>NW_028270163.1:46945716-47248658 GCF_037043375.1 Chiloscyllium plagiosum | reverse complement strand
TGGTGAAGAAAAAGAAGGAAGCACAGACAGGATAGATCGAGTGAATCCTTAGAAGAGTATAAAGGAAATAGGAGTATACTTAAGAGGGAAATGAGGAGGGCAAAAAGGGACATGAGATAGCTTTGGCAAATGGAATTAAAGAGAATCGAAAGAGTTTTTACAAATGCATTAAGGTCAAAAGGATCACTAGGGAGAGAATACAACCCCTCAAATATCAGCAAGGCGGCCTTTGCGTGAAGCCACAGAAAATGGGGGAGATACTAAATGAGCATTTTGCATCAGTATTTACTATGGAAAAGGATATGGAAGATATAGACTATAGGAAAATAGATGGTGACATCTTACAAAATTATAGAGGAGGAAGTGCTGGATGTCTTGAAATGCATGAAAGTGGATAAATCCCCAGGACCTGATCAGGTGTACCCTAGAACTCTGTGGGAATCTAGAGAAGTGATTACTGGGTCTTTTACTGAAACCTTTGTATCATCGATAGTCACAGAAGTGCCAGAAGACTGGAGGTTGGCTAACATGGTGCCACTGTTTAAGAAGGGTGGTAAGGACAAGCCAGGGAACTATAGACCAGTGAGCCTGACCTCGGTGGTGGACAAGTTGTTGGAGGGAATCCTGAGGGACAAGATGTACATATATTTGGAAAGGCAAGGACTGATTAGGGATCATCAACATGGCTTTGTGCGTGGGAAATCATGTCTCACAAACTTGACTGAGTTTTTTGACGAAGTAACAAAGAGGATTGATGAGGGCAGAGTGGGAGGTGTGATCTATATGGACTTCAGTAAGGCGTTTGACAAGGTTCCCCGTGGGAGACTGATTAGCAAGGTTAGATCTCATGGAATATAGGGAGAACTAGCCATTTGGATACAGAACTGGCTCAAAAGTAGAAGACAGAGGGTGCTGGTGGAGGGTTTTTTTTCAGACTGGAGGCCTGTGATCAGTGGAGTGACAGAAGAATCGTTGCTGGGTCCTCTACTCTTTGTCATTTACATAAATGATTTGGATGCAAGCAGAAGAGGGACAGTTAGTAAGTTTGCAGATGACACCAAAATTGGAGGTGTAGTGGACAGCGAAGAGGGTTACCTCAGATTACAACAGGATCTAGACCAGATGGGCCAATGGGCTGAGAAGTGGCAGATGGAGTTTAATTCAGATAAATGAGAGGTGCTGCATTTTGAGAAAGCAAATTGTAGCAGGACTTATACACTTAATGGTAAGGTCCTAAGGAGTGTTGCTGAACAAAGAGACCTTGGGGTGCAGGTTCATAGCTCCTTGAAAGTGGAGTCGCAAGTAGATAGGATAATGAAGAAGGCGTTTGGTATGCTTTCCTTTATTGGTCAGAGTATTGAGTACAGGAGTTGAGAGGTCATGTTGCGGCTGTACAGGACATTGGTTAGGCCACTGTTGGAATATTGTGTGCAATTCTGGTCTCCTTCCTAAAGATGTTGTGAAACTTGAAAGGTTCAGAAAAGATTTACAAGGATGTTGCTAGGGTTGGAGGATTTGAGCTATAGGGAGAGGCTGAACAGGCTAGGGCTGTTTTCCTTGGAGTATCGGAGGATAAAGGGTGACCTTATAGAGGTTTACAAAATTATGTGGGGCATGGATAAGATAAATAGACAAAGTCTTTTCCCTGGGTCAGGGAGTCTGGAACTAGAGGGCATAGGTTTAGGCTGAGAGGGGAAAGATATAAAAGAGACTTACAGGGTAACTTTTTCACGCAACATTTAAGAGGCATTTGGATGGGTCTATGAATGGTTTGGAGGGATATGAGCCGGGTGCTGGCAGGTGGGACTAGATTGGGTTGGGATATCTGGTCGGCATGGACGATTTGGACCGAAGGGTATGTTTCCATGCTGTACATCTCTATGACTTTATGACTCTATATCCCTCCAAACCCTCCTATTCATATACCCATCCAGATGCCTTTTAAATGCTGTAATTATACCAGCCTCCACCACTTCCTCTGGCAGCTCATTCCACACATGCACCACCCACTGTATGAAAAGGTTGTCCCTTAGGTCCATTTTAAATCTTGCCTCCTCACCCTAAATGTATGCCCTCTAGTTCTGGACTCCCCAACCCCACTCGTCCACTTGGGAAAGGACCTTGTCTATTGTTCCTATCCATGCCCTTCATGATTTTATAAACCTCTATTAAGGTCACCCCTCAGTCTCCGACGCTCCAGGGAAAACAGCCCCAGCCTATTCAGCCTCTCCCTGTAGCTCAAATCCTCCAACCCTGGAAACATCCTTGTAAATCTTTTCTGAACCTTTTCAAGTTTCACAACATCCTTCCAAAAGGAGGGAGACGAGAATTGCACACAATATTCCAAAAGTGGCCTAACCAATGTCGAGTACAGTCGCAAAATGACCTCCCAACTCCTTTACTCAGTGCTCTGACCAATAAAGGAAAGCATACCAAACACCTTCTTCACTATCCTATCTACCTGCCACTCCACTTTCAAGGAACTACGAACATACACTCCAAGGTCTCTGTTCAGCAACACTCCCCAGGATCTACCGTTAAGTTCTGCCCTGACTTGTCATTCCAAAATGCAGCATCTCACAATGATCTATGTACAGGCAAAAGTAGACAAGTCACCACTTAATGGCACCATCTTCGGTACAAGGTCCCCAGGTACAGCTCCTTCAGCTACAGTTCTTAGAAAAATAGAGAAGTAAAAATTCCAGCATTGCAGATTTTAGGAATTTATTATTAAATGTAGAAAAACAATTCTCAGTGCAATGGTCTTCCAACACAGTCCATGCTGGGACTAGGCCTCCCTTCTGAACCAACCCTTCACTGTAGGCTTCACCTCAGGGTTCTCGAGGCTGGGAGATCGTTCTGGAATCACCTTGAGATTGGACATCCACCCCAGACTGAGTGACCGCCACAATGGGCCTCCATGCCAGGCCGCTATGCTAGGCTGAGAGGACACTTCTTTAGGTCTGAGTGGGGGCCAGGAGTTCTGTGGCTGTGGGGTCGGAAGCTAGGAGTTCAGAGGCTGTAAGGTCAGACACCACGAGGGTTGGGAAGTCTTAAGGTCGGAGGCTGGGAGGGTCAGAGGCTGTAAGGTCGGACGTTGCCATAGTTGGAGGCTGGGAGTTCTGGAAGTTACTATGTTAAGTATATAATAATAATGTAAATTATTGTTACTCAGCATCTTCATAGAAATGAACAGATCTATTGAAGTCAGTTTCTTGATTTTTTTCACTGGTTTTGTTATCAGTGAGCGAGCAGATCCTCGACAACATGCTTAAGTGATATATAAGCTAATGGTCCTGCACAGAACATTAACCTGTGTTTCTAGGATGTTCAGTGTGCTACAGCCTCCCCAAATGTAAACAATTTGAGGCAAGAATCTAGTAGAAGGAAAAATGAGTAGAAAAGTAAATCTTTCAGAATATTGGGGCACTCAGTATTTAAAGCATGATTTTGTTGTGTAAAGTTATGAGGGCAGAGGTCATAGAAACATATCTACAGAATTGTACATTGAGACTCACTTTACATTTAGGTCTTCAATAAGGGGTTAGAATTGGTTTTACCTGGAAAAACCTCCATCTTAGCTTCAGAAGGTGGGAAAATATCCCAGAAGGTGGCCACTACCATTTTGATCATATAAAGGCGGGTAAAATACCAGCAAGCAGCATAGAGATACATTATTGATATTTAACAGACTTAAAACTTTAAAAGAAGCTAGTTAACAGAATTTAAAGATTTTCTGTAAGAACATCAAATGATATTCCTCAATAACAAAGTTTAAAACTCTGAACACAGAGTTTAAAAGTTTGAATAAAGGCAATGAAATTTAAAACAGCACTGATGTACTGCAAGGATACAAGTTTAAAACCAGCAGATTAATGTTGAGATGCTACAGATTTAAAACAGCTCTAAAAGAATAAGAATAAATACACACATTCAGAAGAAATTAACAGAAATAATACTTCCAAAAGTACTTCATGTCATTAATAGGCCAAACATAACTGAGGATTGTACATTTTAAGGAAACAATAATTAAGATACAGAATTGCTTCAAAATTAAATACTAGGTCTGTAGTTGAACAAGTTGAAACATATTGACAGATTCCATCAAAAAATTGTTATGATTTCAGCTGACAGTGCTACTGAATAAGTTGGATCTCAGAATGGAGTCTAACGATTTAGAGCATTATGTTTCCTTTAGTTTAATTAATGTGATGGTAAGTCACTCAAACATGTTCACACTAGGCTACAGCGTTTCTTGAACAACAGAACAGTAGGTTATTACACAAAAGAAAAAATTAAAAGCAAACTACCTAAGTATATACACCACCATTAGAAAGGTCTTAAAACACACCGCAAAACAAAGTTTCAAAGTGCTTCCCAACACTATTTGTTACAGAGACTCAAATCCAAAAATATTACTACCTCATTACCAAATGCTACTTGTACTGATTCTCCTCAGTTTCTGTAAGCTTTGATTTCTTACACAAATATTCATAAAATTGGGAACTTAAATTCTTTCAAGCTTTTAGTCACATGGAGATATGCAACCAAACATTCTGGCATGGAAGTTTCAGAAAATAAACTTTCCTACTGAGGTAATTATGTTTTCCCTGACCTGTCAACATTTATTTCCTGTCTAAGCTGAAATGAATCCTTGATTATTATGGACTGAAAACAAACTAATAGCCTTCAATGTTTACCTTACCTGTCATAACCCTACAGTGTAAACAATTTATTCCATTAAGACACCAGGATTTCACAGTCACCTGCTCTCTGACACATTCTGGTTTTGGTCACTGTTCCGGAAGGACTGTCTGACCTAGTTCTTTTTTTCAAACACCTACATGAAAATAGCCAATACCTATATGCCACTATTTTGAAATCCAAGCTCTTAAACTCATATTAATGCATATATAAATCTCATTTTAATCATAAATTATGAAAATATTGAAAAAGGTACATGTTTTAAAATCTTTTGATAATTATTTTAATCTGAAAAAAAAACAAAATCCTAAACAAGCAAAATTTAACAGAAGAGTTCAGCTACTAAAAAATCTGTTGTAATTTACTTAATGACTTAGTGGGCGGCACGGTGGCACAGTGGTTAGCACTGCTGCCTCACAGCGCCAGAGACCCGGGTTCAATTCCCGCCTCAGGCGACTGACTGTGTGGAGTTTGCACGTTCTCCCCGTGTCTGCGTGGGTTTCCTCCGGGTGCTCCGGTTTCCTCCCACAGTCCAAAAAAGATGTGCAGGGTCAGGTGAATTGGCCATGCTAAATTGCCCGTAGTGTTAGGTAAGGGGTAAATGTAGGGGTATGGGTGGGTTTCGCTTCGGCGGGTCGGTGTGGACTTGTTGGGCCGAAGGGCCTGTTTCTACACTGTAATGTAATCTAAAAAAAACTATTCCAGATTTGTAGGAAACAGTGACTGTGGATTTCATAAGAGACAGAATTGTTGTTGAAATTATTGATGAGTGTTTCAGATCTCTCACAGCCTAAGAAAGATTTAACTTTGAAGAAAGCTTTTCAAATCATGCTGGAAGCAGAAAGCGGAAAGGCTCACAGACAGATTCTGACAGGATCCTAGCTCGGGAGAGCAAAAATTCCTTTCAATACATGGACACTTGAAACAGGCACGTGACATGTCTACACAGAGAGTACTGCAAATAGCAGATACTGAGAGTCAGGTCAGTGTCATGGAACAACAAAGCTTCATGGGAAATGTCCAACCTTGACAAAAGAATGCTCCCTTTGTAAAACTAAGGGTCACTTTCAGAAGATGTATAGATGTAGGACACGGTTATAGATTCACAAATTTGCCAGTGACTCGCCACACAAGAAAATGAATATAGTAGAGCAAATCTGATTAGAAGGTTACCTTATGTAGAAGATTATGAAAGGAGACATTGGAGGTATACCTTGGGGAGAGTAGGGTATCAAAATAATTCTGAAAATGTGTTGCTGGAAAAGTGCAGCAGGTCAGGCAGCATCCAAGGAACAGGAGAATCGACATTTTGGGCATAAGCCTTCTATGCCCGAAACGTTGATTCTCCTGTTCCTTGGATGCTGCCTTACCTGCTGCGCTTTTCCAGCAACACATTTTTAGCTCTGATCTCCAGCATCTGCAGACCTCACTTTCTATCAAAATAATTCACTGATTCAACCAAGTGAAGGTTTATTAAAGTCAATGGATATCTTGTGAATTTTAAACTTGTTATAGGAATAAGAACTGTAGTGATTATAACAAGGTCAGCTACATGGAGCTCATAGAATATGAGTTCCCTGACTGGGGCTATTAATCTGCTCCAATCAGGGATCCCCAACTGACAGTTAAGAGCAAGAGTGTCAGAGGTTCTGTTCATTCTGTGAGTTGGCTCTGAAGGAATGGAGCAGTATTGATGACTCTCCCCAATAAGAGCTAAATAAAGGCTGTCTTGGTGATGGGATACCAGCCTCTGTGGAGTTATTTCACATACCACCATCTTGCCTGGTCAGACACCATGGTAAAGAAACAGAAGTTACAACTTACAAAGAAAAAACAACATGATCCAAGTACAATTACTTTTAATATTTTAGGTATGCAACAAGTAGCACAGCAACTCAAACAGTACAAGAGTACAAGAATTGGAAATGTGCATTTGGCTCAAAATCAGAGCTCCTCACTTTTCAGTTTGCACACAGGTCATGGCCTCAACATCTAGGTAATAGCAGAAGGATTTATTCCAGTTCACCAAGAATCACTGGCTCAGAAATAAACCATTGGCAACTAACCAGTCAAGGAACAATTAGGAGAAGATTTTTACTGGACTTCCTAGAGTGATCCAGCGCCCAAAAGAGAATATAGCATCTAGTGAGCTCACCAACATTGGGAGAACTGTTTCCCACTGTCAACAAGAAGGAAATCACCAATTTTACAAGATTGGTGGAGATGTTTTCCATTCCTATCTTTACTGATGAACACTGTAATCCATTGTCACTCAGAGGAGAATGCTCAGTGCCAGGGAAAATGATAGCAGTGACTAAAGATGGGAAATTTCTAGTTCATCAGAAAGACATCCACTGAAAAGATTCAAACTCATCAACAATGTGAAGCAAAGAGCTTGTAGACTTCACTAAGACATATCAGCAGACAGAAGGACATGATTTCATTGAATAAAATGGAGGGGAGCTGCACATGAATCCATTGAAGCTAGACTAACACTTATTGATTCAGAACAGGTCAAGAAGAAGAATTTGTCTGGCCTGAATATTCAAGATATTATAAAACAAACCCCTTCAAATCAAAAAACCTTGCCTGATTGAGAAATTAGGCAACTACAGGGAAGAAAGAATTGTTTCAATAGAGGGACAGTACTCTCTGATGAACATTAATTAAAGATCCACAATTGATATCATGGAACAATAACCTGAGTGAGCAGTGAAGAGTTCATCTGTGCAGGAAATTCAGGAGATTAAGGATCCTCCAGAGAAGGTAATGGGTGAAAGCCAGGTTCAGCAGGAATAACAGTCTCCGGGAAGGACATCCAGAAAATCGAAAATCCTTTGGCAGAGAAGTGATTTGCAGAGAATCAGAACCAAAGTCAACAGTGCTCAAACTGAAGACTTACCAATCTTTCAAGTCATAAGGGAATGCATCCTGAAAGAATTATGCACTTCCCGATTACCTATATATGCGATTTTTATAGTTGCAAATGTGAAAAGAATTATACACATGAATATTAGATTGTTAATTATGAGGGATGTTGTATAAAGTAATGGTTCTTAAAGAGTTAACATTGGAGTTGCATTTGCTCCATTGATGTCACACAGTCTTTGGGTGAAGGAACTGTTAATCTTGCATGAGGACTTGACACAACAGATAGCTGATGTTTGTAAATACACCTAAATAGTTGATATTAACTGTATCTATGCTATTATAAAATAAAAAAGATCTTGATTTGTAGGACAAGTACCTCTTCTTAACACTCTTTACTGAACTATCCTCTTCCACTGTTAGTTAGATGCAACATCGAAAGGAGGATAGCGGGCTGTTTAACCTGATGTTCCTTTTGTATTAAAAAGGTAAAAAGAATGATTGGTGACAGTAAACCACCCCCAGCCAGCAGCTGCCAGTACTTGGTACCCAGAGTCCAATACAACAATAAGGTCCTGAAGTAGTCTGAGAGAATAACAAGATGTGTCCTAACATATACAGCAGAAAGAGGACCCAGCTATTTCCTGCTACATTACAGAGTTACAGAATTGTTATAATGAAGAAAAAACCATTCACTCTATTGTGTCTGCACTGGCTCTCTGAATGAGTGTTATGAGTTAAGGCTCGCTTCGGCAGCACATATACTAAAATTGGAACTATACAGAGAAGATTAGCATGGCCCCTGCGCAAGGATGACAAGCAAATTTGTGAAGCGTTCCATATTGTTTTATGGGGTGGCACAGTGGCTCAATGGCTAGCACTGCTGCTTCACAGTGCTAGGGACCCAGGTTCAATTCCAGCCTTGGGTGACTGTCTATGTGGAGTTTGCTCATTCTCCCCATAACTGCATGGGTTTCCTCCGGGTGCTCTGGTTTCCTCCCACAGTCCAAAAATGCGCAGGTTAGGTGAATTGGCCATGCTAAATTGCCCCATAGTGTTCAATGATGTGTAGGTCAGGTGCGATTTGGAGATGCTGGTGTTGGACTGGGGTGCACAAAGTTAAAAATCACACAACACCAGGTTATAGTCCCACAGGTTTAATTGGAAGCACACTAGCTTTTGCAGCACCACTCTTTCAACCACCTGATGAAGGAGCAGCGCTCCAAAAGCTAGTGCTTCCAATTAAACCTGTTGGATTATAACCTGGTTTTGTGTGATTTTTAACTAGGTTAGGTGCATGAGTCAGGGATAAATGTAGAGTAATAGGGGAATGGGTCTGGGTGGGTTACTCTTCAGAGGGTTGGTGTGGACCTTTGGGCTGAAGGGCCTGTTTCCACACTGTAGAGATTCTATGATTCCATTCTGCTACTGTTTCCCCACAAAACCTGAATAGTTTATATTTAAACAACGATACAACACCCTCTTAAATCCTCAATGTAATCTGCCTCCAGCACATTTTGAGGCAGTGCATTCCATACCTTAACTACTGGCTGAATGGCAACAAGTTTTTCTCACATTACATTCACTTGTTATGCAAACCACCTTTTATCTGTGTATATTCATTCTTAATCCTTTCGTGAATAGGAACAGTTTTCCTTATTTACACACTTCTTGGGCTCCATCAATGCCTTCTGATACTTTAAATAGTGGTTTAAATTGTGAGATTACCAACACTTCATACAAACAAGTTAGATAATGAGTGCATATTTCCTGCTAACTGACATTTCAGTGAAAAACACAATGACACTATGCTCATACGTTAATATTGTCTATTCCCAGAAGCAATACAGGAAGGGGAGGGCAGATACCAAAGGGTAATGGCCACTAACTGGTAAACATCAATTACAAAATATGAATGTATTTTAAAGCATAATTAACACCTTGTTGCTACTATCAATTTAAGTATGTAAAAGTGCCTGGCAGCTGCCTCAATCTTTTCAACAGTAAATTGCACTGTTCTCATCTTCCCAACGTTTGTTTAAAATCACCATGCTTTCTCAATCCTGTTATAAATCCAACTGTTAGTAATACAGGACAAGTCAGATCCCGGAGTGAAATCGCACTTAAAAACCAAGAATGGTCTGTGTCTTTATCATGGAGGTCAGTCATTGAGCAAAGATATTAAAGAGACCTAAGGGGCAACTCTTTCACACAGAGGGTGGAGCGTGTATGGAATGAGCTGCCAGAGGAAGTGGTGGAGGCTGGTACAATTACAGCATTTAAAAGGCAGCTGGATGGGTGCATGAATAGGAAGGGTTTGGAGGGATATGGGCCAAGTGCTGGCAGGTGGGACTAGATTAGGTTATGTTTACTTGCTGTATGTCTCTATGATTTTAAGACGATACTTTTAACTAAATGCACTTTTAAGACCACAAAGCTTTATTACACACATGAGAAAAACATAACTATGTTATATTCTTTCTTTCACAGACTTTTTAATCCTCCAATTGCCGTGCTGATTCAATGTCATTATTTCCCCACTTGTAACTTGCTGGATGGGATATCACTAATATCCAACCAAAATGCCACTTCTCAATCTTTGAGGCTTGATGCTGATCCTTGTAAGTCTTAAGGGTTTCTAGAATATGATTTTGGGATTTTTCCATAATGTTTTAAAAATTATTTGGTCATGGGATGTGGGCATCAATGACCAGGCCAGCATTTATTGTTCATCCCTAACTACTCCGCAGAAGGTGGTTTTCTTGTACCTCTGAAGTCCTTCAGGTGTAAGGACACCCCGCACTGTTGTGAGAAAGGGAGGTCCAGGATTTTGACTCAACAACATTGAAGAAATGGCAATATATACCTAAATTGGGATAATACGTGGCCTGTAGGGGAACTTGTAAATGCTGGTGCTTCCACAGTCCTTTGTACTTGAGGTGGTAGTGGTCTCGGGTTTGTTGGAGGTCGGTTCAGGAAGAGGCTAGGCCATGTCAGCTCCAATTGAAAGTTGTAGGAATGGGACTCCATGCCTAGAGAGTTTACAGACAGTAACCAGCAGGACCAGGAAGGATGTGGTCTAGGAAATCAATGACTGTCCAGAAGGATGTAACATGTAACACCAGTATCAAGGTTACTGTTTCCTTTGTATTTCTAAACTTTACTTTCTTGATAAGGTGCTTTGTTGATGAAATGTGTCTGAAAGAAAAGTAAATGAGTCTTGAGCTTTTTAAAAGAAAGGAATTCCATGCACATTTCAAAAAAAGAATGGCTTTTCTGAGACCATCCAAACCAAAATGCCATCTTCAACACAGAAATAGACAATACACATGGGTGAAATGCTCACTTATCATGAAACAAATGATGTCCTATGTGCTATTTTGCTCTAAAGCAAATGCTGGAGCTGAGTTCATCTCAGGGTAAAAATGGTAGGTTTGGAAACTGGGCTACCTAAAATGGCATTTGGGGCAAAAAATGCACATGGGAGCCATTTTTAGTTTACAAAGCCAAACGAAAAGTGGAATTTTATAAATGCTTGCCAGAAGGCCTCGGGTTCAATCCCCAGCATCTCCACTTTGGGTGGAATGGAGACTCAGTGGTTAGCACTGCTGCCTCACAGCACCAGGGACCCAGGTTCGATTCCAGCCTCAGGTGACTGTCTGTGTGGAGTTTGCATATTCTCCCCGTGACTGCGTGGGTTTCCTCCGGGTTCCTTCCACAGTCCAAAGATGTGCAGGTCCTGTGAATTGTCCATGCTAAATTACCCTACAGTGTTAGGTGCATTAGTCAGAGGGAAAGGGGTCTGGGTGGGTTACTTTTCGGAGGGTCAGTGTGGACTTGTTGGACCGAAGGGCCTGTTTCCACACTGTAGGGAATCTAATCTAATCTAATCTAAACACCAGGAGATTATGAGCTGGGCGCAGAGCACAGAAAGATTATTCCAAATCTGGTGAGTTCTGAGGAAGGGTCGTTGTGCCCAAAATGCTAACTCTGATTTCTCTTCACAGACCCTGCTGAGCTTTTCCAGCAATTTCTGTTTTTGTTTCGGGTTTAAGGTCACATTGATTATATCATACTTGCAGTAAAGATGAATGTGATGTGATACTTTCTGTGCAAGTGATTGATAATTGTGGGGTGAAGTACACAGCGATTACTGACAATAATACAGCCAAAATTGCACTTTAGAATTTGTAGAGTGTTATCAGCTTCATCAGATAGGCACAATAGCTGGAAAGATTTCATACATTGCTAGAGGATGAAAGTGCAAACATTTTGGTGCAAGAAATGTTGACTTTGTTTTGACCAGAATCTGAACTTGTTTACAAGACCATCTGCAGGAATTTTAATCCTGACTGATTGTGACAGGGTATCCATTTTTGATCCAGCAGTTTTGTGGTAATGGAAGATGGTGATGTTCACATCAGATGGAGATTCTGAGAAAGAAAAATGAAGTATCACAGTGTTACAATGTGAACAATCACCTGATGAAGGAGCG
Source organism: Chiloscyllium plagiosum (assembly GCF_037043375.1). Taxonomy (NCBI): domain Eukaryota; kingdom Metazoa; phylum Chordata; class Chondrichthyes; order Orectolobiformes; family Hemiscylliidae; genus Chiloscyllium; species Chiloscyllium plagiosum. Next base: position 47,236,591 of record NW_028270163.1, on the reverse strand, counting down.
TCGCTCCGAAAGCTAGTGTGCTTCCAATTAAACCTGTTGGACTATAACCTGGTGTTGTGTGATTTTTAACTTTGTACACCCAAGTCCAACACCGGCACCTCCGAATAATGTGAACTCAAACATTTATTGGAACAGCATTGCGTTTCTGACAAAAAAAAGTCTGGAAATAGTTGACGCTTGGAAGCAGGTCTCAATAATGCAAAATATTGAAGTTATTCTAGGAACACTGTGTACAATGCTCAGCAGACCATCTGGGAAGAAAGGACAGTTTGAAGAATTTGTCAAAGTCACGGAATGTGATGTAATGGCATTTCAACCTCTCAATGAAGTGAGCTGGCTGTCAAAGCACTTTACAGCTGATGTGCAAACACAAAGGAATGAATAAAATGATCCAATAAACGAATGTTGCCTGACATTTCTCACAAAGCCACAATATCACATCGCATCGACAGTTCTGAACAAGGTTCTGGGTGAACTGGAGTCACACTGGAATCTTCTTTTGGAGGAGTTGTTTGACAACAAAAGAAGTTTTGCGATTTGCAAAGTCCAAGGTTAATAAATTTAAGCCTCAGTACCTGAGTGAGCGTGTTTATTGGAGTGTGAAAGTTAAGAAGATTTGGGTTGCTCCACACTGTGATGCTGACATTGCTATCATCACATCACAACTATTATGTGACCACCTGGACAGCAGATCTCCAGAAGAGAAATTATGAAAGTAGCATGGATAGTATCAGTATATATATATTTGGAAAAGACAGTGTTTTGCGATAGATATTGAAATATTCCACTCGTGTATTAAATGGTGATGAGAGTGTGGCCTCAAAGATGTGTGAAGTATATTGTGATTTCAAAGTTATGGTTGTGGGAAAAGTCAAGTCTGTTCCCATTCAGACATTGAGTGATCTGGTTGAAGATTGGCCCACAAAGCGACCAGTTTCTTGCAATATCCATTTTTCTGAACATTTGTGCAATATTTCAGGCATGAAGGTTTGACTGTGAGCATTTGGCCTCATGAACTCGATAAACTCTAAATCTAGAAAGCAGTTAGAGATGGATCACTTGGAATTAACTCATACATTTCATCTGGACAAGATATCAACCTGGAAGCAATATCTAGCCATTAGACAAGATATCAACCTGGAAGCAATATCTAGCCATTAGACAAGATATCAACCTGGATGCAGTATATAACCAATAGAGAGCAAACAAAGACAGGTACAAGAAGGTGACAATAAAAGAATGAAGAAATTGCTAGCATCATCTTTCGATTGTGTATAATATATGGTGTACCTAGCATCACCACAAAACAGGTCTTCAGACCTCTGAGCCCCACCACCAAATATGTTTACTTTAGCAGATGGAATGCCTGCAACTGCAAAACAATATAAATATGTATGCTTAATGGTTAATTAACATGGTGAAAAAATTGTCATTTCACTTCTGCTCCACCCAGATTACTGAGGGTTCTGCACAGTCACCAAAAAAATTAGACGGAATATTAGTTGCACCAAATAAGAACTATTTGAAATGGTCTTAATACATATATCAGAAAGGAAAATTTAACACTTATGACTATCATAAGGACTTTATGGACACCTCACCCCCAGTGAAGTGTTACTTCTGTCTCCACACTAAAGCCCTCTGCTCAGTTGGCACAACTGGAATTGGTTTTCATTTTGGTTGGTATATCTTCCTGAGACCCATAAACAAGATGGAAACTCAACTCAACTTACTGCTTAACATGTGTTCCTTAAACTCATGCCCTTAAGAGATTGAAGGATGCCCCCTTCTTCTGTTTCTAGTGCTTTTGCCTTAATGATTTCTCAGTTAGCCGGGACATCTCTCTGTCCAGACTGTATCGAGACGGTGAATACTTCTTCTGTTAGAGACTTCTCTCTGAATGACCATTACACTGCCTGACTTCTTCTGGGTTGTACTGACACTCTGTGGAACTGAACTCTTATTGTTTTGCAATAGCAGTTTTATTTTAACCACTCCATGACTCTTTCTTTCCTAAAACACTGAATTATTAACCTCAAGCATTTAAAGACCTCATTTAAATACAAGTGAACACTTCTCCAGACACCCTGTGTCACTTACAGAACAAATCTAAAATGAAACTACAAACAGTTCTGAATAAAGGTCACTGGATGTTAACTCTGATTTCTCTCCACAGATATTGTCAGACCATGTTGAGATTTTCCAGCAATTTCTCTTTTTCTTTCTAAAAACAGTCACCCCTGCGTAACACACAAAATAATGACATAATTTCAACTTTAAGCTATACATTGTTTTTCTAGTTTAGAACCCAAACTCCCATACAACAATAATAGATTAATAACCTTCACCATAATCTGCTGAAGAATCTTTACAATCTCACTGAAACCACCAGTGACCCAGTGATAGAATCAAAGACAGATTCTAAAAAATGGATGAACACAGCTCAGCAAAGTGCATGCATGTTTTAAGTGTCATTTTGAGTAAAACAAAGCTTTAGTGTCTATCGAAAGGATACATGCAGAAAAGTTCAAATAATTTATATAATAACACACAATGCGATTGCAAACAGTTCTTCACTTTCTTGTATTAATAGAAAGGATCTTTCGAATAAATATCAGCATCTCTAAACCACCTAATTGTACATTGATTGATTATATTGTAATGCCAATTTCTTAAAATTCCTCCAACTGTATCACTTTTTTTTACATTAAACATTGCACCATTCTTCATATCCAGCTATCATTTCTGCAGGTATGCACACAAAATCTATCATCTGCTGTCACCTCTATACCTTTGAACTTCATAGGGATATGAATAGAAAGTGGCCCAATGATAAATTATTTCATTATAATCCTTTCATACTCTTTATATGTGCGTGTGTGTGCAATTTCAAACTTCACACATTTCAACAACGCTCAGTAATTTAATAAAGTAAATCAGTAAAACTGATTTAAATTTCACTGAAGAAAGTCATGTTTACTGAGAGGCGTAGGCCGTGAATCAGAAATCTTTCTTGGGATTGAACTGTAGGTCACTAGCCATTCCACATAGCAAACCTGGTCTCACCTACTCACATTTCAGCAAGAAAGATATTTCACTTTCTTGATAGATAAAGAGGCAACTTTATTTCAATGTCTTTTTAAGACTATAAATGCTGTAATATGAACAAATATGCATCACCTAATTGAGACGTATATGAAATAATGTTGTTTTCACCATTCTTTAATATCCAATTGACACATAATTTGATAATAGCAACAAAAATGTCCTCACACAGCTTTTGAAAAATGGCTCAATGGAGATTTTGAAAATTACTGATATTGACTCCCACTGCAATCCGATCTCATATTTGATGGGAACTTGAGGTAACTCAATTTTCCTGGTGTCTGCTTCCAGCTGAGATAGGTTTCTGAACCTTAATACAAAGACAATGGACTTGGGTTGATATAGAGAGTAAAGTTAAAATGGCTGCATTTTTTACTCAATACAATTTCAGTAACTAGGAAACATATCTTTGATTCAGGAAAAGTGGAAAGGAAATCTAAAATCATGATCAGAAAATAAATAAAAATAAAATAAGATTATGTCAGTCAAGATATTCAAAGATAAAAACATATGTAAAAGTAAAAATGCTGTAAATTTATCTTCTCTCTCAAAGAAGCACATGTCAACCAGAGAAATCTTAAAGAAAATTCTTTTAAAACATTAAAACTTGCTATATTGTCATACAGCACAGAAACAGACCCTTTGGTCCAACTTGTCTGTGCTGACCAGATATCCTAATCTGACCTTGTCCCATTGGCCAGCATTTGGTCCATTTCCTTCTAAACTCTTCCTATTCATATACCCTTCCCGATGCCTTTTAAATGCTGTAATTGTACCAGCCTCCACCAGTTCCTCTGGCAGCTCATTCCATTCATGCACTACCTTCTACATGAAAAAGTTACCCCTTAGGTTTCTTTTAAATCTTTCCCCTTTCACTTTAAACCCATGCCCTCTAATTTTGGACTATGCCACCCTAGGGAAAAGACCTTGTCTATTTACCCTATCCATGCCTCTCATGATTTTCTAAATCTCTATAAGGTCACCCTTCAGACTCCAAAGGTCCAGCCAAAAAAGCCCCAGCCTATTCAACGTCTTCCTTTAACTCAAACCCTCCAGTCCCGCTAACATTCTTGTTATTCTTTTCAGCACCCTCTCACGTGTAACAGCATCGTTTCTATAGAAGAGTGACCAGAATTGTACATAGTATTCTAAAAGTGGCCTCACCAATGTCCTGTACAGCCACAAGTCCTATACTCAATGTTCTGACCAATGAAGGCTAGCGTGCCAAATGCCTTCTTCACCACCCTGTCTACTGTGACTCTGCTTTCAAGGAACTAGGCACCTGCACCCGTAAATCTCTTTGCTTGGCAACATTCCCCAAGACCTTACCCTTAAGTGTATAAGTCCTGCCGTGATTTGCCTTACCAAAATGCAACACTGCACATTTATCTAAATTAAACTCCATGTGCCAATCCTCAGTCTATTGGCCTATCTGATCAAAGTTCTGTTATACTCTGAGATAATCTTCTTCACTGTCTACTACACCACTGATTTTGGTGTCATCCGCAAACCTACTATCCATGCCTCCTATATTCACATTCAAATCATTTATATTAACTACATAAAACAATGGACTCAGCACCAATTCTTGTGTTACACAGGTGGTCATATGCTTCTAGTCCAAACTAACAACCCTCTACTACCATCCTCTGTCTGCTACCTTCAACTCAGTTTTGTATCGAATTGGCTAGCTCCCCCTGGATCCCATGTGATCTAACCTCACTAACCAGTCGACCCTGCGGAACTTTGTTGAATGTTTTGCTGAAGTCCATATGGACAATGTCTGCTGTTCTGCCTTCAGCAATCGTCTTTGTCACCTCTTCAAAAAATTCCATCAAGTTAGTGAGACACAATTCACCAGGAGAAAACCATAACAAACCAAAGGAGAAAAGAAACAGCAACATTTCAATTATTCCATGTCATAAATTGTAATAGAGAAGGGCAATTGTTCTGTCAATCTGATCAATACTTGTATCTCAAGTAAAAACAGATTAAAATGTCTTTCATTTCACTGCTGTTCAAGGGATCTTTCAGTATACAAACTTTACACATTACCCAAAATGTAACACTGAATACATTTCAAAATTAACTGATTGACTCTAAAGTACTTCAGAATGTCTGAGAACCGAGAGGCAAGAAGAAATTTAGAATCATATTTCATCCTTTCATTCCGTGAAAGTCAGTGCATGTTGAGTTGGGAAGTCGTGGTTAAGTAATGCCATGTTTGAGCTTTAGCTCTTCATTTCTTTTTGTATTGATTTGGAGACGCCGGTGTTGGACTGGGGTGTACAAAGTTAAAAATCACCCAACACCAGGTTATAGTCCAACAAGTTTATTTGGAAGCACTAGCTTTCGGAGCATTGCTCCTTCATCAGGTGGTTGTGACATATCACCTGATGAAGGAGCAGCGCTCCGAAAGCTATTGTCTCCAAATAAACCTGTCGGATTATAACCTGGTGTTGTGTGATTTTTAACTTTTTTTTTGTGCGCAGTGATCTTAAACAAATGAAGCATCTGTCAAAATGATGAGTAACAGGAGGTTGCTGCAGTATGACTGTCAGCCACTGGTAAGGTACAATAGGCAATTCCAAAGTTCATTTCCAAAGAGAAGTTATAACCGACTCAAAAGTTAACTCTGATTCTTCCACCACAAATGCTGCCAGACCTACTGAGTTTCTCTGGCACTTTTTGATTTTATGAACATTCAAGGAACAAGAGTGGGCTGGTTTTATTCCAAATCGCCAGCATCTGTACTATTTTATCTTTGCTTGTGTGCAATTTGTCATTTCGCTTTGTAATCTTACTTTTGTCATTCATCCATTTCCCACCTGAAAGAATCTGTGGAAATTGGCCACGACTGTTTTTCCTACATTGGTTTCAATGTGCTGGCTGACTTTTCTGTCCTCTTACCCACTTCGTTCACTTCACCAGCACCATTCAAATTCACAAAATATAGACATTCAGCCCATCAAACCTGTGTCAGCCCTTTCAAAGAGCTTGGTGAAACTCCTTGGCAATGCCTTTCCTATTTCACTGCAAATCTTTCTCCTTCAAAAATTTGTCCAATTTACTTTTCTGGACAACTGTTGAATCAAAATCCATCATCGGATTAGAAAGTGCATTAATGTCACCTCATGGAAAAAATTCTTTCCTCCATTAGTTCTTTTGCCAATCACCTGAAAATGTTGCACACTGGATATGGAACTTAAAGTCATTTGAAACATTTTTCCTTGATTTACTCTACTTCAACCCTTCAGTTCTTTATACCTCCTCTGCTGTAAGGATAACCTTTTGAAACTAGATTTTTATTTTGCATAGTAGGAGTGGAGAGGTAATCCCACAATACTAAGGCAGTGGTTAGCATGACTGCATTGAGACATCAGGTACCTGGGTTTGATTCCACTCTTGGAGCGGAGTTTGCTCCCCGTGTCTGTGTGGGTTTCCTCTAGGTGTTCCGGTTTCCTCCCACAGACCAAAGATGCTAAATTGCCCCATAGCATGCAAGGGTATGTCTAGGTGGCATACTGTTCGTTGGGTCAGTGCAGGCTTGATGGGCCAAATGGCCTCTATCTGCACTGTAGCGATTCATTTCTATGATTCTACTCTGTTGCACATCTTCATGTGGATTGTTGCTGAATGTAGGGCAGGTACCCACACCAATGTGACTGATGACTAAAATTTAATTTTCCATTCGACAAGAAAATGTGCAAATTCCAGTTTGCTCTCTGTTTTGTTAGATCGAACCTTATGTTATTTATTTTACAGTTCACCTGTAGTCTTAGTAGCCGGAAATAATCATTACCTCCCACACAGAGATAGTATCTGAGTAAACTGTAACATAAAAAATATGTCAAGACAATAAAGAGAAATGGTTTCCCGTTAATAACTTATTACTTGTTCTGCCAAATTTATTTTTGCATCATTTCATCCTTTCACATTACATTCAAATCCTTCGTTTCATATACTATTATTCTCTTGCTATTTAATTTTCTAAGGTGCACAAACATTGGTTTTCACATTCACCCTGTCACTGATGAAGAACAATTCCAGCCTTTTTTAATGATTTTATGTTCCTGACCTTCTTCAAAAGACCTCATGTTATGTTTCTCCCTTCATTCATCATCTTGTCATTCCTGCACTGAGTTTAGGCTTGTTCCTGTGGTCAATACATCTTTGAAATTTTAACAATACAGAGAAGCCGATCAAAAAAAGATTCACAATTGTAAGGCACTTTGCTATATCCCAGAATGTCCCAAAAAACTTAACAGCAAAGCTTTCCAAATGTGGTCAATGTTGCTGACGCCCATTTTGCAAAGAGCAAGATCCCATAAATTTAATAGACACTGGAAAATATGAGTTTTAGAGTTGTAGAGCACAGAAACAAACCCTTCAGTCCAATCAGTCCGTGCTGACCATAATCCCAAACTAAACAAGTCCCACCTGCCTGCTGTTGGCCCAAATCCCTCAAACATTCCTTACTCGTGTACTTCTCCAAATGACTTTTAAACATTGCAACTGATCCTGCACCTACCACTTCCCCTGGAAGTCCAATCCACACACAAACCACTCACTGTGTAAAAAAGTTGCATCTTGTATTCTTTTTAAATCTTTCCCCCCTCACCTTAAAAATATGCCCTCCTCCCAGTCTTGAAATCCCTCAACCCAGGGAAAAGACACCTGCCATTCACCTTATCTGTGTCCCTCATGATCTTAAAAATCTCTATAAGGTCACCCCTCAGCCTCCTACGCTCCAGTGAAAACAGTCCCAGCCGAGCCAGCCTCTCCTTATAACTCAAAGCCTCCATTCCCGGCAGCCTCCTTGCAATTCTTTTCTGAACCCTGGTCTTCTTCTTCCAAATTTTGGCATGGGATCTTTTTAGGTCTATGTGACAGGGGAGAGGGCATTTCTGGCAGTCCAGCACTCCCTCAGTACTGCACTGATGATTTGCTCAAATCTCTGGAATCATTGAATAGTCTGTCAAATCAATCATTGGCCAAACCTGGGTTCCAAGGGAAGGCAGTCTTGGAGCAGTTTGCCGTGTTTCTCTGGTTGACCGGCCTGTCATAGAGTCCCTGGAGAAATGACGCGTTCTGGAGGAGGGTTAGATTACTAGATTACATACAGTGTGGAAACAGGCCCTTCGGCCCAACAAGTCCACACCAACCCTCCGAAGAGCAACCCACCCAGACCCATTCCCCTATATTTACCCCTTCACTTAACACTACGGGCAACTTAGCATGGCCAATTCACCTAACCTGCATATTTTTGGACTGTGGGAGGAAACCGGAGCACCCGGAGGAAACCCACGCAGACATGAGGAGAATGTGCAAACTCCACACAGACAGTTGCCTGAGGCGGGAATTGAACCTGGGTCTCTGGCGCTGTGAGGCAGCAGTGCTAACCACTGTGCCGCCATGCCGCCCAAGGGGTGATGGAACAGTAGGTCAACAGCTTGAGGAGGGAAGGAAAGGAGAAAGTTGGTGAGGAAGAAAACAAAATCAAACAAATAAAATAGAACCCAATCTTCGAAGCAGGAAGTGGCAGTAAACTGATACAGAACAAGAAAGTGCTGAGGGTGAGAAAAATTGGTTTTACCGTTGCCCCAAAGCTGTGCTGACAACTTCTAATTGTACGCACAAAAGTTATTCAAAATAGTTTCGCAAATATTTCTGCAATAGTTTCCACAGCTCACTTTAAGATAACAGTAGTAATTGGTATAAAATTGTAATCTTAATAAAATACTCACAAGAACTCACAATAATGTACTAAAGGAAATAAAATTGCACAATGCTTGGAATACATACCAGGTTTGTCAGCATCTGTATAAAGCAGTGTCTTTTCTTTATTCATTCAAGGGATGTGGGTATTACTAGCCAGGCCAGCATTTATTGCCCATCCCTAATTGCCCAGAAAGCAGTTAAGAGTCAACCACAGTTCCATCCTGAAAGGACACTAGTGAACCCGTCTAGTTAAACCAGCATTAGTCATGTCTCTCTAATGAGAGAGCAGCCCTATGGTCTGGTAAGACTATGGCGACTTTATCTATGGCAACCATGAGCAGCATGGTGGCTCAGTGGCTAACACTGTTGCCTCTAAGGGACCTGGATTCAATTCTCAGCCTGTGTAGAGTCTGTACATTCTTCCCTTGTCTGCGTGGGTCTCCTCCGGGTGCTCTGATTTCCTCCCACAATCCAAAAATGTGCAGCCTAAGTGGATTGGCTATACTAATTGCCCAATCTTGTCCAGGGATGTGCAGGATAGATGGATTAGCTTGGGAAATGCATCATGGTAGAGTGGGGGGATGCTCTTCGAGGGATTGGTAAAGACTTAATAGGCTGACTGGTCTCTTTCTGCACTTTGGGATTCTATACCTTTATTGGAAACTACACGTATTAATAAACAGGTCCTGCTCTTCGCAGGCAGAAAGAACATTCACCAATGCTGTGCCTGTTTCAACTTATTAAAATAGGTGACAGCCATTCTCCAGTTAATTTCTCAGGTAATGCCTTGGCCAATCCAAGTTAACTTTCCTGGTTTAATTTTGAACAAAGTTTTCCAATTAATTGTCAGTCATCAGTTGAAACTTTATTGCTGGAACAGCACAGCAGGTCAGGCAGCATCCAGGGAACAGGAGATTCGACGTTTCGGGCACAGGCCCTTCTTCAGGAATGAGCAGAGAGTGTTCAGCAGGAGAAGATAAAAGGTAGGGAGGAGGGACTTGGAGGAGGGGCGTTGGAAATGTGATAGGTGGAAAGAGGTCAAGGTGAGGGTGATAGGTCGGAGTAGGATGGAGGCGGAGAGGTCAAGAAGAAGACTGCAGGTCAGGAAGGCGGTGCCGGGCTGGAGGGATCCGGCTGAGACAAGGTGGGGGGAGGGGGGATGAAGAAACTGGTGAAGGGTTCCCAGTCGGAAGATAAGACGCTCCTCCTCCGACCGTCGGGTTGTTGTGGTTTGGCGGTGGATGAGTCCAATGACCTGCATATCCTCGGTGGAGTGGGAGGGGGAGTTGAAATGCTGTGCTACAGGTTGGTTGGGTTGGTTCGTCCGGGTGGCCCAGAGGTGCTCTCTGAATCGCTCCGCAAGTAGGCGGCCTGTCTCCCCAATATAGAGGAGGCCACACCGGCTGCAGCGGATGCAGTAGATGATGTGGGTGGAGGTGCAGGTGAATCTGTGGCGGATATGGAAGTTTCCTTTGGGGCCTTGGAGAGAAGTGAGGGGGGAGGTGTGGGCGCAAGTGTTGCACCTCCTGCGGTTGCAAGGGAAGGTGCCGGGAGTGGAGGTTGGGTCGGTGGGGGGTGTGGATCTGACAAGGGAGTCGCGGAGGGAGTGGTCTCTACGGAAAGCTGATAGGGGAGGGGAGGGAAATATATCCTTGGTGCTGGGGTCTGTTTGGAGGTGGCGGAAGTGACGGCGGATGATGCGCTGTACGTGGAGATTGGTGGGGTGGTAGGTGAGGACCAGTGGGGTTCTGTCCTGGTGGCGGTTGGAGGGGCGGGGCTCAAGGGCGGAGGAGCGGGAAGTGGAGGAGATGCGGTGAAGGGCACCGTCGACCACGTCGGGGGGGAAATTGCGGTCCTTGAAGAAGGAGGCCATCTGTGTTGTACGTATTTTGAACTGGTCCTCCTGGGAGCAGATGCGGTGGAGTCGAAGGAATTGGGAGAATGGGATGGCATTTTTACAGGGGGCAGGATGGGAGGAGGTGTAGTCCAGGTAGCTGTGGGAGTCGGTTGGTTTGTAGTAGATGTCCGTGTTGATTCGGTCGCCTGAGATAGAAACAGAAAGGTCTAGGAAGGGGAGGGAGGAGTCCGAGACTGTCCAGGTGGATTTGAGGTTGGGGTGGAAGGTGTTAGTGTAGTGGATGAACTGTTCAACCTCCTCGTGGGAGCACGAGGTAGCGCCGATACAGTCATCAATGTAGCGAAGGAAAAGATGGGGGGTGGGGCCGGTGTAGTTGCGGAAGATGGATTGTTCCACATACCCTACGAAGAGGCAGGCATAGCTGGGGCCCATGCGGGTGCCTATGGCTACTCCTTTTGAGGAGCCAACCTCAAATTCACCTGGACAGTCTCGGACTCCTCCCTCCCCTTCCTAGACCTTTCTGTTTCTATCTCAGGCGACCGAATCAACACGGACATCTACTACAAACCAACCGACTCCCACAGCTACCTGGACTACACCTCCTCCCATCCTGCCCCCTGTAAAAACGCCATCCCATTCTCCCAATTCCTTCGTCTCCGCCGCATCTGCTCCCAGGAGGACCAGTTCAAAATACGTACAACACAGATGGCCTCCTTCTTCAAGGACCGCAATTTCCCCCCCGACGTGGTCGACGGTGCCCTCCACCGCATCTCCTCCACTTCCCGCTCCTCCGCCCTTGAGCCCCGCCCCTCCAACCGCCACCAGGACAGAACCCCACTGGTCCTCACCTACCACCCCACCAATCTCCACGTACAGCGCATCATCCGCCGTCACTTCCGCCACCTCCAAACAGACCCCAGCACCAAGGATATATTTCCCTCCCCTCCCCTATCAGCTTTCCGTAGAGACCACTCCCTCCGCGACTCCCTTGTCAGATCCACACCCCCCACCGACCCAACCTCCACTCCCGGCACCTTCCCTTGCAACCGCAGGAGGTGCAACACTTGCGCCCACACCTCCCCCCTCACTTCTCTCCAAGGCCCCAAAGGAAACTTCCATATCCGCCACAGATTCACCTGCACCTCCACCCACATCATCTACTGCATCCGCTGCAGCCGGTATGGCCTCCTCTATATTGGGGAGACAGGCCGCCTACTTGCGGAGCGATTCAGAGAGCACCTCTGGGCCACCCGGACGAACCAACCCAACCAACCTGCAGCACAGCATTTCAACTCCCCCTCCCACTCCACCGAGGATATGCAGGTCATTGGACTCATCCACCGCCAAACCACAACAACCCGACGGTCGGAGGAGGAGCATCTTATCTTCCGACTGGGAACCCTCCAACCGCAGGGGATGAACTTGGACTTCACCAGATTCTTCATCCCCCCTCCCCCCACCTTGTCTCAGCCGGATCCCTCCAGCCCGGCACCGCCTTCCTGACCTGCAGTCTTCTTCTTGACCTCTCCGCCTCCATCCTACTCCGACCTATCACCCTCACCTTGACCTCTTTCCACCTATCACATTTCCAACGCCCCTCCTCCAAGTCCCTCCTCCCTACCTTTTATCTTCTCCTGCTGAACACTCTCTGCTCATTCCTGAAGAAGGGCCTGTGCCCGAAACGTCGAATCTCCTGTTCCCTGGATGCTGCCTGACCTGCTGTGCTGTTCCAGCAATAAAGTTTCAACTTTGATCTCCAGCATCTGCAGACCTCACTTTCTCCACTGTCAGTCATCACCCAACTGGTGCATTCACCAAGACAAAGCCTCTACCAATTGGAGGCCACTTACCAACCAACCAATCAACACTCTTTACTCATAGAGTAAGAAAATATAGTTCTCCTTTACAATGGCATTCTTAGAAATGTCCCAATGAATGGAAAATAAAAAGCTTCAACAAAATATGTGCTTTTTTTTCAGAAATAATCAAATCCTGTGCTACTATTTATCATGTCTGGTCATTTATGGAAATAAAACACATAGTTTGTGGTGAGGTGTTTGTTATCTATAAAGTAGTATTTCCAAATGACGAAAGGGTCTCTGATATTAGAAAATTCCTGTCAGTTCAATGAAGTCCTATTTATTCGTCACCACAGAGGTTTAAATGATTGTAAATGGAGGCGTTCCAATAGTACCAATCACAACCGAGTTTTCTACCGTCACTAGGTGGAGCAAACAGGTTCATCAGAGAGTCCATTTTGTGCCAGGATTCACCCCATTTATTTGGTTCATCCCATATGTTAAAGGATAGTGGGGACACAGCTATCCACTGGGTAACTGTAATGAATGGTACTGTATCGCTTTTCACAAACAATTTTCAGATGAAGGAGGTTACTCAGGATTTAATGAGAAGGTGGGGAACAGAAGTGCAGGAAATAGCCTTTGTTGTTCCAAGGAATAAACCGCAGTGATTCAAGAAGGCAGCTGACCACCATCTTCTCAAGGGCCACTAGGATGGGCAACAAATGGTGGCACAATCAATGAGGCTCACATTCTTTGAATGAACTAAAAATGCTAGATTATCCCAGATTCTCAACTCTTGCAATTTTGGTTGACAACCATTTCTCTTACATCTTCTTTTCGACACACTTAATGTAATGCTTTTAGTTTTTCAGAATAAAATCCCTTGGCGAAATATTCCTATTTTATCTGAATGAATAACATAACTGAGTGCTCAGATAAAACTTTTGTCACATTGAAGATCTTCCACTCGTTCTGCTAACACAAAGGACTTATCACAAAATCCCATCTGTACGTATGGCCTGGTGCATTTTTCCTGTAAGTAACAGAAACTTGAACCAATTTGAATGGAAATCAAAGCTGTGAATAAAGGGTGAGTGAAAGGTAGCTGCTATATATTATATCCTGTTCTGGTGGCAACACACTGTTTTCTACAGCTGTTACATGCTAGAGTGTGATAAAGAAAATTAGAACATTGTGGAAAAGTAGAGGTGCTCCATTAGTACCTTCAAGTGAGATAAATATACTTGACATTAAAATTTCATTAGAATTTACCAAAGTATTTTGATGAAGGATCTAATCCATAAAGCATTCATTCAGCTTCATGAGGGGAGGTAATGGCCTAGTGGCATTATTGTTAGACTATTAATCCAGAGACCCAGGTGATATTCTGAGCACCACAATTTAAATCCTGTCATAGTGGAATTTGAATTCAATAAACATATGGAATCAAAAGATGATGATTATGAAATGATTGATGAGGAAAAATCAATCATGCAAGGGGAGAGATTGAGAAGGAGAATGCACCATGCTCACCTCAGCCAGTGTGAGAATTGAACCCAAGCTGCTGACATCATCACTTTGCATTAGTCAACAGAGCTAAATTGACCCTGAAGTATACATATAAGTGGGTCACACTGCGAGCCAGTCTGACAATCTTAAATTAGCTGTCAGCATAATTTTTAACGTACTCGGGTTTATTTAACAAATGCTGTTAAAATTGCAGACTCACATCTAATATTGCACGCTGTGTTTTGCTGGTTTGATATAGTTAGTGTCTTGCCTGTTGCAAACACGCAAAGGGATATCCTCTTTGGGATCTACAAATTATACATTGGTGTTATTTTCTCAGCAATATTCAAGAGGTGTTAAACAAGAATTTTGTGTCATATGGTTGAATCCCTTTGAAAAGACATGACCACAAAATCTGGGCTGGTTCTTTACTACGGCACTGAGGCAATGCTGTGCAATCTGAATGGAATCCATCTTTTAATCAAGATATGTAAATGAGTGCCTCTGGATCCCGTAGCATTCTTATCAGGGAAAAGGGAGTTCACCTTGGTATCCACCCAATATTCATTCCCAATCAACATCACTGAAATAGCTTATCTAGTAATTATCACATTGCCATTGATATAACAGTAGCTACGCTTCAAAATTACTTAATTGGCTGTAAAATGCTTAGGGATTTTCCAAAACACACAAAAACAGAGATTGCTGGAGAAATTCAGCATGCCTGGCAGCATTTCAGGAGAGAAAACAGTGTTAATTAGATTACATTACATTACAGTGTGGAAACAGGTCCTTCGGCCCAACAAGTCCACACCTACCCGCCGAAGCGCAACCCACCCATACCCCTACATTTACCCCTTACCTAACACTACGGGCAATTTAGCATGGCCAATTCACCTAACCTGCACATCTTTGTGACTATGGGAGGAAACCGGAGCACCCGGAGGAAACCAACGCAGACACGGGGAGAACATGCAAACTCCACACAGTCAGTCGCCTGAGGCGGGAATTGAACCCGGGTCTCTGACGCTGTGAGGCAGCAGTGCTAACTGCTGTGCCACCGTGCCGCCCTTATTTCAAGTTCAACAACCCTTTAGAACTGCACTGAAAATGCTGACTCTGCTTCCTCTCCACAGATGCAGCCAGACCTGCTGAGTTTCTTCAGCAATTTCTGTTTTTGTGTGTTTCAGATTTCCACCACTCTTTGTTTAATTTTAGGGATTTACCAATGACATCATTTCATGAAAATCAAAAATACTTTTTTTTTTGATTTTGTGTGTTCCTGTGTAACAAGGATTGTAGGAAAATGATTGGCAATGTTTAAAGTTCAAAGATTGCAAGTGTTATCACTACACTAACAACCTAAGTATGATTGCTGATTAATCAAAAAAAGCCAATGCATTGTTATGATGTTGGATCAGAACCGTGGAGAATTCACAGGCATTTAGTTACATTCAATTCCTAAATGTGCTTCTTTTAAAAACAAAAGGACTACAGTAGAGAAATAAAAACTGTGGATGAAAATTCAGTGAGTATTCAGTAAAGTCCTATGTGAATTCCAAGGAAAGTTAGTCTCTATGAAGTGACAGGAAAACCTCAAACAGGGAGGGGCTAAATCCGAAGTGATACCAAGGGAGCTGGTCATCCCCTCTCTCAGCAGACAGCCATTTGCCTCAGAATCTGCTGCTTTACCCTCTGGGAGTGTATGAAAGAAAAGGCTTAAAAACCGACTGTGTCACTAGTCTGTGTGTGTTGTTGGCTGGACATTCAAGTGTGGGAGGTCAGAGTGCTATGAGGGCCACTGCTTTAAGGACACATTTTTAAACACCTCTAAAACAAAAGATTCTCTCTCACTCTGAATGGTAGAATTCAATTACTATCAAAAGAACTCAGAGCAACAGATTGTTCATCAACCTGCAAAACCAAGAATCTCAAAATCAACTACTCAACTGCTAATATCATCACTACTGTTGCTAATTAATCAGGACTGCAACATCACCTTATCTGTTTTTCATGAACAATTCAGTAACTGATAATTCCATTACTTTGCTCTTTTTGGAGGTACATCTTATTTCTAATTTGTGTGTAAAGGCGTTGTGTTTTTTAAAAAATTTCATTTCTTAACTAATTCATTCACCCTTTCTGTTAATTCAAGGAAGTCTGGTTAAATTGGCTCCTTTGTTCATTTAGGTCTGGGGGAAGGTATTTACAAAGGAAAGGATCCTTTTTAAATTAACGTTATTGTAACTATCCCAACATAGAGTCATAGAGTTAATTTTCCCAGATGCACTCCGTTGTCCAGCGACACATGAATTCGAAAACAGCAAAGGCAGTAACTGTGCAGGTTCTCTCTCTCTCTCTCTCTCTCCTGCACTGTCCTCACCATGTGCTTCCTTTGTCTGCTCTTCTCCCTTTTAAAACTACTGTTGTTTTGACTTTTTTTTCCAAAGTTCCAAAACAATGCAACAGCATATAAAACAGGAATTGCTGCTCTTGGAATTCGAGGAAATCACCTCCAGCACTTAAAATATCTCAAAAAAAGAAGCAGCTCTTACAGCCAAAAATTTTTCCAGTCCTCCAGCAGGTAGGTTAATAACCAAGGAGAGCCAGTATATCCCACCTCATTCAGGAGCTGGACGGTTTGGGGTATCCTGTGCAGAACCTGAACAAATTAGAGAACCTCATCAGGAGCTTGGTTGTAAATGTAATTTACAATAGCCTTTGATGCTACAATAGGTAAATGTATGCTGTGGGGTCACCTGCTGGACAATAAAGATAATTGCAATTGTTTAAAAAGTTCCATTAAAATGTTCTTGTTTAGAGAAAGTACTAAAATATCCAAGAATTATTTTTATTAAATTAGGATTAGGTTTAATGTTAGGATTAGGTTTAAGGTCACAAATCATATGATCAGCAGGACCTTTACAATATGATTACCAGTCCTATATGAATAATTTAAATTAATGCTATAAATTCTAGATTTTGGTAAAGTTAACCATAACAGATTGAGACAGTGCCTGACAACAGCAAACTGGTCAAAACTAGTTTCTGCTAAAACTGCAGTGGAACAGCAGGCAGATTTTGTAAAAAAGAATTTAGCTCAGTAACCTATATCCAAGTTTCCTGATGATATAAAGATCAGTGATATAACAGATGGTGTAACCTGAAGAATAATATTCAAGAAGCTGATCGATGAGGTGAATAGCTGAACTGTGCCTGATGTATTTTCCTGCAGGTAAGTGTCTGTTCATACACTTTAGACCAAACAATATAAATCTAAATACTTTATCGGTGGTGAAATGCTCTGACCAATAGAGAATTAAAAAGATTTATGGGTCCTTATACACAAATAATTAAAATGGTCAGAAAGGTTAATGGAATGCTGGCCTTTATAAATTGAGGTCTGGAATATGAATGTGAGGATGTTTACTTTCTACAGCTATTCAAAGCACTGAACCATTATGTATAATCCTGAACACCACATCTTAGAAAAGATATATTGGCAGTGAAAGGACTGCAGTACAGACAAGACCTCCAAAACTTAGATAATGAGAAGTTACAGAAACAAGGTCTGTGTATCCTGGAATTTAGAAGTTTAAGAGGCATTTTGATAGAGGATGTTAGAATTTTGGAAGGAACTGAAAGGGTAATTGTTTAGAATTGGCATAGAGCCAGCTCTTTCAGAGCTTTTTCCTCATTTCCAGAAACTGCCACTGGGTGGCGAGAGATGCTAATTGAATGGTGTTTAATACTGTTGTTTATTGAAGTCTCTGCTGATGATTCTGCTGGAAATGAATATATGGTACAACTTCGATTATACAAACATGGATTATCTGAATTTCAGATTATCCAAACAAGATTTCAAGGTCCCAATGCTTGGGTAAACTGTGTTACCCAAACATTTGATTATTCAAACAAAATACTCCCTGCCTGTGTCATTCCGTTAATTGAGCTTGCCCTGTACAGAAATACCACAGCATAACACAGAGTCCCTACAGCATGGAAACAGACCATTTGGCCCAACCAACCTTCCGAAGAGTATCCCACTCAGACACATTCCCCCAACCTATAACTCTACATTTCCCATGACTAATGTATCTAGCCTAGACATCCCTGAACACGATGGGAAGTTTAACATGGCCAATTCACCTACCCTGAACATCTTTGGACCGAGGGAGGAAACCAGAGGAAAAACACACAGATACAGGGAGAATGTGCAAACTCCACACAGACAGTCGCCTGGCACTCCCTGGCGCTGTGAGGGACCTGAATAATCTGTTCTGTTCAGCTTTCTAATAGAGTTGTTATTCTGACCTCGTCTTTCATTTGTTGTCTTTTAACTATAATGTATGAATAGAGTGTGTTTTATTTCAAGACTGTCGTTCGACCAATCAAATTCCATCCAGAATGCAACACCTGGCATTTGCCTTTAAAATAACCAAAAGTTAGAACATAGAACATAGAACAATACAGCACAGAACAGGCCCTTCGGCCCACGATGTTGTGCCGAACATTTGTCCTAGCTTAAGCACCCATCCATGTACCTATCCAATTGCCACTTAAAGTTCGCCAATGATTCTGAATCTGCCACTCCCACAGACAGCGCATTCCATGCCCCCGCCACTCTCTGGGTAAAGAACCTACCCCTGACATCTCCCCTATACCTTCCACCCTTCACCCTAAATTTATGTCCCCTTGTAACACTCTGTTGTACCCGGGGAAAATGTTTCTGATTGTCTACTCTATCTATTCCCCTGATCATCTTATACACCTCTATCAAGTCACCCCTCATCCTTCTCCGTTCCAATGAGAAAAGGCCTAGCACGCTCAACCTATCCTCGTACGATCTATTCTCCATTCCAGGCAACATCCTGGTAAATCTTCTCTGCACCCTCTCCAAAGCTTCCACATCTTTCCTAAAGTGAGGCGACCAGAACTGCACACAGTACTCCAAATGTGGCCTAACCAAAGTCCTGTACAGCTGTAACACCACTTCACGACTCTTGAATTCAATCCCTCTGCTAATGAACGCTAATACACCATAGGCCTTCTTACAAGCTCTATCCACCTGAGTGGCAACTTTCAAAGATCTATGAACATAGACCCCAAGATCCTTCTGCTTCTCCACCTTACTAAGAATGCTACCGTTAACCCTGTATTCCGCATTCTTATTTGTCTTTCCAAAATGGACAACCTCACACTTGGCAGGGTTGAACTCCATCTGCCACGCCTCAGCCCAGCTCTGCATCATATCTAAGTACCTTTGCAGCCGACAACAGCCCTCATCACTATCCACAACTCCACCAATCTTCGTATCATCTGCAAATTTACTGACCCACCCTTCGACACCCTCTTCCAAGTCATTAATAAAAATTACAAACAGCAGAGGACCCAGAACCGATCCCTGCGGAACTCCACTTGTAACTGGGCTCCAGGTTGAATATTTACCATCTACCACCACTCTCTGACTTCGACCGGTTAGCCAGTTTTCTATCCAACTGGCCAAATTTCCCTCTATCCCATGCCTCCTGACTTTCCGTATAAGCCTACCATGGGGAACCTTATCAAATGCCTTACTAAAATCCATGTATACTACATCCACTGCTCTACCCTCATCCACATGCTTGGTCACCTCCTCAAAGAATTCAATAAGACTTGTAAGGCAAGACCTACCCTTCACAAATCCGTGCTGGCTGTCCCTAATCAAGCAGTGTCTTTCCAGATACTCATAAATCCTATCCCTCAGTACCCTTTCCATTACTTTGCCTACCACCGAAGTAAGACTAACTGGCCTGTAATTCCCGGGGTTATCCCTATTCCCTTTTTTGAACATGGGCACAACATTCGCCACTCTCCAGTCCCCTGGTACCACCCCTGTTGACCCTGTTAGGGTCTAGGATATCTTCTAAATATATATTGAAGGGGTTCTCTCTGGTCCATAACAAACTGGGAATTTGCCTGGGATCAAAATCTCTCATTCCAGGTTGAGTTTAGGGTTATTGGACTCCAACGCAGCAAGTCATGAGTCATAGAATCATAGAGATGTATAGCATGGAAACAAACCCTTCGGTCCAACCCGTCCATGCCAACCAGGTATCCCAACCCCAATCTAGTCCCACTTGCCAGCACCTGGCCCATGTCCCTCCAAACCCTTCCTATTCATATACCATCCAAATGCCTTTTAAATGTTGCAATTGTACTAGGCTCCACCACATTCTCTGGCAGCTCATTCCATACATGTGCCACCCTCTGCATGAAAAGGTCTCTTGCATATCTTCCCCCTCTCACCCAAAACCTATGCCCTCTAATTCTGGACTCCCCCACCCCAGGGAAAATACTTTGTCTATTTATCTTATCCATGCCCCTCATAATTTTGTAAACCTCTATAAGGTCACCCCTCAGCCTCCGACACTCCAGGGAAAACAGCCCCAGCCTGTTCAGCCTCTCCCTATAGCTCAAATCCTCCAATCCTGGCAACATCCTTGTAAATCTTTTCTGAACCCTTTCAAGTTTCACAACATTGTTGATTTTTAAAAAAAATTTTGGGTGTTGCATTCAGTTGGTTTACACAGAGTGTACCTTCGGTAATAATGGCTGTATCAGTCACTAAGGGTTTCCTGGGGCGGGTGGGGGGATGGTGGAAGAAGTCACTTTGGAAGTTTTACTGAAAGTGAGAAAGGCAAAATTTTGGCAAACAAACTAGAGTTAGATTTGCCTTAGGCACTTATGCAGCATTTAAAATTGCCAGGAATTCCATCGGAATAATTGTAAATGGCTAAACTTTGATTGCAAATAAAGCAGCTTGGCTCAGTGGTTAGCACTGTTGCCTCACAACACCAGAGTCCCAGGTTCGATTCCCGTGACACTCTGTGTAGAGTTTGCACATTCTCCCTGTGTCTGCGTGGATTTCTTCCGGTTTCCTCCCACAGTCCAAAGATGTGTAGGTCATGTGAATTGGCCTTGCTAAATTGCCCTTAGTGTTAGGTGCACTGGTTAGAGGGAGGTGGGTCTGGGAGGGTTACTCTGCGGAGGGTTGGTGTGGACTAGTTGGACTGAAGGGCCTGTTTCCACACTGTAGGGAAGCTAATCTAAATGAAACAGTTTTAATTAGGAGAAAGAAGTAGAAAAGATGGTCCTAACAGGAGAAAGAACTTCAGAGGTTAGAACTGAAGCCTCAAAGTTGACTTAAAATGAAGGATGTAGAGATGAAAGGTAGGAGTAATGACGAGGAGTGATGGAGAGCAATCCCACAATTGCCAAAAGCATCTGCTTAAATGTTGTCCAAGAGTTGCCAAAGTTCGACAGGAAAGATGTAGAAGCCTTTTTTCATTTCATTTCAGAAAGTGGCTAAACAAATGAAATGGCCAGTGACCATGTAGGTATTGTTGATCCAAATGAAGTTGGTAGATAGAGCTGGTGAGGTATATGCATCACTATCAGAGGAGGTATCTGGGAGTATTATGAGGTGAAAAAAACGCAGGACAAAATACACCTCTTAAAGCCACAGTATCGTAGTGCTTAATCATTGGTTGGGATAGCACAGCTGACATTTCTTCCCTGATATTCCTCATGAGAGTATTGTTACTTGGCACCACAATTAAAATGATGAAAACTTCCAAAATTAAACAAATCAACTTGCATTTCAACAGGACCTCTTGTGACTGCAGAATGTCCCAAAGCACTAAACCTAACGAAGTATATTTAAAGGGTCATCATTGTTGTAATTTAGGAAATATGGTTGTAAGCTTGCACACAGCAAATTCCATAAACCTGTGGTCAATTCTGTGTTTTTGTAATATATACTTGGGGATAACACTCCTGCTCTTTTTCAAAACAGCACCAAGGGATCCCAACTTTGACATTGACTGGGTTTGACAGTAGCATCCTTATAACCAATACTTTCCTCAATTGTTTGTCCATCCCTGCAGTGTCATGTTTGCATGGGATTGCTTTTAGCAGAGCTGAGTATTTTCTACTATTCACACCTAGCATTAAGACTTATTCTGTATCTTTCTCCTGCCCTGCAATTAACATTCATTTCCAGTGTCTGTCAGTTCTGAAGAAGAGTCGTATTGGACTTGAAGCATTCCCTCCTCACAAGTTACTGCCAGACCTCCCAAGTCTCCCCAGCACTTTCTCTTTTCATTATCTTTAACACTGGCACTGAAATACCAGAAGTTGTACTTTGTGCTTTGTCATTGGAAGGGTTCCAGTGACATAAATTCTTAAATAAAACTGGTTTGGCAACAAGCATAGAGACATGGTACGGTATGGTTGAGTTCACTTTGTCAGGGTCTGTGTCCTGCCAAACACATTTTTACAAAAGCAACAGCAAATCTTTGTTTACAAAATCCTCTCACCTAATAATCATTCAACAGAAGTCTCCAAAGTTGTCACAGATTTGAGATAAGCAAGGCAGAGTGAAAAATCCCCTGTTATTAGCTGGACGATTGTATAAGGTTTTAGTGAAGGTCTGTAGTTCGGGTTGTGGTTAAAGCTGTTGGTTGGTTCACTGAGCTGGTCGATTTTCTTGCAAATGTTTTGTCTCCCTCCTACGTGACACCTTCAGTGAAGCTTAGCCTCTGGATGAAGTGCCGTTGTTGTGATCTGCCTTGAATGTTTACAGTGCTATCTTTGGGGGCGGGTGGTTCTATTTCTGTTTTCGTACTGAAGTGGTCTGTAAATGGGGTCTATTTCAATGTATTTGTTTATCGAACCAATGGATGAATACCAGGCCTCCAGGACTTCCCGAGCTTGTCCTTGTTTAATCTGTCCCAGTATCGAAATGTTGCTGCAGCTGAATCAGTGTCCTTCATTGTCAGTATTTTCTCGATAGCACAATATCACAATACTTCATTGCCAGAAGAAATTTCAGATTTTCAATGAGTTAAATGTTTGTGTAAGTCTTAGGTTGTGACAATTATAAAATATTTTCAAAGTTTTACATTGTTGGAGCTTGAGTTGTAGTGTTTATTATCGCTGATCAAAAGTGGATTTATGAATGTTCAAGTTTGAAACATCAGAAACATTTCTAGCTTTTAAGCAAGTTTCGAAATCCTAAGAATAGCTTAAACTTTTCAATCATCAACGGGATGGTTTCATAATAATTTGGTCTTATAAGATTTGAAAGATTCCTGTAAGAAAACACTGTTGAGGTTAAAGAGAGCTTGGTTGAGTTGCAACTTCTACAGAGCTGCCTGAGCAATGGTTAAAGATGAGCACGAAAATCACACAAAGACTTCCTTATCTGCTCAAAGCAATGTATCTTGGGACACTCTATGTCCCTCAACTCTGGTTCCCATCGTTTAGCATTTTTATACCATCTGTTATGTCAAAGTTGTATAGGGCACAGCAGATGTTGCACTATCTTCAGTACTTCTCCTGGGAGATTACATGATGATTCCTGTATAGGTTAGTAACATCTTAAGACTTTTATTGTAACAAACAAAGTAAAATCAACATAGTTGACATTAATTTCAGAATACACATAAAGAGAAGGCACAATCGTCGTAACTTTTTTTTATTATGTGCTCATGGAATGTAAGCATCACGGACTAGGCCAGCATTTATTGCCTGTCTCCAGTTGCCCTCGAAAAAGTGGTGGTGAGCTGCCCTCATGAACTGCTGCAGGTAGACCCTCAAGGCTGTTAGAGGGGCAGTTCACGGATTTTGACCCAGTGACAATGAAGGCACAATGATATATGTCCAAGTAGATGGTGAGTGGCTCGGAAGGGAATTTGCAAATGTGATGATCCCATGTACTTTCTGTCCTTGTCCTTTTGGATTGTATTGGTTAGGTTTGGATGGTACTTTATAAAGAGTCTTGGTGAATTTCTGCTATGCATCTTGGTACATGCTGCTGCTACTATGCACCAATGGTGAGAGAGTGAATGCTTTTGGATGTGGTGTCTATGAAGCAAACTGCTTTGTTCTGGATGGCGTCAAGTTTCTTGAGTGTTTTTTGGAGCTACACTCATTCATTATTTCCTCACAGTCCTGACTTGCGCCTTGCAGATGGTGCACAGGCTTTGGAGAGTCAGGAGTTGAGTTACTCACTGCAGGAGTTCTAGCCTGTGACTGGCTCTTATAGTCAATAGCATTTATATGTCTAGTCCAATTCAGTTTCTAATCAATGGTAAGCTTCAGGTCATTGATAATGGGAGATTCAGTGACAGTAATAACACTGAATTTCAAAGGACAATGGTTACATTCTCTTTTGTTGGAGATGTTCATTGCAACATCTACCAGTTGTCAGCCTGGATATTGTCCAGGTCTTGCTGCATTCGGAACATGGACTGATTCGAGATCTGAGGAGTTGTGAATGATGCTGACCATTATGCAATCATCACGAATATCCCCCACTTCTGATCTTATGTTGGGGGAAGGTTTTTAATGAAGCAATTGAAGATTTTTAGACTCTGGACATAACCTGTGGAACTCCTGTAGAAATATCCTGTGGACGGGATGACTGACTTCCAACAATCACACCGCCTTCCTTTAGGCCAGGTCTGACTCCAAACAGAGGAGAGTTTTTCCCTGGTTCCCATTGACTCCAATTTTGTTAGAGCTACTTGATGCCAGACTCAGTCAACTGATTGCGGCAACTACAGCAAATGTTCTTCATTTTATCATTTGGGACTTTGGGTTGTAGAGTGGTGGAGAAAACTATGCAGAGCTTCAAGGTTGGTTTCTACTTCTACATTGTATGCGCTAAGAAGAGAAGGATTTAGTTTCAGTTTCTGTGTTTTGTAAGTGGTGTTGGTGTGTTCCGAAATGTTTTTACATGCATTTGAATGATGCCTCAAGGCATATTCTTGTTGAGAAGGGGATGGAGTTTTGAACTCCTTAAGGAGAATTATTTCATGGAGGTTTTTTATGATGGGTTTCTGTCTTAAGTGCCTCCCCTCACTGGTTAAAAGAAAGCTCATGAGGTTTTTCAATTTCCAGGTATGTCTGGTCACGTGGTCTCCGGATAGTAGGGATTTTTTGATGACCGCTGTCTATTTTCCTGCCTCACCCCAGTGGTGTTTTCCTCAATCAAGGGGGAGGAAACTTCATATGCTTTCCCTGAAAGCTTATTCTCCAATAATAAGGAAAGCTTTTACTTTTGCCCTCCTTCAGAATTAAATGAACAAGCTGAACTACCTCCACTCTCAGGTCTGAGCCAGAGTTATCTTCGTGAGACACAGTGGGGTTCCTGCCTCCCAGCTGAAGCTGTCTTTAGTTCAAACTCCTTTTCTTGCCTTTTTCCTGTAATATTTTCTCATCTCACCATGCTCATTCCTCCTTTTCCCATTTTTTTCCCTCCGTCCCTTTCTTTTTCCTTTTCTTTCTCTCCTTCTATTTCCTTTTCCTCACTCTCTGTCCTTCTCATTTTTTTTCTTAACTATCGCTGCTCTGATTTTAGTCCCTCTACCATAACTTTATCTGTTTCATTGTCATCAGATTCCACCCGTAAACTGTTGGTCACATCCTGTTAAAATTTCAGGTTTAGGGAAGAATTCTAATCCCAAGTACAGAACTTCAAAATCTTCAAATGTAACTTTGCCTAATTCTGCCAGGGATGGGCTGGCATCAACTTTCGATATTGGGGCAGTGCAAATTTGAGGATGCCTTTTGCTGTTTTTAGTTTAAAATTGAGTTTCATTCTCATTCTTTTGTTTCACCTGTGGGTTCAAATGGTGGCTTGACCCCCAATTTATCTAGGCCAGAATCCGGTGAGGTTATCACAGTTCCACATTTGGACATCAAAAGTCACCAAGTGCACAGCTAGGAAGATGAATGGGCTTCTCTTCTTTATTCACTCACCTCCTCTCAATTGTTTTTAACATGGTTAATTTACTAAGGATCCCTCCCTTGTGGATGCATCTCTCTTAAATCAAATGAACCTGTGCTTTAAAAAGGAGTCAATTTAACTAGACTTTCTCTAGTTGACGAAAGAATGAGTCCATTAGCAAGTTTTGAGAAGATATGTAGCTCAGGTTGAGGTTCTGGATGTAGGTTTGCTCGCTGAGCTGGAAGGCTTGTTTTCAGACATTTCATCACCATATTAGGTAACATCTTCAGTGAGCCTGCCAAGGAAGCACTGGTGGCGTAGACTGGGACAACATGTCCATCCTAGGACAGGCCAAACAGAGACATGCATGAGAATTCCTAGAAGCATCGCATTCCAACCGAAACGCTATCAACAAACACGTTGACTTGGATCCCGGATCCCATTTACCACCCCCAAGAAAAAGAACAGGAAATGATGTCACCACAGGAAATGATGTCACCACAGGAAATGACACAACCAATCCTAGGAAACCCAAACATATAAATATGAAGCAGGCTACACCACCAGTGCTTCATTCGGAGGCTCACTGAAGATGTTACCTAATATGGTGGCAAAACATCTGAAAACGAACCTCCCAGCTCACCAAGCAAACCTACATCCAGAATGAGTTTATTAGTTACTAAACACAAAAAGAAATAATAATGCATCATACACAGATTAGGAAGGAGTCCACAACAAGTTAAAGGTGAAAAAAGTATATGGATTATTCTCTCTCGGTCGCTCATGAAGAAATGATAGTCGAATGTTAATAGTTGAACAGTCAATTTCAGGATTCTTGGCTTTGTAAGTTGGTTGAAATCACTTTATGCTGTTTCTTTTGACATTGGTTCACTGGTAGCACTCAAAACAAGAGAACCCTTCTGATCCTCTGTTTCCTTTTGATTGGTTTGTTAGCTAGCTAGCTTCCAGCACTTATAATAAGGAGTTCTTTCACCTGCAATGCAGGGGTGACTACTGGTTGGTTCTTCAACTGTACATGAGTACTCAAAATCTTTGACTGCCCTTTCCTCCTTAGGCAGCACCTTCCAATCCCGTGACCCCATCTAGAAGGACAAGGGAAGTAGATACATGGGAGCACTACCAGCTGCAAGCTTCCCTCCAAGCCACTCACCATCCTGACTTAGGAATAAAATGCCCTGCTTTCACCGTCGCTGGTTAAAAATCTTGGTACTTCCTCCCAAAGCATTGTGGGTCAACCTGCAGTACACAGACTCTAGCTTACTATCATCTTCTTAAGGGCAACTAGGAATGGAAAGTGGGCCCCATCAGGTGCTAATTCTGTTTTGGGTATCGGAATGAAATCTTACATGTGGCTCATAAGAAATTCCAATAGCAGGCTACTTACATATTAGGAAAATGCAGATTAAAATGCAAAAAAACATTTTTATCTACCAAGATTATGCAAGGATGCAGTTAAATTTTTCCAGATCATACATGTCAGGAAGTGGAGAACCCCCAAACATCAACTTACCTTGTGTCTTCAATCTGATATCTGCATTCAATGAACCATTTACCGGAGTCCTAATCGACTGTGAAAGATTCCTATCTAAAAGAAGGAACACAAATCACTGTCTCTTAATAATTATTGATGTTTCAGAACAGATTTCCAGAACAGAATCTTTGGGGAAAGGAACGGTAATAAATAATAGCCAAATGTTAGTTCAACAAGATATGGATTACACAAAGCAAAATATTCTGATCAAGGTTTTAAACTCAGGTGACTGTGTGGAGTTTGTATATTCTCCCTGTGTCTGCGTGGGTTTCCTCTGAGTGCGCCGGTTCGTTCCACAATCCAACGATGTGCAGGTTAGGTGAATTAGACATGCTAAATTGCCCATAGTGTTCAGGGGTATCTAAGTTAGGTACATTAGTCAGGGGTAAATGTAGAGTAATGGGTCTGGCTGGGTTACTCTTCAGAAGGTTGGTGTGATCTTGTTAGGCTGAATGGCCTGTTTCCGCACTGTAGGGATTCTATGATTTTACATCACAAGTATTTGAGGAAAAATGATGGGTTGTAAACAAAACAATACATACATTTTCAGTTTATCACCTACAATTTCAAGAACCATTGGAAGGATGGAATCAACGTTTAAAAAGCATGATTGTCAGGCATGTCCTTATGATTGGGATAAAGGGATTTCCTTGTTACTGTTTGCCATTAGGGATGCCCCTAATGAGTCCACAGAATTCAGGTCTTTTGACCTGATTTTTTATAAATGGACATGGATCTCTTAAATTAACTTATAAAGAATTTATAAATCAATGCTCAGAGATTGCGCTTCCAACCTATATGCCACATCTCTGTAACAACAAACAGTGTGTGAGTTCACCAAGAAGTGTTTGAAAAGTGCTCGATATACAGATACAAAGGCCAAAGCTCAGAAGTTTGCTGAAGATAAGGCATTACTTGTCTTTAGGGAACCACTAAAAGTAACTGGACCTTATTAAACTCAAAAAGGACCTCAATAATATAAATTATGTTGTCTGGTTTCTAGACAGGAGGGAAAACCAGCAAGTCATAGAATTGTATAGCACAGAAACAGACCCTTCAGTCCAACTCCTCCATGCCAACCAGATATTTTAAATTATACTAGTCCCATTTGCCAGCATTTGGCCCATTTCCCTCTGAATCCTTCCAATTCATATACCCATTCAGATGCCTTTTAAATGTTGTAAATGTACCAGCCTCCATTACTTCCTCTGGCAGCTCATTCCTTTCCACACCCCTTAGGTTCCTTTTAAATCTTTCCCCTCTCATCTGTATGATGCTAATGTATTAAAGAGATATAATGTCAGGGAGGTTAGTCAGAACAAAGGTATCTTTTCAGTGGTAAAAGTTATAGGGAGTAAAATATGATTTCATAACAATTTGAGAATGAATCAGAAGTTGAAGAGTCAAACATTGACCATCCAGTAATTTGAGTAGGAAGTGTTAGATGGAATATTGTACTATCCCACAAAAAACTATTGAAGTGGCTTACAAAAGCTATGGTAGACTCAGAAATCAGTTTGTGCAAATGGACCAAGTAAAACCTCCTTGGCTTAAAATAAGTATATTTGGCTATACTATATTTCCCCTTCTCACTACCTCTCTCGCTTAGGGGGGTGCGACTATTGTGTCCAGAAGTGCTTGAGATTGAAACATTGGCTATTGTGAAGGAGTGTTATCTTCTTATAAGAGGTTAGGAGGTTATCTTCTTATAAGATGTTGAGCCTATGTTTATTTCAGTGCTGCAATAGAAAAATTCTATTCTGATGTGTTGAGGTTGTCACACAATTAATTAGTGAAATGTCAAGGCTATAGATGCAACCCTAGTGGGAGGAAGAGATGGGGATAATCTGCTAAAGAAGAGATTATGATTGTTCTTCTTCCCTGTTCCATATAAACTCTCCTTGGTACATTTTGAGCTCTTTACACTACACTGCACCTCCGATCACTCTAACTAATTCATTAAAATGTAATATTACATCAAAAAAGCCCAGACTATAAGCTACATCACTCCATACATTGTAGATACTTTCATATTTCAGTGTAACAGTGTACTATGTTGGTGTATCATGTTAATGTAACTCATAAGAGTCAAACCATCAAATTCTATGATATGAACACAACGGCATAACTTTGTTTCATTCAAAAAAATTTACTGGTAGGGATACAAATCCATGACACCTCGATAATATTGAGTTATTATTCAAAAAGTGTAATATTAAAATACATTTGTTATTATAAAAACTATTCTAGAAATACAATGACATGTAAAACCATTTGGTACTTTCCCAAGGGTATGGTTCTCATTTTAAGACTTTTTCTATATTCTATCTGAATTGTTTAAACTGCAATATTTGCAATTCCTTTTGTTGTTTAATAGGTAGACGTCATCATTGTGCTGTGTTCTCCGCAGGGTACGTTTGGAGTTAATTACTTGTAAGGGAACACGTTTTAGAAACAAATGAAATTGCTGCTGCTGCAAATGATGTAATTTGGGCTTTGGGGAAAGCATCTAATGAGGCAGCCTCTTTCATTATCTTTTATTTTTAAAAACTCAGGTATGAAGATTCTGATTAACTTTGATTGGAGATGCCGGTGTCAGACTGCGGTGGACAAAGTTAAAAATTACACAATACCAGGTTATAGTCCAACAGGTTCATTTGGAACACTAGCTTTTGGAGCGCTGCTCATTCATCAGGTGGTTGTGTTCCAAGCAGCAGTGCTGTGAAAGCTTGTGCTTCCAAATAAATCTGTTGGACTATAACCTGGTGTTGAATCATTTTTAACTGATTAACTTTGTCAACCTTTGCCTGTCTATTTCTGGTGAATGTTTGGAATACTTTAATATGTGTATTTTTAAATTCCAGTGTGTGAGAATTATTTTTCTATTCTTTAATATTGACTCTTACTGTCAGTCACAGCTACCTCATAGGGATAGCCTTATAATTACAGCTATAGTCTTAAAGTTCTCAGGACTCTTAGATTCCCAGTAGCATTAATGAAGAAGTAATGTCTGCAAATTGAAACCTCATTCTATCAGTGTGCAAAATCAACCAAAAGAGTTTCTTATCATTATCTGTAATCTCATGGGCCATCCCTCCGTGTTTGTTTGTCCAAATATACAACCAGTTTAAATAGAAATATCTGATTCATCCTGAAGATTGGAAAAAAAATACTGAAAATGTTGAAATAACAAGCTAATTATAATAGATTCAACTAATAAGCATCATAGATTATAGGACATAATGGTTACAGGGCAAAAACAAGACTATTCGATCTATCAAGCTCTTTGCTGAAACTACTCAGATAGCCTTATTCCCTTGCCCTTTCTCCGTAGTCTGGTAAGCACATTCCTCTTCAGGTGTATATCCAACTTCCTTTTTGAACACCGTTATTTAATCAATTTTCTCCATTTTGTAATAGAAGCATAGAATCCTCACAATGTAGAAGCAGATCATTTGGCCCATTGAGTCCATATCAACCCTCAAAACAGCATCCTATCAAGACCCACCCCTTTACCCTATTCCTGTAACCCCATGGCCAATCCACCTCGCCTGCACATCCCTGGGCACTATGGATAATTTAGCGTGGCCAATCCACCCAACCTGCACATTTTTGGACTGTGAGAGGAAACTGGAGCACCAGGAGTAAACCCACACAGACACGGGGAGAATGTGCAAACTCCACATAGACAGAAGCCCGAAGATGGAATCGAACCCGGCTCCCTGGCGCTGTGAGGCAGCAGTGCTAACCACTGACAGTGCATTCCAGATCTGAACCACTCACTGCATTATAAAGTTTTTATTCTCAGGTATTCTTTGATTCTCTTGCCAATCACTTTAAAGCTATGTCCTCTGTTCCTTGACCTTTTTCACAACAAAGACAGTTTATTTTGAACTACTCTGTCCAGACACCTCTTATTCTCAATACCTTTCTCAAATCCCTCCCCTCCTCTAAGGAGAACAATCCAACTCTCCAAAAAAACCCCCAAAAAAACCCAACCCTCCAATTCTCTCTATTCTTGTTAATAATGTCCATCACCCCAGAACCATTCTGCTAACATTTTCCGTACTCTCTCTAACACTTCACATGTTTCCCAAAGTCTGGTGTCTAGAAGTGGACATAGCAGTGCAGTTGTGGCCAAATCAGTGTTTTAAAACTTAATTATAACTTTCTTGCTCTTGTACTCTATTCCTCTGTTTATAAAGCTTAGAAACAGTTAAGTTTTTTCAAGTCAGCTTATAAACTTGTGCCTTTTTTTAAAAAGTTTATCCATTCCTGCCAAGTAGCAGCCAGAAGTTATTGCTTATCCTTAATCGTGCTTGTAGGTCAGTGGTAAGCCACACACTTGAAACATTGCAGTCTATGTACTGTATATATACTCAAAATGCTATTTGGGAAGGAGTTCCAACATTTTGATCTACTGATAGTGAAGAAACACTGATATATTTTGAAGTCAGAGTAGTGTGTGGCTTGCAGGGGAATTTGTAGGTGATGGTGTTTCCTTGCATCTGCTTCCTTTGTCTTTCTGGGTAATGGAGATCACAGGATTAGAAGGTGTTGTGAAGAAGCTTGGGTGAGTTACTGCAGTGGAGAAAGTGAGGACTGCAGATGCTGGAGATCAGAGCTGAAAATGTGTTGCTGGAAAAGCGCAGCAGGTCAGACAGCCTCCAAGGAACAGGAGAATCGACGTTTCGGGCATAATATTTATATGGATTGTCCAGATCAATTTCTGCGCAATGGTAACCCCCAAGATGTTACTATTAATAAAACAAAAAGCAAAATATTGCAAAACCTGGAAATCTTGAGAAAGGTTTATGTTTCAGTAAATTTTCTGTTTCAAGATTAATCTTATCACCCTCACTTCACAGATTCTGCGAGTACCTGAAACATTTATTTCAGTTGTAATTGTTTATCGCATTATATTTTATGTTTGTTAGTCTTTCCATGACCACTGTGAATTCTGAATTCAGATATATGATTCCGTAGGTTTTGAAGAAATAGTGTAGCCCTCTCCTGAGAGTCTGTACACGGAATTAGGAGAACAGGCTCCATATTTATGCTTTCCTTTCGCTATATTGCTTCCTGTGTGAAGCAGAAATTTCTATTGTGAGGTTTATTCTTTTGTAATGTGGATTTCCAGCTTTTTTTAAAATTAATGTGTGCATTTATGCTAACACAGTGAAGAATTTTAGTGCTGCATAAGTAACACCACAATTCCATTCAATATCAGCACTGAACACTCTCAGATCAGTTAGATGTGGAGGAAATTTACCTCTTAAGGAAGCTGTGACTGACGAAGTCTGAGCACTAATCTTCAAATCCATCCAACACACACCAATGTTAAGTAGTAAGAACGAGAAAAGTCATCCTGGTCAGCTAAATGATGGGAAGAAAATTGCAGCCTCTAACATCACTATCCATAGCTCCAATGTACAACCTGTATATAAAAGTGCACATTGCCACAATAATTCAGATTCCTTGAGTGAACTGCAATGCACTACCATCAAAGCCCCATTCACAACTCTCTGAGAATAATGGGCCTCACATCATTAAAGTAGCACCTTCCATTCCTACTCAAATTGTTGGATTTATTGTGTGAGCCGTTGACTTCTCTGAGTGAACAAGCCAAGTTCTGCATTATACTGTGAGTCCAACATCCACTAGCAGATTCTCCAGATGCATTTAGAGTTTCTCACGCCCAGCCAAGACAGAAGCGTTAGCTTGAGTTGGATTTATATTGGAAAGACGTTGCATCATCTATGCCTTTACAGGTCCCAAAATATGTCTTTTTTTAAAAGAAAAATATACAATAAGAAAGAATTATCATAGTCAAAATGTAATTCAGTGTTATGCTTGAAAAATAAACAGTAATAAGAGGTATGTTCTAATCTTCAAACTCACCATGGCTCATTCAACAGGGTCTCCAAAAACCTGTACCTTCTTCCACTGGGAAAGAACAAAGCTTCAGGCATGTGAGAACACCATCACCTCCAAATTCCCATCCAGCTCACACAGATATTATTACACACTTCTGAGGCAGGTGGGACTTGAATCTGGCCTTCCTGACTCTGAGGAAGGTATACGACCACTGTGCCATTAGAACCATTCTGACTTGGAAATACATTACCGTTCCTTCATTATCACTGGATCAAAATTCCAGAATTCCATACCTTACAGTACTGTGGGCAGACTGTCACCTCATAGATTGGAAGGTGTCACAAGAAGGTGACACACTAACACCTTGCCCAAGCAATTAGTAACAACCAATCAATGCAGACTGAGCCACTGTCACCCATATCCTGTGAATTAATAATCTCAATTAGGGAGCTACAATTGGCTTTAGCTCCCCTAGTGTTGGAGAATGGAATGCCAAGGCTACTCCATTTGATTTGCAGACCATAAAAGCTCAGGAGGTGGGGTTAACATATTTGCATGGATAGAAGATTGGCTGACTGGCAGAAAACAGAAATAAAGTCACCTTTCAATTTGGTGGACAAATTCATGTTAGATTTGGAATGCAAAGTTATTGGGGATAGATGGGAATGTGGAATTCACAATACAAATAGATTAGCCAAGATCTTATTTAATTAGAGACAAAATGACTGCAGATGGAATCCAAGGTAGACAAGTAGGAGGCTGGAAAAACACAGCAAGCCAGGCAACATCAGGCTGGTGGAGAAGTCAACGTTTTAGGTGTGTAACCCTTCTTCAGGACTCTGGTCCTGGGCCTGAAGAAGGGTTACACACCCGAAACGTTGACTTCTCCACCTCCTGATGCTGCCTGGCTCACTGTGGTCTTCCAGTCTCCTGTTGATCTTATTGAATGGCAGAGCAGGCTCAAGGGGCCAAATGATCTACTTCTTCTATTTCATATGGTCAAGTATGCCTCACTGGTATGCAGTTAATCCCTACTGCAATCACAAGTATGTGAAAGTCAGGCGATAGAGGACTAGCGTCAATACTTCAGATTGATGTTTTATCAAATATGAAATGTTAATTGTGTTTCTTTCCACAGAGGCTGCCTGATTGGCTGAGTAATTTCTCATTTTGATTTCAGAATTGTAGCACTTGGCAGGGTCTTGCTTTTGAGTTGATGACAGTAGTAGTTGTGTAGTAACATCTCCGACACTCACTATAGTCTGCTGGCACTTTGCTGAACAATTGGACAAGGTGTGTTCGCTCAGACACAATCAAAGAACCTAAAGCCCAGTAGGGCATCAGAACCTTCCAGGCAAATTGGAGAGGGGGGAAACATTGTAGGTGAACTCTGAGGGTAAAGTGCATTTCACTTTCGCTGCACGTTGCTTTTGAACTGAAGAAAAAGTCCAATTCAAACCACTACTGAACTTAGTGCTGCTGATGATCCTAAGTATATTTTTATAGTTCATTCACAGGCTGTGAACATCACTGGAATCAGCCAACATTTATTACCCATCCCAATTGCCCAGAGGGCAGTTAAAGGTCAACTACATTGACATTGATCTGGAGTCACATCATGGAGGGTAGACTTACTTCCCTAACAGGCACTAGTGAACCAGACAGACTTTTAATAACCGAAAGAACTGCGGATGCTGCAAATCAGAAACAAAAACTGAAATCGCTGAAAAAACTCAGCAGGTCTGGCATAAGCAGTTCTGAGGAACTCGACCCAAAACGTTAACTCTGATTTCTCTCCATTGGTACTGCCAGACCTGCTGAGCTTTTCTATTTTTGTTTTAGGCTTGTACCAACAACCGAATGCATTTCATAGGTGCCACTGGGGGCTAGCTTTGTATTCAATGCAAATGTCACCAACTAACATGGTGGGTTCAAACTCATGCCCCTAGAACATTAACCTGGGAATACAGGAATGACTAGTCCAGGGACATTGTCACCACACCATTACTTTCCCACTGTTTCAAACTCACATTGTTTTCAGCAGTAGGTAGACTGCCGAAGGATCGTGAATGAGAGACAGTCCCGGGACATGGCTCTGAAGGAAGTTCTCGGCCAGTGTGTGGTGATAAGTGTGTATTTGAAACAGGGGGATGAGCAATCGAGTGGAGGGACACGTCATGCTGAGGTCAATACACAGGGTTAGTTTGCAGAGAGTCACTCCCACTCTGTGGCTGGGAGATTTACCTTAACTCTTCAAAATCCTTCCCACATCAACAACAAATCAGATCTCTCTCTCTCTCACTCACACACACAAGCAGGAGAGTAGAGCCAGCGAGTGCGTTGGGCTAATAGCTGAGTGCACTGTAATCCAGGGAGTGCACTGAAGCGGGGCTTTCAGGCTGTTGCAAGCTCCCAGTTCCCACTCAGACTCCCGGCTCGTTGTATCTGGAAGGAACGCTCCGGGACAGCGGCGAGACAAGGAGAAGGTAAGAGCCGATGGGTGCTCCAACTCAGCCCGGGCTCAGTCTGTGTCTCTGTATTTGTGTGTGTGCAGCAGTAAGGAATGCCCCCCTCCCCCCAGCCTGAACGAACCCCGCGGTGTACATTTTCCAGATGGGATTAATTTTTGTCAAATCGCAATGTGCTCCAATCAGGCACTCCGGGTCAAAGATGCAGCGGCTTCGTTTTATTTTGTAGAGTCTACCCTTCTGGGAGTAAAGTATGAGTTTGTGCTCACGTTGGGAGTTTCGAAAGTCTTCGGGTTGTGTGGGTGCCTCTCTCTCGCTGTAGACGGTACACACACAGATAAGGTTCTCAATGGAACAGGGAGAGTGAGGGGCTCAACACGCCTGAACGTGCATTCCCCAGAGCCGGTTCTCCACTTCCCCTGGGTTGCTTCCTGCTGCATTAGTCCAGCTTTCTCATTCCTGCCTTGTGGGTATTGGGGGCCTCTCTCAGGTATTTTCAGGGGCAGTTTCCCCCTCCCCCATCTCTGAAATCCACACCAGTCTGACAAATTTCCCAGTTACCTGCACCCCAGCTTTCAGCTCCCTTAGGCATTCCGCACTGCCACTGGAGTCTGTACCTTCAGCTTCCAACCCACCAAACTCTGCGTTTCCCTCTCAAAACCTCTGGCTCTCATGTAGCCCTTCAGCCCATCGAGTCTACGCCAGTCAAAAACAAGCACCCAACTATTTGAATCTCATTTTCCAGAACTTGGCCCATAGCCTTGTATGCCTTGGCATAATGGTTGCATACTTAAATACTTCTTCAATGTTATGAGGCTTTCTGTCTCCAACACTCTTACAAGGCAGTGAGTTCCAGATTCCTACCTCCCCCTAGGTAAAAGGATTTTTTTTCCTCACATCCCCTCTAAATCTCCTGCCTGTATACGACACCCTCAGTCACTGATCCTTCCACCAAGGGGAAAGGTTCCTTCCTATGTATCACACCTGTGCCCCTCCTAATTTAATGCACCTCAATCATGTCCCTCTTCAGTCTTCCCTTAACTTGCTCCTTAACACCTACCTCTCAGACAAAGCCTTTGGCCTATCTACTTTTGTAGTTCGGTGTCATTCTTTTTAAAGCAATATTCCTGTGCAGCACCTTGGAATATTGCATTAAAAGCCCTTTATAAACAGACGTTGGTGTTGCCAGTTCAGGAAGGAAACCTTCCTGCTGTTTTTACAACTCTTCGAAACTAGAAAGTATTTGAATGTTTGTCATGCTTTTAATAACCTCAGAACATCCCAGAGTGCTTTACAAACAGTGAATTTCTTGTGAAATATATTGGTAATTGCTTTGTAGGCAAACATGCCAATTTGTGCACAGCAATGTCCAACAAAGAGAGATACATGCCAAAGTAATAAGTGCTGAGACCACTGGGAGAAGTTCCTACTTCTCTTCAGCAGCACAATGAGAGCTTTTACATCCACCTGAATAGACAGAGAGAGCCTCAGTTTGAAAGATGCAGTGTTGCCTCAGTCCGGCACTGAAGTGCACCATGATTTGGTACTGAAATCCCACAGTGGAGCTTGAACTCAACCCCTTCCAGCTCTGAAGCAAGAGTATGACTGATGTACCAATCCAGTGCTTAGTTTCTATGTTTTCTCTAGAATTTAGAAAGTTAGGGGGTGAGCTGATAAAAATCTTATTTTTTATTTATTCATTTTGTTGTCCAGCATTAGTAGCTCATCCTTAGATGCCCTTGAGAAGGTGGTGGTGAGCTGCTTTCTTGAACCGCTGCAGTCCACGTACTCTGAGTTGACCCACAATGTCCTTAGGAAGGGAAGTCCAGGATTTTGACACAACAACAGTGAGGGAAAGGCACTATATTTCCAAGTCAGGATAATGAGTGGCTTGGAGGGAAACCTGAAGGTGGGAGTATTCCCATATGTCTGCTGCCCTTGTTCTTCCAGATGAAGTAGCCGTGGGTTTAGAAGGTGCAGTCTGAGGATCTTCAGTGAGCTTCTGCAATGCATCTTGTAGATAGTACACGTTGCTGCTACTGAGCATCGGTGGTGGAGGGAATGAATGTTTGTGGATGAAGTGCCAATCAAGTGGGCTGCTTTGTTCTGGATGGTGATCTTCAATATGCAAGATTCTAACAGAAAAAGACAGAGTAGATAAAAATAAACACTAGTTCTGGCTTCTAGAAATAGGGGACATAGTCGAAAAATTAGGGCCAGACCATTCAGAAGAGATGTTAGGATGGACTTTAAATGTACAGGATGGTAGAGGTTTGGAATCTCATCCACAAATGGCAGTTGATGTTGGGTCATCTGTTAGTTTTAACAGTAAGGTAGAAAGTTTTTTTTTTGTTAAGCAAGCGTTTTGGGGGTATGAGCCAAGGCAGGCCACAGATCTGCTTGATCTCATTGAATGTCAGAACAGGCTCAATGGGTTGAATGGCCTCCTGTTCCTAGGAATAATGATTCATCATCAGTGAAACTTAAGACAAACTGAGTTACCTCACTATTAGGCAAAAGTGAGGACTGCAGATGCTGGAGATCAGAGTCTAGATTAGAGTGGTGCTGGAAAAGCACAGCAGGTCAGGCAGCATCTGAGGAGCAGGAAAATTTACAATTTGAGCAAACATTCCTGATGAAGGGCTTTTGCCAGAAATGTTGATTTTTCTGCTCTTCGGATGCTGCCTGATCTGCTGTGCTTCTCTTACCTCACTATTAGGAGAAAGTGAGGACTACAGATGCTGGAGACCAGAGTTGAAAAATGTGGTGCTGGAAAAACGCAGCAGGCATGGCAGCATCCGAGGAGCAGGAGACTTCTCCTGGTCCTCGGATGCTGCCTGGCCTGCTGTGTTTTTCCAGCACCACATTTTTCAACTCTTACCTCACTATGGGTTTCCTCCGGATGCTCCGGTTTCCTCCCACAGTCCGAAGATGTGCAGGTCAGGTGAATTGGCCATGCTAAATTGCCCATAGTGTTAGGTAAGGGGTAAATGTAGGGGTATGGGTGGGTTGCGCTTCGGCGGGGCGGTGTGGACTTGTTGGGCCGAAGGGCCTGTTTCCACACTGTATGTAATCTAATCTAATCTAATCTATTAGGCAAGTATACCAAAGCTTCACCCTGTTCTTCACTATTTACATATGCATACCTTTTAATCAATAATTGTGACTGAATACAAGTCACCAGTCTGTTTGTGAATAGTTTTTCCTTTACTGAATCCTTGTGCATTGAGGCCATTTGTTATATACTTGCTGCAGGTATTGATTTTCACTAGTTTAAGTTAACATTTTGCCTAATATATCATAAGTGTCTTCAGGGATGTGCAGGTTAGGTGCTTTAGTGAAGGGTAAATATAGGATAATAAGAGTAGGGGAATGGGTCTGGGTGGATTACTCTTCAGAGGGTCAGTGTGGATTTGTTGGGCTGAAGGGCTTGTTTCCACACTGTAGGGATTCTATGATTCAATGAAGTCTAGGAAAACAAAATTTTCATTGTTTTTGCTCAGTCAAGTACTGTTTTACTAACATTTGATATTCTTATTTCATCTTCTTTTTCATTGATCAACAAGCAAAAGTGTTAATGAAGTGTAGAACAAGATGTCGATGTGTCACATAAGCCCAGTTTCTGTAACTAGCTTAAAGCTGGGAACAAGATGTCCATCAGTATTATTCAGTTGTGAGTTATACAATACAACACCTTTTCAGTGAATGTGTATGATGTACTGAGGTCTGAATGTTTTTTGTCTTTTTTTTCCGTGTCCTTGTTTTCTGTGGTACATGTGCAGTCTCATAGACTGTGCTGTGCTAATGTCATGACATTAGGATTTGTTTTACTGACTTGTAAAATGCTCAGAATGATGGAATAATTCAAGTTTCGAACTTGCCAAAAAAGTATTTAAAAGCTTCAGACTTAGTGCATTTAACACGCAGGCTATTGGAGACAAATTGAAAGTGTGCAACTCTGAATTGTTTTTGAGAAGGAAATTAGATATAAACATAAGGGGGAAATGTAATCCAGGCTATGGAGTGGCGCCAAGGAATGCAGCTGATTGGTTAGCTGTTTCAAAGATCCAGCACAGGTATGATTGGTGAATGGCCTACTTATGGGTTGCTAGATTGTGCAAGGTAGATCTTGACTCTGTTCTGTTAGATTGGTAACCAGGTTATGTTTCTTCGTGCGTATTATTTGCCTTGATCTTGGTAAGATATATAATGGGCTATCAACTTTCTCAATGTCAAAATCCGCTCTATATTTTGAACACTGCAACTTGGTTACGTTTTGATTTTAGAAAGAAGCAGCACAAATTTCAGCCTTCAGAGTGGTACAGTTGATGGTTGTAACACCACTCACTGAGGCTGCTGGTTGATCTGGAGATGGTCACTCAGGAAGGGATTTCACTCACTAGGAGACTGTAACTATGATTATAAACAACATTCTCTCCTGTCAAGCGACTGGGAAATCAAGCAAATCTCATGAGTAAATAACAGACTGGGATGAGCACTATAAATATATAAACATTTGTTTTTGTTTTCATTCTTCGAGATTCTAATAACCAAGCTGTAATTTCAAAAATCCCAGCAGCGGGACGCAGTGAGGGAGATTTTCCTTAGTTGGATTTCCCAGAAGATGGTAAAATGTTTTGCACGGTTTTATTGGAAAAAAAAGTTTGTAAGTTACTGTAAGATCAACATCTCATTTTGAACAATCAGAATTTGAGCACTGGTGCAGCCAGCTCAAATTTCTGTAGAATATTAGTTTCATGTTTGATCCATTGAATCTAGACTGGTTTTGTAATCAGGCAAAAGTGAGGACTGCAGATGCTAGAAACCAGAGTTTAGATCAGAGTGGTGCTGGAAAAGCACAGCAGGTCAGGCAGCATCCGAGGAGCAGAAAAATCGACGTTTCGACCAAAAGCCCATAATCATGTGTAGTCACCAACCCTCAGAAAAGAAGCATGGGAAATATAGCAGGGGAGTAAACAAAGAACAAAAGGCCAGCAGTATACTCTTTTGATAACCTTATTATACTCCTGTGCATGAAGCCTTGTGTACAGGGAATTTCGTTTTTCAAAAGTACTTTCATTCAAAATGAACCTGACATGGCAAAAATTCTTCTTTTAAAAATAACAAGAAAGCATTCCTGAGTGTGCAATAAGTTGTTTTATCCTGTTGTTCTAAACAATGGCACACTTTCTCACTGACCACTGATGTTAGACTGAATCCAGCAATCTTCCGATGATAGAGTGCAGTGTAATTTGATAACCTGTACCCGTTGCTTTTTCCTCTTCTAGGCACGTGACGAAATCCATTTTCAGATCGACCAACTTGAGTTAAAGATGAGGCTAAGCACATTGCAGCTTCCTTTGTGGATCAGTCTCCTCCCTGTGGCTGCAGCCGTCGCTCCAGTGGGTTGTGCTGCTAGCCTCGACTCACTTTACTTCAACCTTTGTGATTTATCAGCTGTCTGGGGGATTGTGTTACAAGCTCTAGCCAGTGCTGGCATTCTAAGTTGCTTTGTGCTGACACTAGTTTTATTAGCGAGCATACCCTTTGTCCAAGACAGCAAGAGGAAGAGTACCATTGGAATTCAGGTTTTTTTCATTTTTGGCACATTCGGGCTCTTTTGCCTGGTTTTTGATTTCATTATCAATAAGGACTTCGCAACCTGCGCTTCCAGAAGGTTCTTGTTTGGCGTTCTGTTTGCAATCTGCTTTTCCTGCATGTTGGCACACTCTTTCAGACTGAACTTGCTTGTCAGAAAAAACAATGGTCCTAAAGCCTGGCACATTTTTATCCTGGCATTTTCTCTCACCCTTGTGGAAGTAATAATAAATACTGAATGGTTAATAATCACCATTGTAAGGAATAATGGCACCAGTTCTGCATTTCTTGGAGATCCTTGCAATATTGCTAATATGGATTTTGCCATGGCTTTAATTTACGTTATGTTTCTTATTGCAATTACATTTGGTCTTGCTGTGTCCACTCAGTGGGGTCATTTTAAACATTGGAAGAAACATGGTGTATTTATCCTTGTCACAGTTAGTTTCTCCATCGCCATCTGGATTGTGTGGATTGTAATGTATGTTTATGGAAATAAGAAAGTCGGAAATCAAACCTGGAATGATCCAACACTCTCTATTGCACTGGTTGCCAACGCCTGGGTGTTTGTCTTTATGTACATCATCCCTGAGATCTGCCATCTGACAAAAGCTAGTACGGAGCAGCATTATGTCGAAGAGGTATATCCAACAAGAGGAGTGGGTTATGAGACCATCTTAAAGGAACAGCAAGCTCAACACATGTACATAGAAAACAAAGCATTCTCAATGGATGAACCCAATTCAGGTTAGATCAATTATGTTCTGAGTCATTTGAAGTTTAGAGATATAAATGCTTACTTTTCTTCAGTTGACAAGAACTGTCCCTATTAGGAATTGGCACCGAGCAGCTTTATTATGAATTAACTAAACTTCTTTTGGCTTTAGCAGATGGAAGGCTGATTTTTCAGGCAGTCTCAAGCAGTTTCACCACATTCCCAGCAGCATTATTACCAGTCCTCATTGCTGCCTGCTCTCAGTAATTACGCTAGCGTTTGGCAGCGATCACATTTAGCAATATTGTTACAGGTAATTGAGTCGACACTATTCACAAGGTTGGGTTAGCAAAGAGAGTGGAGAATGATGATGAACAGCAGCTTTAAAAGTGGAAAGTGGCAGAAACTTGCTTTATACTTTTTGTCAATTGTTGCTTCTGCTGTGCAATGGATTTGAACATTGTCCAGGGCCAAGAGGGCACAGATTGCTTTGTTTATATGTTCATGGAGTGTGAATGTTGCTGGCTGAGCACGCATTTATGCCAATCCCAAATTGCCCCTTGATCTGAGTGGTGTAGTAGAGCCTTTCCATAGGGTAGTTTAGAGCCAATCACATTGCTATGCAATCATGAGGAAGCTCCATGCATGCCAATGAATGGGCTCCACCTCCAAAAGCCACTCCATGCAAGGATCCCCAATGTCTACACAGCAACAAAATAAGTTGCAGGTAAATAGGTTGCCATGGGTTAGTAGTCATGTGTAAGCCAGACCATATATGGGTGACATATTTCTTCCCTTAAAGGACGTTAGTGACCCAGATGAACTTTTAAAGTACTTGACAATGGTTAGCTGGTTCTTAACTGTAGATTTTATTCATTAAGCTCATATTTCACCATCTACTATGGCAGGATTCCAACTCACAATCCCAGGTCATTCGCCAGGGGTTCTATCTTACTGGGCTAGTGATATTACCACTACCCTGCCACCTCCCCTGAGAAGTGGGCCTTTTGGGATTCAGAATGAACAAGAAATGCATTCAAGAGTTTTATTCATTTATCTTTTAATCAATAAGTAGTAACCTAATGTCTCAAATTATTGAATAATGTTTTCCAACTCTAACTTTACAAGTTCAAGTCCCAGAGTTTCTTGCTGTGCAAACATGTATAGATAAATAAGCTTTACACTGAGCTGCAGGATGGAGTAAAGTGTTCCATCTTTAAAAGGAGATGAACGATCCAGTTTTTGGAAATGTAACCCCCAAGGTGGTCTTTTTTAAAGAATTTAGAAATGTGGACACAGCTCTGACTTCCCATCTGCAAAATTTGTGGAAGGAGCAAGCGAGGGAAAGTTGGGGAGGGGATAAAATCTAGAAAACAAAGCCAAGTCAGGACTTTTGTCTATTTGTATTTTTTTTATATACGGCTAGTAATTCATTCAGTGCTGAAATTAGCAAGTTAAATAGCACTAGTGGAAATGAGAGCAGACCACATCTTAACCTTAAACTATTCTAACTGCAAAAGATTTCTCATTTGCTTTTACCAATTCCTCTAGCTGCTCCCCTGCCCCTCAGCAAAGGTCAGGACTCCTGTATCAAAGAACAGAACACTTCAACCATACTTTAAAC
The DNA here is from genome assembly GCF_037043375.1 of Chiloscyllium plagiosum. Taxonomy (NCBI): domain Eukaryota; kingdom Metazoa; phylum Chordata; class Chondrichthyes; order Orectolobiformes; family Hemiscylliidae; genus Chiloscyllium; species Chiloscyllium plagiosum. The sequence continues at coordinate 47,192,986 of NW_028270163.1, read as the reverse complement.
TAAATGATTAATACCAGAAAAGATTAACCCAAAGTGAGCAGGTAATAACAAAACCCACCTCTGACTCTGCTGGTTTATACATTGTTAGTCTGATTGTCCTAACTCAACCTAATTCAAAAATTCAGGTTGCGTGGCATTTTTCAAATTTGGAAGTTAAAAGCTAACTTCCCTAAAAGTGATAGCGAATCCTTGCTGGAATAATTGCAAAAAGCCAGCTAGTGCACTGATTTCCTTAAGGGAAGGAAACCAGCACCATCTATGATTCCTGTCCCACACAGTTGGTTCTTAACTGCCCTGTGAAGTGGCCTTGTCAGCTACTAAGTAATTTGAAGAGGAAAACCCATCACTATCTTCTGTGGACAATTAAGAATGGCTTTTTCAGCGTTGCTGACACTTCCTAATGAAAGCAAAAATGTTGGGTATTCTCTGATAACCGACCCAAGTGGTCGTTATCTATTTCAGAGCTGCAGTAATAAATACTGGTATGCTGGCAAAGGGCAGAGGGATCACAACTAACCCTGACCCCAGCATTCAGCAGGGGCTGATGGATTACTATCCCATGGAAAGTCTGGGCAGTTTTCAGACTTGAAAGATACCAGGGTCAATTGCAGCATGCCTGTCACTCTTCCTTCAGACTGAGTTCAACACACTTGGCACATTTTGGGAATTGAACTTGTAATGATTAAATTACTTGAGATAAAACTACCAAGAGCCAAATGACTTCTAAAATAAAGAGGGCGATTGTTTTTCTCAGAAAAATACAGTGTGACTTTTTGTCTATTTATTTTCCCAGCAAACAAGCCCAAATCCCCTTACACAGGTTATAGTGGTTACAATGGACAGCTTCGGAACAGTGTATACCAGCCGACTGAAATGGCATTGATGAACAAAACCAACGTAAGTTATCTCAATTTATTGGCATTTTGAAAACATCAACCACTAGGTTTCTTCCCCTGTGTCTGGATGCTCGTTATACAATGTACCGTAACAGAACAATGGTCAAAAGAGATGTGATTGGTTAATGTGAGTCACAAGCTATTTCTACACAAGACTGCCTTTGAATTTATTATTGATATGGTCCCATTGTGGATTTACCAGAACTTGCGCACTTAAAAAAAAATTGTTAACATGTTAATCATTAGCAGAAAGTTTAGAGAGATTGTTGGCTACAACTGGAGAACTAGAGTCTACTTGTATTGCTTTTGAAAAGCAAATCTAAGAAAATCGAGCAGCAGAAAATACGCCTTTTCTTTTACTTCCATCACACTGTAGCTCATGTTCATTCTGTTGCACCGTTCTCTGATGTATAGGGTCAAAGGTGCTAATACTCCTTTCTACTGGTAGATATGCTTCATTCATAAAAGTGACATGTTTGAACCCATCATATCTGGAGTTTCTGTTGGGCCATGCATACACACAAAAATAATGCCAGTTAATTCAGAAATCAGTAATGTTTGCTATTTTGGTGTTCTGTGGAAGGGTCACTGAACCCAAAATGTTAACCCTGATTTTTCTCTACAGATACTGTCAAACTTGCTGAGTTTTTCCAGCAATTTCTGACTTCCAGCATCCACAGTTCTTTTGATTTTTTTTCTCTCTCTCTAAAATCTGCTATTCCATTTATTCCAGTTTAGCCATGTTCCAGTTAGACTCTGCTCTGGACTAGAGGAAGTCAGGAAAAAGCATCCACGGTCTTGGTCCTGATTTTTATCCAAAAATAAACTGCTGCAATGCAAATCGTTTCTGAATGTTGAGAGAGAATCAGTTTGAGTTTCGTTGAATTTGGCCTCAGTTATTAAATAATGCCCTTGCTGTCCAGATTCTGTCTTGATTCATGCCAGAGGTCATCCAGGAGTAGTACTCAAGTTAGAAAGTAGAAGCTGTTATTGGCAAATTTTTCATATGAATATTTAATGCTTTCCTGTATTGAAAAAAGACCCATTAAGTGAACATAGCACGGACCTCCCCATCAGAGTTTGTACTTTAATGCCTTCAAAAGACAGAGCAACATCTAAGATTGACTTTGTGCCTTTGTAATATATCAAAATGAGTTAGTGCTTAAATAAAATAGAAAGATTAAATTTGCAGAAAGCTGCACGTTAGTTAATGACTGATTACAATTAGCAACTCCCAACCTGCCTATTCTATTTAAAATTACCATAACATGATCAGCATACAATGGAAACTGGAAGAGACCGCATTCTATCAATTAATAAAGTGCTGCACTGAGGTGCCGTTGGAAGAGATTTAAAACAAGATCTTTTTCTAGTGAATGTAAAAGATCTCACCACGTTGGCACAGAGTCGTATAGCATGGAAACAGCCCTTTTGGTTCAACCAGTCCACTCCGACCATGTTCTCAAACAAAACTAGTCCCACCTGCCTGCACTTGGCCCTTATCCCTCCAAACGTATCCTCTTCATGTTCTTATCCAAATGTCTTTTAAATGCTAACTGCATCCATCACTTTCTCTGGCAGTTCGTTCCACACACAAACCACACTTTTTTTAAAAAAAGCTATCCCACAGGTCTTTTTAAAATCTTTTTCCTCTCACCTTAAAAATATGCCCCTTAGTTTAGAACTCTCCCAATCTAGCGAAAAGCCCCTTGCCATTTACCTTATCTACACCCCTCATGATTTTATAAGCCTCAATAAGATCACAATAGAAGAATTGCAGGGAAGTCCCACAATCATATCACTAAAATTGATTATTTTTACCTTGTAATCTTACTGCTGTTTGCAGGGGTTTGCTTTGCACAGATTGGCTGCAGCAATTCCTAATTATCAGTAGTGACTTCCAAGATATTTAACTGGCTATGAAACATTTTGAACAAAGGAACATAAGAGAAATGGATCATTCAACCCCTCCTGTCCACTCTGCCAATCTAGCTCACAGTTGATCATCCTGTTAGTGAAGTATTCCCAATATCTCCATTTCCCTGGAAGTCATTAATATTTAGATTAGATTACCTACAGTTTGGAAACAGGCCCTTCGGCCCATCAAGGTCCCACCCGACCCTCTGAAGGGTAACTCACCCAGACCAATTTCCCTCTGACTAATGCACCTAATACTATGGGCAATTTAGCATGGCCAATTCACATGACCTGCACATCTTTGGACTGTGGGAGGAAACCGGAGCACCCGGAGAAAACCCACACAGTCACGAGAATGTGCAAACTCCACACAGACAGTCACCCGAGGGGGGAATCGAACCCGGGTCCCTAGTGCTGTGAGGCAGCAATGCCAACAACTGAGCCACCGTACCACAGAAATCCATCTATCTCTGTTCTGTACGTACTGAATGATTGAGCTTCCACACTCTGCTCGGACAAGAATTCCAAAGACTCACCACCCTCTGTACGATGAAATAGGTAGAGCTTGTTATGGACCAGGCTAGACCCCCTCAAAACATTTCAGGGAAGTTGCCCAGACCCTAACTTTGCGAGTTGTTTTAAGCAGGTGTAAAGCAGATTTTCCAAGAGTGATGCAGTTGGCCCAACCCTTAAATTTTAAACAAAACAGAATTTATTTGAAGATTACTGAATGAAACACAAACAAAAGAGAACAGAATACTGAATATCTTAATCCATCTGAAAACCCAACAGACTATCCCAACTTAATGATACTGTTTCAAATTCCTGCAACGATCTCCATAAACATCCCTTGGCAAAAAACGTAAAGTCAAACATGGGGTCTTACAGGAGAGAGAGAGATGGCAGAGAGATTCAGCATAGAACACCTTCTTCCATCTACCTGTTTCTTCGACCAGAAGCCTCAAAATGGATTGCTTGCTCTGAACCGCCGGACCAAAAGCCAAAAAAAACCAAACCAGAGAAAAGCTGAGCTGGCAGAACTGGCCACTCTCCTTTTATAGTGCAACAGTTTTTTTTAAAGCCTTTTGCCTGAGGCAGTATCTGTTAGCAATAATCAAATTGGCCCTAAAACCCATCAGAACGAGACACCCCAGAACTTGTCGTTATGACTGCACTGAAAAAAAAACAGGGACAACATTACCTTGTTAAAGGAGCAGCATCATTACAGGCTGATGGTCAGAATCTTTCTCCCAGAGTTGAAATCTCTAATACTATGGGCATGCATTTAAGGTGAGAGGGGAAAAGTTAAAAGGTGGTGTGAGGGGCAAATTGTTCTACATAGAGAGTGGTAGGAGCGTGGAACGTGCTGCCGGGGGTGGAGGTGGAGGCAGTTATGGTAGGAACATTTATGGGACTTTTAGATAAGCACGTGAATATGTAAGGGATGGAGGGATATGGGCCAATGGCTGGCAGAAGGGATTAGTTTAATTTGGCGTCCTGTTTGGCACAACATGTTGAGCTGAAGGGCCCGTTCCTATTCTGTACTGTTCTGTGTTCTCACCTCAGACCTAGATGGCTGGATCCTTACTCTGAGCTGGTGCCCCATGGTTCTAGTCCAGGGAAAACATTCTTTCTGCACCTCCTCTGACTGGTCCTTTAATTTTTTTTTAACTTTCGGTGAGGTTTGGGAAATTCTGATGTGATGAGGGCACTGTTGTAATGCAAGTTCTCCCCCCACCAGGTTCTTATTCACCATTTAGGCAGAGCTATAGTCACCATAGACTCATTAGTGGGTGGGGAGTTTAATCTCAGGTGAGGGGCAGGTTTGAGAAGGCCACGACCTTCAATGTTGACCTCAGCTGGTACAAGAATTGGATCCAGGCTGTTGGGTGACATTCTGCACTGCAAACCAGGCATCCAGCCAATTGAGCTAACTGACTCCCTGAAGTCATATAACTGACAAGCTGCCTCAGATAATTAATGGCTGACTACTGGCTGTATTTCTTTTCTGTTCTGCCATGTTCAGGAACCTCTGAGCTACTAATTGTGCTTTTTGAAGTGAAAACGGATGTTTAGTGCTATTTATGACTGATGATGAAGTGCACACTTGTGACAAAATGCCATTAAATCAATTAACTTTCTAAAAATTAATTTTAAAGAATTTTATGGGTAAGCATTAAAATACTCTAGATCTGTAAAGCACTGACAGTTCACCTCAAAGTTCCAAATATATTAACAGAGAATGTATTGGATTTCACAGATAATATGATTGAGGGGTGGAGGTTTGTCTGCATATAACCATTAATGCGTCACAGCAAACATCAACTGTGGTTCATAAATTGTATTTGGCAGCAGGTCGGTTCAGCACACCAGGTTGATGTTGGAATAGAACTCCACATTCATAGTAAACTTTTCTCAATTAGGAACAAAATCTGTATCAAAACATTCACTGAAATATCTATAGTGTCCACAAAATGAGTCTTTGTCATAAACACAGGAAATTTGCATGATGTCAGTATATTATCTGTGGGATTGAACAAAATTAGAGTTCAGTTACAGACTTTAATTAACTGTTTCAGAAAGAGCCAGGCTTTGACAGTGTTTGAGTTCATGTTAAAGACTGATGCTTTTTCAATGAGTTGTACTTACTCTAATGGTTCACAAGAATTATGCTTTTTTTCATCTATTTCTCTCCCTCCTCACATTATCAATGTTGGCATCTAGCTGCTGTTGTCATCTTGTGATACTCCTGTGTCTTTATCATCTGTCAGCACTTGTCAGGAACCTTTGCTGCAGAGGTTTGTTATTAAGTTTGACCTGGTGTGTGTAGGAAGATGAGACTTTGTCTTCTAATCTTGAAGCTGTAGTCGGTTCATTGATGCAATTCCTTTCCTCTGAAGTTGTCTTGGAACGGCACTGTCCTCTGTAAATAGCATTCTCTGTCATGCTGTCATCACAATTTGAAATGTTTCCAGCTGTGTTTCATTTTTGTAGTTTTTTTGACGTAATTCAATTTAATGGCACTAAACAAGAAAAAGTCAATAACATCTGACACTCCCCTAAGTGTCTGTTGTGGTTCAGTAGATAACACACTTGCGTCAGATTCCTGGTTTAATCCTTACTGCAGAGTCTGAGCACAATCATCACAGTCTTACTTCAATGTTGCATTGTCAGAAATACTGCCTCTTGGTTATGGACTTTAAATCAAAGCCCTATCCACCTATGGGAGCCAATATGAAAGATCCTGCTGACTTGCTGTATTTCAATGAAGAACAGGGAAATTATCCGAATCAATATTTATTCCTCGGGTAGCATCGTAAAGACAGATGTGTTACAAGTGAATGAGGAGAAAATGGACCCCAAGATGACCTGATATTTGGTTAAAGAGACGGGATTAATGAATAGCTTATGGGAGAAAGGAATGAGGATGAGAACAGAAATGTGAGCAGATTAGGGATTATAGGAACAATGGTACACCTGTCAGTGGTGAGTTTTACCAGAAGGGATGAGGGAAACCACAAAGGCCACAAGAGGATTGGAGAGTTGTAGGACTTGAGGGAGGGAAGAGGAATTTCTTTTTATGTACAGAATTCATGTACAGAATGAGGGCATTGCTTGCTAAGACAGCATTTATTGCCCATCCCAATTGCCCAAAGGGCAGTTAAGAGTCAAACACATTGCTGTGGTTCTGGAGTTACATGTAGGCCCAGATCAGGTAATCGTAGCAGTTTCCTTCTCTAAAGGACATTAGTATGACTGTGAAGAAATCTGACAGCTTTTGCACTGAAGCCAGTCCACGTCAGTAAGGTCATATGTCATTCATAGAATCTCTACAGTGTGGAAACAGGCCATCCGGCCCAACAAGTCCACACCAACCCTCTGAAGAGTAAATCACCCTAATACTCCACATTTACCCCTAACCTACACCTCACTGAGCTGTATGGTCAATTTAGTATAGCCAAATCCACCTAACCTGCATTTCTTCGGATTGTGGGAGGAAACCGGAGCACCCGGAGGAAATCCATGCAGACAAGGGGAGAATGTGCAAACTCCACACAGGCAGTCACCCGAGGCTGGAATAGAACCCAGGTCCCTGGTGCTGTGAGGCAGCAGTGCTAACTACTGAGCCACTGAGCCACTGTGCCACCCCTTGGTCATTGGTGACCAAGTCTTGATGGAGGCAGAATATGGGCAGGAAGAGTTTGGATGAGCTGAAGGAAACAGAGGTGGGCAGGAATGGTTAAGCCTGGAAGTGATAAAGGAGTGGATGACTGTTATTGTAGCTGGTGAGCTGAGGTAAGTGGGAAGGTAAGGGATATTGCAGTGGAGTCTAAGCAGCCTTTGTGTGGGCAGGATGAGGGGCTGTTTTCTTGTCTTGAGGCCAAGTAAAGAAATGGTAAAATATGATAGAGGTCTTCCAAAAGAAAATACTGGGAGGTACCTGGCTAGCAGTAAAGGCAGTTGGCTGGAGACTTCTTGAAATTTAACAGGAGAACTTGTCCAAACATGGCTTTTGGGCAAGACTGACTGTGGTAGGGAAGGGGTAATGAGAGGAGATAGAAGATGGATTGAAGATAGAACTGGCCACTGCCAATGTAAATGTGTGAGTCACAATTCATTGATCACTGACACTGTCACTGAAGTGTTTCTTGAAGGTGGGGGAGAATGAAGGAAGAAGAATTACAATTCAATCAATAGAAGTGGAACCAAAGGCAGTCCCACAAAGGTATTTACATTTGGAGGTGGAGCACTATTAAAAAGCAATAAAGGGAACAGTTCGTAATCTAACCAATTACATTGAGCAGGTCTCTGTCTTGCTATTCAATATTTAATGCAATGCTATGGAACAAACAAGAACATGGACAGCTATACAAGTATGAATCTCCAAACGTATCCCTGCTACAATGTTGCACCCTCTTGAGATGTAACTGCTACAAGATTTTTGTACACCCGCAAAAATTTCTTAGAATAAATTCTATCAAGGGAAAGAACTTTTTAGCAAAAAACTTGCCTGTCATTTTTTTTTCCCTGCTGTTTTAAACGAAGCATAGTACATCAGTGGGATTAGATATTTAGTCAGGTATACTACTGATAGAATAGCTGTGAGCTGGAAGGGTTTACATGACCTTGGGCAAGTGCTTATTTGCTGTGTTTATTTGACCGGCCTTGGGTTTGATGTATCTTTACAGTGAGGGAAGGCCATGGTAACTATTTACGTTGACACTTCAGCCTGAAATACTACCATTGTCTTTTGAGGATGGCCATATACCTGCTGAAGACCAAAGGCGCGTTGATGTAGCACAGCATTTTGTCATTGACCAGAATCTTGGATATGCATCTCGCAATAAATTCTACAGAGCAACAAATAGGCACAAAGTGGAGAAGCCTGCATCAACATATGGGCACACTGGGAGCTCTTGCTTGTGTTATGCGACAGTGTAGAACTCAGTTTGAGATTTCTGCAAGGATTTTTTTTAATGCAGCAGAATGATAATTGTATGTTTCCTGCTTATTTTGACGAAGGCTTGAGTTACTTTTCCTGATTTGGGCTGTTGTTTCTTTGCCTTTCTGTTCACCCTTCATCCCCATATCACTCCTGCCGGCAAGGAACAAAGAAATACTGTTAAAGTGAAGCCCAAACGTGTCTCAATATTTAGTGTCGGATATCCGACCTCAACAAAACAAGTGCTTCCATTCTTAAAAAATCTTAACGTCAGCTTTTTCAGGTATTCCTCTCTGTTTCACCTTAGTACACCGAGATTCTGACCTAGCAGGTTATATCTGATGTTAAACACTGCAGCAAGAGTTACATCCAACACAGTTTTCAGTTAATAGCAGTAGCTTTAGTTGACCCAAAAGATGGGGGCCCTGCCGATTGTTCACTTTTTCATTTCATAGTAAAGACAAAAAATGTAAGTGTTTTTTACATTTTCAATGGATATTGGAATAAATGTGTATGCTGGCTTAAGTGCACAACTGTTTATAAATTGAATCAATTTATTAACTACAAATGTATGGGCAGTTTATCCATTGTAACCAGTTTGGAAGTAAACTGGTCTTGATTATTTTTTTTAAACAAGTTTAGATTTCCTGTCTGAGAAGGACTTGAAAGAGGCCTGATGTATTAGTGGGCTCTGATCTCACACTTGATGGGCGCAGACTGGTGCCTTGTGTGACAAGCAGACGTTCCAGCCTGGAGATTTGGGTGCTGGAATTTTGACGATACAGCAGCAGGAAGCGTTCTCAGTGAGTGAGGGGCAACCAGTATTGGTCATCAGGTTGGCCAGGTGGTGACACCAACAGGTGTAGGATTAGCTGACATTCAATGTGCCTTTGCGTAAGGGAGGCATTGACACTACCAATTTGGTAGTGGGGAGTGCAGTGTAGAGATGGTGCCAACCACAGTCTGGACTGGGAGGGTAAGCAGTAAAAGGGCTTTAGCAGCAACAACAGCCTGCGTTCTTTGAAGCTGGGGTCAGAATTGTAGAAATTCTCCACCTACAGGGTGGAGGCAGTCCATTTGGCCCATCGAGTCCACACTGACCCTCCAAAGGGCATCCCACTCAGACCAATCCCACTAGCCTATCCCTGCATTTCCCATGGCTAACCCAGGTAGCCTGCACATCCCTGGACACTATGGGTGATTTAGCACGGCCAATCCGCCTAACCTGCACATCTTTGTTCTTGGGAGGAATCCGGAGCATCCGGAGGAAACCCAGGCAGACACTGGGAGAATCTGTAAATGCCACACAGACAGTCACCTGAGGGTGGATTCAAACCTGGTTCCCTGTTGTTGTGAGGCAGCAGCACTGACCACTGAGTCACCGTACTGCTTCAAGGAGCATATAGTTCAGTACACCTTAAAATCCCATAGCGCTTCGTTTGTAGCTGTGTGTACATCTGGTTTTCAGCCAGTGTCTACCACTCCTGCAGTGGAGGTGGGAGGGTTTCCTCAAATGTCTCAGGGAGGGGAATAAAACACCAGAGTTCCAACTCTGCTGGCAGTGATCAAGTTTGGACAGCAGGTAAGGGCAGGATGACACTTAGCTGAGATGAATCTCAGCCTCCCACTCTCTACAATGGAATGTCTGCGATTACTAACTGTCCAGCATTAGACCAGGGCAATAACCAAGTGAGATCTCTTGATGTCTGTGCCAGCAAAGAATCATTACATTCTAAGGAGAATCAATTGACAAGTAAACATAGGAAGAAAATGGCAGCTTAATACCTATAACTAAACTATGCAGATTTACAGAGAAATCATAAATAACAGGTATGCTGAAATAGTTTTAATTTCAATTGTTTTACAAAATGCAGGCTTAATTTGTGCATGGATAATTGTTTTGCATTAATTATTTACAACCAATAGTTTACAAAGTTGTTTTATTTTCTCTCAACTCCCTTTGCACTGTAACCTCAGCATGTTCTTAACTTTTCCTTAATCATAGGTCTTTACTCACTGCTTTTGTTTTGTTCTTCAAGTCGTTAGAAAATCCCTATGAGCATTATATCCCGAGGGTCACCATTAACCAGTCAGCGTTTTCCAGTAACGCCTCCACCCTCCGTGCAGAGGATGCATTTACAGCTGAGAGCAGGCAGACTGCCCAACAAGATGGCAGGAATGGACCGACATTTTAACACCTTGCATGGCTGCAGAGAGAACACCGACAAAATGTATGGCTTTCAATCCATGTGTGTATGTGTTTGTAATTGTCCTAGAGATGCCCTAGACAATTAGTCAAGTAGTACCAGCGATGCTTGTTGATAATGGCCAGACAAGAAACGACATGATGGAGGAGGCCACTGGGTACATCATTGGGCATGAACACTTTAAATGCAATGCTTTGCTTTTGGTCTAAGAATATCTTGTCCTTGGCTATGTTTTTCTTTTTGAGGGCAAGCTACTTTTTTTTTCAACTCAAAAGTTAGCTTGTTCCCTCCAAGATTAATAAATCTGGGATTCCTTAAACTGCCCTTCCCCCAACAATGGCGACACAGTGACTCAGCGGTTAGCACTGCTGCCTCACAGCACCAGGGTCCCAGGTTCGATTCCAGCCTCAGGCCACTGACTGTGTGGAGCTTGCATATTCTCCCCGTGTCTGCGTGGGTTTCCTCCAGGTGCTCTGGTTTCCTCCAAAGATGCGCAGGTCAGGTGAATTGGCCATGCTAAATTGCCCGTAGTGTTAGGTGCATTAGTCAGAGGAAAACGGGTCTGGGTGGGTTACTCTTCAGAGAGTCTGTGTGGACTGGTTAGGCCGAGGGGCCTGTTTCCACACAGTAGGGAATCTAATCTAATGTGCAAGCTTCTAACACCCAAGCTCTATGTGTCATCTAATCACATCACAGTTTCTCTCATGTAACCTGGACCAGCCGCATTAGCACTGTGGAAACACAGGCAGGTTGGAGGCTGGAATGTTGTAATGAGTAACTCACCTCCCATTGTCCCAAAGCCTGTCCACCATCTACAAAGGATGACCAGGCCAACTCTCCACTTGCCTGGATGTGTTGGGCTCCAGTAATACCCAAGCCAGGATAAAGCTTGATGGTCAGCCCATTCACCACCTTAAGAGTCTACTGTCCCTACCACTGACGCATCAACGGTACCATCTACAAAGATGTACTGCAATAATTCACCAAGAATCCAATGGCAGAACCTTCCAAACCTGCCACGTAGATTGACAGAAGCATGGATGGATCACCACCTGGAAGTTTGCCTCCATGTCACGACCATCCTGTGTCGTATCCACTCCAACAGCTTTGTGACTGTATGCACACCACATGGACTTCATATTTAGAGAAGGCAGGTTACTGTTGCCATCTTCTTGAAAATTATTGGGCCACGCAATAAATCCTGACCGAGCCAGCGATACCTATATCCATAAGTTAATATAAAAGCACTGATGCCTGCACCTAGCCTGCAGCAAACAGTTTAGGACTCACTCCAAACAAAGAGGAGTTCGATTCTGGCTTCCATTGTTTTGTCAACGTGTTGCAAATTTGTTGAAGTAGGAGCAGCACAGGCTGTGTATCAAACTTTTGCAAACCCACGCGGGGCCCCCCGAGCCTCTGCACCTTAAGACAGTTTGTTTTTTTTTTAAATTATTTAACTGTACCTGAGTGGGATATTTGGAAAATCTGCAATCAATTAAAGACTTTGGATTTTTTTCCAGTCCTCGTTCTTTTTCCAATTTCCTCTCGTGACCCGTTTGTGGATCTGAATCAAACTTTTCAGGCAAAAATCCAGCTATGTTCATGCTTCTAAAGCCCCTGCACAGATTTCATGGGCATTTGGGGATAGGCAATAAGTGCTGATCTCATAGTGACAGCCACAATCCGTGATAAACTAAAATACATGGTGCTGTAACTGTTGTTCAGCTCACAGCATGCAGGAGACAGTCATCACTATAAAAGGGCTACTACACGTAACGTCCCATTCCCAGTTTTACCGAGTAACTTATGCTGTTTATGTGATATTCTGATCATGTTTTACAGAGTCATAGATTCTGGAAGGTTTTTTAAACTCCAAGAAGTACATAACCACCTGACAACAAACAATCAACTTACCAATCACAGATACCAACTCTTTACAATTTCTATGTAAAATCAAACATTTCAGTTCAAATTCTCAGCATTTTTTTTTTGGACTGTACTATCAGCTCAATTAGTATTCTGAACTGCAACTGTAACACTTCCAATGGGTCCTTGTATTGATGTTGGCTTGGTTTTCCACTCGGCCATTGACTGTTTTCCAAAATATACATTCAGATTCCACCCCACTGCCCCCAGTTAAAAATTGAATGACAAGCTTCAAATGAAGGCTCTTTGTTGACACAGTGATATGTTTTCCAACATGTTGTTAACGTGAATGATTAATTTTATAGAACACTTTTCTGGTAAAATGATGATGGATTTTTTTTTCATTTCATATCCCCTGGACTTAACAATCCATCTCTCTGTGTGGGTTGGGGGGATTAACTACCCTACACTTGAAAACTGTACAGCTGATAGATAAGGATCAGTGCCACTTTGCAAACTCGTAAACTTTCAAGTCTTCTTATTAAAGCTTCTAACGTGCAAGCCATTGGCATTGGTGTTAGTCAGTGTGAAACCTTTGGTAATAGTTGGAAATAATATAAATGAGCTTGTGAAGATTAAGTGCTATATTTTCCTGTTTCATCAGAAATTTAAGATAAAAAATACACATGTAAGGGATTGGTGTGATCTTGCTGCTGACAAACTCGTGAATGTTTTCCCTTCCTTTCTTTAGAATGTCATGATGAGAAATGAGCAGAGTCTTCACAATGCAACTAATGATCCACACCAAATAGACATCTGAGGAATTCTTAACCTAGAGATTTTGAGCAATATATGTGTATATTATACAGATCATTTCTCACTTTTTCTGTCTAGTGATCATTCTGAACTAATATAGGGAAAATGGCAACGTGTTACTAACATGAATGATTACTTTTATAAAACACTTCTAGCAAAGTGAGGATGGTTGATTTTCCACCTAATTTTCAATCATACCAATCCTAATAACCTATCTTTTCTCTTCATATAAACAGGTGAGCTCCCAATATGGAAGATCTCTGTGGTGAAAGGAGTCTCTCTGCCAACAGTTTGCTAATTTTTTTTTTTAAAACTGCAACTTGCTGAGATTGTTTTCCATTCTCTGAGTGACACTGGATCAGTGGGAGGAAAGTCCTGTTGATGTGGCATTTAAGCTGGAAATGAAAAGGATTGTTTTCTGAATGCAACTGGATTTAGGCATTCTGCTTAGCAACTGAGTCAAGCCCCAGTGAGTGGGTGACCATACAAGGCAGGGTGGAGACTGCATTGTCACTACTTGTTCTCTGTTTACTTTAAGCATTGCCTTTAAAGTCTTTCTGAACTCTGCTGAATAGATTTCTTACAGCTTTGACCCTGCACCACATAGACTGCAGTGATTCAAGAAGGCAGCTCACTACCACATTCTCCTGGGCAATAACAGATGAAAGCAATAAATGCTACTACAACAACATCCCAGAAGTGATTTTTTTTAAAAAGGTAGATAGCATGATGGGTATTAATTTTCTCTGTAGTGCAATGCCTTGTAAATTTGCTTACATCAACCTCTGTACTGCTGTCTGCCTCCTGAATGATGTTGAGGGACCTGCAGTATATGCTGTCCTTGAAAACCGCAATAAAGAGGTACAAGCTATGATTGAAAAGAAAACCAGTTTCTCACCATGTAAAAGGGAGATGGGTTTAATGTTCTGTGTGTGCTCTGTAATCAGACTACTGTTCATTCCTGTGATATAAAACTGAAATTATCTATTTCGTATGGACCACCTGAAGGAATATAACACACATTTAGGAATTGGCTTTGTCGCTTCAGGTTGAGCTCACGCTGTGTCAAGACTTGGATTGCTATTCCTTATGTTTTATAGGCTAGAATAGAATTAATCATCGTATTTCTGCAGTGACGGCTCCAAGCCTGTAACAGAAATGTAGAAGTAGGTCATGAAACAATCAAAGTGAACCAAACCAAAAACCAGCATGTGTTTCAATGCCCAGTCCCGCTGTCTGAAACACATATCTTCATTTTTGTTAGCAAACCATATTACATCTTTCATTAGTGTAAGCATCTTTGCATCATGCAGATGTGTGACAAGATGATACTGTCTACACTGCTTTACTCTACTGTCTATGAGAATAGGCTATAACAGGACTGTTACATGAGGATAGCCTTCAAAGGCAAAATCTATCATTGAAGACACAATTGTGAGATTCTAGACTCTTCTCAGGACCATATTTTCCTCTGGCTATAAGACATAAAAATTGAATGCTATGTGAGATCATAGTAGAGTGAAAGCGGGGCAGAGGAAGATATCAATTTCCTCTTCTGTTTTGATTCTGCATCTTGCTTCCAAGCTAAAATGAATTTAAATGGTTAGCCTTAAAGGGAAACCTTGAGTACTGATAACCCGGGCTGACTTCTCCCTTGATCTGAATTGTGGACATGCTGGGCTGTGTGTGTACTTTGTGTCTATGTCAGCTGGTGAACGCTGCATTCAGGATTTCAGACTTGAGCTCCTGATCAGTGAGTCCTTGCACGTGGGCAAGACATTCAGAAAGATGCCTGTAGCGAGGCAGGAATTACAGGAGTCATAGTTGCTGCTGTGACAGATGTGGTCCCTAACAAGCAGGTTCTTCTTTTATCATGAAGATGGCAAGACATTATTAGCGTCTAAATGCAATTCTCCATTTGGGTATTGTATGATAGATAATTTATCTATTAATCATTTGGACACTTATGTTTTTCTTGTATATCACGTTAAGTTAGTGTGCCATCTGGCATTGCAGTTATTTATTTAACTACCAATTTTACTGCACTAACATGGAAACTAGGAGTGGGAGCAGATGATTGAGCCCTTCGAGCCAGCTTTGCTGTTTAATATGATCATGGCTAAGCTCTATCTCAATGCCATTTTCCTGCTTTTTCTCCATACCCCTTGATGCTTCTAAAATCTAAACATGTCTGTCTCTTCCTTGAATATACTCAGTGACTTGGTCTCCACAGCCTTCTGTGGTACAGAATTTCACCAGTTCACTACCTTTTCAGTGAAGAAATGTTTCCTCATCTCAGTCCTAAAAAGTCAACTCCATATCCTGAGACTGCAACCAGTGGTCCTTAAATTCCCAGCCAGTGAAGACATCCTCCCCGCATCCAGTCTGTCCAGCCCTGCTAGAATTTGGTACGTTTCAATCAGATCTCCCTCTCATCCTTCTAAACTCGAGTGAATACAGGCCGAGTTGAACAAATCTCTGTTCTCACAAAAGTCCTGCCATTCCTAGCATAAGCTTAGTGAACCTTCCCTGCTCTTTCTCTATGGCAAGCATATCCTTTCTTATGAAGGGAGATCAAAACTCTGTGCATAATTCCAGATGTGGTCTCATCAAAGCTCTGTACAACTATAGTAAGACATCCTTGCTTCTGTATGCATGTACTCTTACAATGAAGGCCATTGTACCATTTACCTTCCTAATTGTTTGTTGCACCTGCCTGTTTACTTTCATTGACAAGGGCTCTCCAATCAAACTTCCCAACTCACCATTTAAATAATACTCTTCCTTTCTGTTTTTCACACCGAGGTGTACTTTGTAACATTTAGCTATGTTGTAATGCATTAGCAATGCGTTTGCCCACTCACAAGTTTTGTCTACATTACCATGTGGCCTTCTTGCATCCTCCTCACCTCACAATCCCCCTTAATTTTGTGTCACTACTGTGAGCTTTTGCTATAAATTCTGTGCTTTATGATCCTGCTCCACAGCTATCTGATGAAGGAGCAGTGCTCCGAAAGCTAGTAGTCCAAAAAAAAAACCTGTTGGACTATAACCTGCTGTTGTGTGATTTTTAACTTTGTCCATCCTAGTCTAACACCTCCACATCATGATAGACTCTAGCATTTCCCCACCATTGCATGTACTTTCTCACTACAACATGGCCTGTATTATACCTAATCTGTGTTTTTTTTTCTCTTTCCCCTTCCCTCTTCCAATTGTGGGGTTCCATTTGTCCCCCTCCAGTCTGTAGCAACTGCTCCAAAGTATATTGAAATTTGGAAGGAAGATGACCACCAAAGTATCCAAATCTCCAAGGCCACGTCCTTCAGTACTCAGACTGTAGGGACTTGTCAGCCTTTAACCATATTAATTTCCCCAGCACCATTTTCTTATTAATACTGATTTCCTTCCATTCCACCCTCTCACTGGACCTCTGCTTCCCTAACATTTCTGGTAGATTATTTGTGAAACCCGACCAAAGCATGTGTTTTGCAATTTTTTGCTTGCCTTATAATTCCCCAGTAAATGACCCACATTTGTTTTTGCTCTTTTTCTCTTTGTATATTTTAGAAGCTTTTACCATCAGTTTCTATGTTCCTGGCAATGAACTCTCTCGCACTATTTTCCCAATCTTTGGCTGAATTCTAAAATGCATCCAATCCTGAGACTTTCACCGTGTGGGCAGCACAGTGGTTAGCACTGCTGCCTCACAGCGCCAGAGACCCGGGTTCAATTCCCGCCTCAGGCGACTGACTGTGTGGAGTTTGCACGTTCTCCCCGTGTCTGTGTGGGTTTCCTCCGGGTGCTCCGGTTTCCTCCCACAGTCCAAAGATGTGTAGGTCAGGTGAATTGGCCATGCTAAATTCCCCGTAGTGTTAGGTAAGGGGTAAATGTAGGGGTATGGGTGGGTTGCGCTTCGGCGGGGCGGTGTGGACTTGTTTCCACACTGTAAGTAATCTAATCTAAAACCAACTGTTAAACCTTATCTCCATCTTTATGCTGATCATGGTACTCCTTTCTTTGTGCTTTTTCAAATCATGGGACTTTGTTACAGGGATATTCCCAAATCTTATTTATCATGAGGTCAATAAATCAGTCATTACTGGTGATGCTGACCTGCTGCTGTAATCTCTGTGTTCAGTATATGTTTGTGATTGCCTGCTTCCAAAGATCTCCTCCTCTCGTATGTCATTCACTGCCTGAAGAGAACTAAAAATTTCTCACTGCTTTGTTGGTATACTTAGCACGGCCTTCACACTTTTGTAAGCAGTAAGCCAGCAACTGGTGCTATTCCTGTCTCTGGGCATCAGATCCACTCCTAGCGTGTGCCAAGAGTGAAACCTAGCCTGGCCCATGTTGGCTGTGTCATTTTGACCAATGTGGTTGACTCTTAGCTGCTGTCTGGGATTAGGGATGGGCAATAAATGCTGACCTAGTTAGCGATGCCCACATCCCATGAGTGAGTTCCTAATAATAAAAACTTCGAGATTTGCACGTTTGCATATTATGTAAATAGGAGCAAAATAGGTACGTTGTGATTAGCAACTTGCGTTCAATCCCTGATCGAGTAAATGAACTTTGATGACAGAGTTGTCCATTTGCTGTTTTTGTGAGGTTACTATTCTCTGCAAAAGAGGAAAATATGGCCCTTTCACTGGGTTATATTTTTTAAAAAACTGAGCTTAGCAATAATTTTTCTTTTTTTGGTGAATTCAAAAGTTGGTTTATTTGAAGAAAGTTGGTTGAGTAGAAACAGTTTGTAATAATTTAAGTCCTTATATCTCTTTTAGCCAAAGAATACACTTTCTAAGCAATGGATATATGTTCTGTGGCATTTAGTGCTTATGCTTTTTACATGTTTTATAATTAGATTTTGTTACGTTTTAATAATGGTATGTTAATTGCATGTTTTGCTGTTAAAATCTGGGGAATAAGTTGCATCATTGTAAAGGTCACTCCCTGCTTTTCATGTAAGATTGCTTAGATTCAGATGGATATGTAAATCATTTCTGATCATTAGAGGATGTGAAAGATGTGGAACAGATTTTGGATTTCTTTTTGTATTTATTTTTACATGGTTAACCTACAGTTAAATTTACACACAGTAGACTGATCACACTCACACGCTGAAGTTCCAAGCTTGCATTCATCTTTGAACTAATGATCAATTATCCTGTATGAGTATTTGTAAGAATGTAACATTCATATACATTTCTGCTTTTGCCATGTTGTATTGTTATGAAAGTAGTTGTCTATTGCCCCTTCCCTTAGAATAGACTTTGCAATTACAAAGGGTTACAGCACAGAGACAGGCCATTTGGCCCAACTGATTGATACTGGCTCTACATGAGCTTCCTTCCACCTTATTTGGTATAACTTTCGGCACACCCTTCTATCCCTCAAGTGTTCTGACCAGTACCTATTGACGTTGGGTATGATTAGAAAGGTAAAACATGGCAGTCCATCACTCAACAGCTGAGAACCTGATTCTAGAGGGAGCTTTTCTCTTCTGTCCCCATTGTAAGGAAAATAAAGAGGAGCAAATCCCAATCCCATGACGTTAAAGGTCTCCACTCCCAAATTCAGTCTTCTGATTGAAAATCCAACAAATTGTAAAAGGTCCAGTTGGCCTCTGACTCCATATTTGTCTTGCATAGTACTGTAGAATCACTGCGTTTTAAATTTAGCATTTTGGCTATTTCCAGCAAACTCCATTTTTGAATTGTGGATCTGATTGCACATTATGTCTATCTGACCATAACGGAAATGCTGTCTTATCCAATGATGAGTGAAGTTCAGAGTATCTGAGTTATTTAACCTTTTTTTTTCCTGGGATTCCTTTGTTGCTGTTGTTTTGACTAGCCGCAATATATATTTTTCAGCTGTTATCCTAGTTTGTTTCTGAAAGGAAGCCATTTCACAAATGTTAGTAAGAATGTTACGAAATGAATTAGGATTTACTCAGACAACAAAGGTGTCCAAACACAAATGCTAAGGTAAATCCAAGACATCTAGATAATTGTGTTGACTGTGTTATACCAGAGGGGATGTTGCTATTTTAATGCTACTTTTTTTTGTTAAAAATAAACTCTTCTTTATATTGCGTGCTCCAGTCATTTGTTTCTTTCACAAAACTTCTTGAACAACAATAGCGAGTGTCTGTACTGCTCCTGGTATCAAATGATGTCTTTATGGGACAGGGGAGTAAAAGCAAATGTTAAGCAGGGCTCAAATAGAGAAAGGTGTTAATATTGGAACAAGAATGGCAGGGTTAAAAAAAGAGGAGATTTCAAGAGCCATTTTAAAATTGGAAATCCCTTGAAAGGTTCCAGAAGGCAGAGATCTAACAGCTGAAAGAGTGATTGTAGATAATGGAAAAGGAAGTCAGAAATAAGGAGTCATAGTATCAGAGAAAGTGATGGCTTGGGAACAATGAGTAACAGTATTGAAGAAAGTTGCAGTCAGGGGGCTTTTTTAAACAATCTGATGTATCTTTCCTGGTTCCAAAGAAGAAAACATTACACTTTCCCACATTGAACTCTGTCCACCTCATTCACTGACTCCCATCAAATTTCTCTTTGTTACTTTCTGTTCCCAGTTACCGTTTTCACCGAATTTGCTATTGTCAGTGAGTATCTTCTCCTGTCTCTAAGCTGTTTCTAAGTGGAATGAGAAATGAGGTCCTGGTCTAAATTCCTGGGGAAACCAATGGGGCTGAGTTTTCAAACCAGAGTGGGGAATCTGACTTAAGGCTCTTACCTTGACAGGCTGGAAGCAGTGATAAGCAACAGGCCTGAACTGGATAAGGGGTAAATTCAATGAGGGGCTGCCTGAGGCCGGTGTTGTCTCCAGAGAATGATTCCAAAAGGCAGATGGAGGCCATTGGTTGAAGATCAGAACAGCAGGAGAGCTGAAGGCTAGCAGCCTCATTGTCTAAACCAGAGACAGCTGCTTGATCCACTCTGTTCAAACAATAGTTGCTATGTGTTACTGTATGAGCATCTCAGTTTTGATTATGCTTTCAAGATTTTGAATTGGCATTGCCTTTTGGAACAGCTTCCTGCTGTACACCAGCAAGTCCCAGAACATTCACTTTTCCATTGTTACTTCGGAAAATGTCATTTGCTTCCCTCCCAGCCCATGAGCAAGATCTTTAAAAGCTCATTAGTGAATTAATTGCCATTTCCTACTCCTCCCCTGCCACAACCCTCCCTAGGCAATTAAAAATCCTACCAGTTAGGCGTAATGTCTATTGGAACTACTCACTGTCTCCTACCAGAAACCAATTCCCCAATTCCTGTCGCCCACAGCCTCTGATTCCACAACTTCATCTTCAAATTCTCTCATCTGCAACCTTGTCAAATAAATTCTGGAGGTCTTTATTTTTAAATTATTCATTCATGGAATGCGGCCAGCATTTAATGCCCATCCCTAATTACCCAGAGAGCACTTCAGAGTCATCCACATTGCTGTGGGTCTGCAGTCACATGTAGGCTAGACCAAATAAAGATGGCAAATTTCCTTCCCTGAAGGACAGTAGTGAACCAGATGAGTTTTTCCAACAATCAACAATGGATTCATAGTCATGATTAAACTCTTAATTCCAAATTCTTTTAAATTGAATTCAAATTTCACCAACTGCCATGGAGGGGTTTGGTCCCAGGTCCCCAGAACATTACCTGGATCTCTGATTAACAGTGCAGTGCTAATACCACAAGGCTGACACCTCACTTCAAGATCAGAGGCACACGATACATCTAAAGGTCACTTTCTAAGCCAACACATTTGTTAGTTCTCCCCCAAAAAAATTAATTACGATCCTTCGACATTTTATAAATGAAGTTCCCTTCGGTGCCAGACTTTGCTCAGGGAAGGAGCTGTTAATAGTTACCTTCTTCAATATTGCCACTTGTTATTTCCTGAGTTTGGTTGCATTCCTGTTTCTGAACCAGAAAATGGGGATTCCGAATGTATTCCAGCGATTTAACCCCATAATTAACTGGTACTTCAATACATTTGGAAGGGAATGGCCCATTGTTGGAGGTTCCATATATCACAACGTATTTCTCTTGGGAATACAAAGCTTACATGGATTTATTTCAAAGAAGATCCCTGATATCATCTGTTAATTTTATATCAATTAGATGTTTAATTGTATTCATATATGTAGAATCTCTCTGTGTGCCCCATTTCAAGGTAGCCCCTGTCAGTGCATTGGGATAGGAAGTCAGCATCAACATTACTATGGTGACTTGATGTTACTCAGCCACATTCACTGCCCTGTTTGCTATCTCCTGGCCTTCCCACTCCTCAGTCCTTAATAGCCTCCATTCCTCTTGCCACCTTGTCCCCTTGCTCATGGCAAACAGCAAGAGGCTAAGGTGCTGAGCGGGAGGGAGGCAGTGGGCAAGTTGGCAGGCAGGATGGCCAAGTGTTGGGAGTGGGACAACAAGCGAATTGCAGTCTCAGAATCTGAATTGAATGGCTTTGATATGAAACATGCACAAAAAATTCAATTGCATGTAATGAGATGGGGAGTTAAATGCAAAGTGGAGATTTAAGGCACTGAGAAGATTGTGAATGGAGAGAAAGGCCTTTGAATAGCACCTGGTCTGCTATACAAGGTGATCGTGGCTGATCCTCTGTCTCAATGTGATATTCCCACTTTCTCGCCATACCCTGAGAGTAGCTAGTTAATACTTAGCAGAGACATGGTTTGTTCAAGTTTGAGTGGTTTTACTGAGTCTTACCCCTACAGCACAAGTTTCTGGGTTCAAATTCCACTCCAGGGATTGAGCCCAAATATCAAGACTAACTATCCAGTGCTAAGGGAGCACAGCTCTCTCTCAGCAGCTATCTCTGGATGAGACGTTAAGCTGTCTGCTTGCTTGGGTAAATGTAAACGTTTCTGGTGGTATTATTTTGAGGAAGAACAGGGAAGTTATCCCCAGTGTTCCATCCCATAATTATTCCCCAACCAACATCGCAAAAGAATATTATTGGCCAATGTTGGTTGTGGGAGCTTTCTGTTCACACAGGATCAATATGGACTTCACCAGTTCCCTCATTTCCCCTCCCCTCACCTTGTCCCAAATACAACCTTCCAACTCAGCACCGCCTGCTTGAACTGTCCATCTTCCTTCCCACCTATCGGCTCCATCCTCCTCTCCGACCTATCACCATCATCCCCCACCTTCATCTACCTATCGCATTCCTAGCCACCTTTGCCCCAGCTCCACCCCACTCCCATTTATCTCTCAGCCCCCTTGAGCCAGCCCCTCATTCCTGATGAAGAGCTTATGCTTGAAACATCGATTCTCCTGTGCCTTGGATGCTGCTTGACTGGCTGTGCTTTTCCAACACCACGCTCTTCGACTCTGATCTCCAGCTTTCGCAGTCCTCACTTTCTCCTATTCATAGACCCAACAAGATGCTTTTAAGTGCTGTTTTTGTACCAGCCTCCACCACTTCCTCTGGCAGCTCATTCCATACACGTACCACCCTCTACGTGAAAACATTGCCCCTTGGTCCCTTTTAAATCTTTCCCCTCTCATCTGAAACCTATGCCCTCTAGTTCTGGACTCCCCCACCTCAGGGAAAAGACCTTTATTATTTATCCTATCTATGCCCCTCATGATTTTATAAACCTCTGTAAGGTCACCTCTCAGCCTCCAGGGAAAACAGTCCCAACCTAGTCAACTTCTCCCTGTAGCTCAGATCCTCCAACCCTGGCAACATCCTTGTAAATCTTTTCTGAACCCTTTCAAGATTCACAACAACCCTCTGACTGGAAGGAGACCAGAACTACATGCAATATTACAAAGTGGCTTAACCTAAGTCCTGTACAGCCTCAACGTAACCTCCCAACTCCTATATTCAATGCTCTGACCAATAAAGGAAAGCATAGCAAATGCCTTCTTCACTATCCTAACTACCTGTGACTCCACTTTCAAGGAACTATGAACTTGCACTCCAAAGTCTCTTTGTTCAGCAACACTCCTCAGGACCTTACCATTTAGTATATAAATCTTGCTTTTACAAAATGCAGCATCTCACATTTATCTAAATTAAAATCCATCTGCCACTCCTCATCCCATTGATCAAGATCCTGTTGTAGTCTGAGGTAACCTTCTTCACTGTCCATTACACCTCTAATTTTGGTGTCATCTGCGAACTTACTAACCATACCTCTTGTGTTTGCAGAAGCAAAATACTGCAGATGTTAGAATGAAAGCTGAAATCAGTGGAGAAACTCAAAGCTGTGGCAGTGTCTGTGGAATGAGAAACAGAATTAAGGTTTCAGGGTCCTTCTTCAGAACTGAAACTTTATTGCTGGAACAGCACAGCAGGTCAGACAGCATCTAGGGAAAAGGAGATTCGACGTTTCGGGCACATGCCCTTCCTCAGGAATGAGCAGAGAGTGTTCAGCAGGAGAAGATAAAAGGTAGGGAGGAGGGACTTGGAGGAGGGGCATTGGAAATGTGATAGGTGGAAAGAGGTCAAGGTGAGGGTGATAGGTCGGAGTAGGGTGGAGGCGGAGAGGTCAAGAAGAAGACTGCAGGTTAGGAAGGCGGTGCCGGGCTGGAGGGATTCGGCTGAGACAAGTTGGGGGGAGGGGGGATGAAGAAACTGGTGAAGTCCAAGTTCATCCCCTGTGGTTGGAGGGTTCCCAGTCGGAAGATAAGACGCTCCTCCTCCGACCGTCGCGTTGTTGTGGTTTGGCGGTGGATGAGTCCAATGACCTGCATATCCTCGGTGGAGTGGGAGGGGGAGTTGAAATGCTGTGCTACAGGGTGATTGGGTTGGTTCGTCCGGGTGGCCCAGAGGTGCTCTCTGAATCGCTCTGCAAGTAGGCGGCCTGTCTCCCCAATATAGAGGAGGCCACACCGGCTGCAGCGGATGCAGTAGATAATGTGGGTGGAGGTGCAGGTGAATCTGTGGAGGATATGGAAGTTTCCTTTGGGGCCTTGGAGAGAAGTGAGGGGGGAGGTGTGGGCGCAAGTGTTGCACCTCCTGCGGTTGCAAGGGAAGGTGCCGGGAGTGGAGGCCGCCTACTTGCAGAGCGATTCAGAGAGCACCTCTGGGCCACCCGGACGAACCAACCCAATCACCCTGTAGCACAGCATTTCAACTCCCCCTCCCACTCCACCGAGGATATGCAGGTCATTGGACTCATCCACCGCCAAACCACAACAACGCGACGGTCGGAGGAGGAGCGTCTTATCTTCCGACTGGGAACCCTCCAACCACAGGGGATGAACTTGGACTTCACCAGTTTCTTCATCCCCCCTCCCCCCAACTTGTCTCAGCCGAATCCCTCCAGCCCGGCACCGCCTTCCTGACCTGCAGTCTTCTTCTTGACCTCTCCGCCTCCACCCTACTCCGACCTATCACCCTCACCTTGACCTCTTTCCACCTATCACATTTCCAACGCCCCTCCTCCAAGTCCCTCCTCCCTACCTTTTATCTTCTCCTGCTGAACACTCTCTGCTCATTCCTGAGGAAGGGCATGTGCCCGAAACGTCGAATCTCCTTTTCCCTAGATGCTGTCTGACCTGCTGTGCAATAAAGTTTCAGCTTTGATCTCCAGCGTCTGCAGACCTCACTTTCTCCTTCTTCAGAACGTCAGGGATAAGGAATTAGCCAGAAATGTTGCTCACCATCTTCTTCATCTGGTTGCCTTTCTTCACTCCAGCATGTTGTGGGTCCTGAGCTAACGAAACAGTCCAATGCTGGTTCCTCAGACTCTGCTGCATGCGCAGTAGGTAATGTTTGAAGAGCTGGATTGCTTGGATGCTAGGGTTTACTCACCCTCTTTCCAGAGTTTGTATCTGGGCCTCTCGGAGATGCTCAAAATTGTTGACACCTTCATGGGTGCCTCTTCTCCAGTTTGGGCCATCCTGGGTGAAGATGTTGCATTTTTAATTAGGGAAACTTTAAGAGAGCCTTTGAAGTGTTTCCTTTGCCTTCTTGGCAAGTGTTTGCTGTGATGAAGCTCTGATTATAGCCATCTTCCTGGAACAGCAGCTGCAGATTGTCATTCCATTGCTAACACCTTGCATCAGTGTGTCCCTATCCTGGAGTCAGCCATTCTGTCACTGGCAGCAGTGTTACATACATCATAATCTCAGTGATTCAGGTAGTTTATTCACCCATTGTAAACTACAATTAAGAGTTTGGATATCTCTCAGCGGCTCTCCATCCTGTTTTACCCTTTAATATACCGTAAAGAACGCACACAGCCTCTTTGCATATTTACTTATGTGCTAACACTTGTAATTTGATAAGTCATGGCTGAATAAGCTGGAGCTGCACAGGACATTGTTTCGGCCAGTGTTGGAATACTGCATTCAATTCTGGTCTCCCTGCTGTACAAAATATGTTGTTATCTTCGAGGAGAAAGTGAGGTCTGCAGATGCTGGAGATCAAAGTTGAAACTTTATTGCTGGAACAGCACAGCAGGTCAGGCAGCATCCAGGGAACAGGAGATTCGACGGTTCGGGCACAGGCCCTTCCTGAAGAAGGGCCTGTGCCCGAAACGTCGAATCTCCTGTTCCCTGGATGCTGCCTGACCTGCTGTGCTGTTCCAGCAATAAAGTTTCAAAATATGTTGTTAAACTTGAAAGGATTCAGAAAGGATTTACAAGGATGTTGCCAGGGTTGGAGGATTTGAGCTACAGGGAGAGGCTGAATAGGCTGGGGCTGTTTTCCCAGGAGCGTTGGAGGCTGAGGAGTGACTCTTTAGAGGTTTATAAAATCACGAGGGGCATGGACAGGATAAATAGACAAGGTTTTTTCCGTGGGGTCGGGGAGTCTAAAAAACTAGAGGGCATAGTTTTAAGGTAAGAGGGGAAAGATTTAAAATGGACCTGAGGGGCAACTTTTTCTCTCTGAGGATGGTGCACATATGGAATGAAGTGCCAGAGGAAGTGGTGGAGGCTGGTATAATTGCAACATTTAAAAGGCATCTGGATGGGTACATAAGTAGGGAGAATTTAGAGGGATATGGGCCAAATGCTGGCAAATGGGGCAACATCAAGGGCCGAAGGGCCTGTACTGCGCTGTAATGTTCTATGGTCTAAGTTTTATTAATTTAGTATAATGGAGGGCTTGGACTGAAGGTCTGTTTCCATGCTGTATAGCTCTATGACTAGCACCTGATGAAGAAGCAGCGCTCTGAAAGCTAGTGTTCTCACATAAACCTGGGGGTTAGAACCTGGTGTCGTGTGACTTTTGACACTGTTCAACCCAGTCCAGCACCAGAAACGCCACTTCTATGTTGCGCATGAGAGCTCTCTCCTCTGAGGGCACGAGCTGAAAACCCCTCTCCCACTGCTGGGTAAATACATCTTGTGATTTGTTTGCCAATAAAGATCAGGCTCCTCCTTTAATGTCAGGCTGTGCACAATCAACTGATTTCAGCTGTTGTAACAATGGAAACAGCTTTGGTTCCTGAATTTGCTGATCTCCCTTCAGTGTTTCCTGAGCACTGCAGACAGTCTCTTTAAGCAGGCCTGTGGAATTAACACATACAACAGTGTAATCTAATCCAGGAAGAAACTCAGTATCGCAGATAGAATTGCAGGCTGGAGGGACAATATCGTGTTTCAATCGCAAACTAATGTACTCGGAATCTCTAGTATTTCCTGCGGGGAAATAAAGCATTGTTTCCTGTATTTACTGCTCAGAGGTTGGGGGGGGGAACAAGATAACATCAGGCTATAAGTAGCACTGTGCGATCCTGGGGAGTAAGAAAACAGTGTCACTTTACCCAACAGCTGAAGAACCAGCAGAACCTGTCAGACTTCATCAGTAGCAACCCCTAGTTCCATCTCAGGAGACTGAGTGAGTGCTTGTTCCACATTGTGTCTGATGCTGCACTCATTCACTTCTAATATTTGATGTGAAACAGGGCAACCCCGACAAGGGAGGGCTTGAGGAGAGAGAAACTAGCAGTGTTTCTGCTCCATGAACCAATGATTCCTCATAGTAGCCCCACAGCGCAGATAGAGACCACAGAATCTGCAACCACTCCCATCCCCCCCCAAAGATCATCCCATTCAGAACCCACCCCTCCAATCCCTGTAACCCGTAGCCACCAGGGCTAAATCCACCCATGGGTGATTAAGCATGGCCAATCCACCTAACCTGCACATGTTTGGACCTTAGGAGGAAACCAGAGCACCAGGAGGAAGCCACACAGACATGGGGAGAACATACAATGTCTACACCAACAATCACCCAAGGTTAGAATCGAATCTAGGTCCCTGATGCTATGAGGCAGCAGTGCTAACATTGTGTGCCACGTGTGGGGGAATGCATGTTTGCACCCCTTCATATGGGAGTGAGTGTAAGGGCACTGAGCATGCAGTGAAAGAGCAGTCTCAGGAGTCACAGTGAAGACTCCCATGTCAAGATGGGGGGAGAGAGCTGAGTACTTTTTATAGGAAGCGCTACCAGCTGGATTGCTGTAGATCTTTATTCCAAACTGATATCTACTGATTGATCAAACAGACAGCCCAGAATTCACAGACATGCAGCAATTTTCACAACATTGTCACTGTAGCTTTTATAGAACATTGTAAACTTGAATAGAATCATTGAAGCATCGAATCCCTTCAGTGCGGAAACAAGCCCTTCAGCCCAGCAAGTGCACACCGACCTATTACCCTACTCTATCACTCTACATTTATCTCTGACTAATGCACCTAACCTACACATCCCTGAACACTCTGGGGCAATTTAGCATAGCCAATCCACCTGGCCTGCACACCTTTGGATTGTGGAAGGAAGCTGGAGCACCCAGAGGAAACCCACGCAGACACGGGGAGAATGTGCAAACTCCACACAGACAGTCGCCCAAGGCTGGAATCAAACCTGGGTCCCTGGCTCTGTGAGGCAGCAGTGCTAACCACTGAGCCACCATGCCGCCAAGCAAAACATGACAAAATAAATTTGGGACATTTGAAAATAAAACAAAGGAGTGTTGCGTGTATGGAATGAGCTGCCGGACGAAAAGGTGGAGGCTGGTACAATTACAACATTTAAAAGTCATCTAGATGGATATATGAATAGGGCCAAATGCTGGCAAATGGGACTAGATTAGGTTAGGGTATCGGGCCAGCATGGATAAGTTGGACTGAGGGGTCTGTTTCTGTGCTGTACAGTTCTATGACTCGATAACAGCGGATGCAGACTTGAGTTTTAAGGACAGGCTGGATTGGCTGGGACTTTTTTCCCTGGAGAGTAGGAGGCTGAAGGGTGACCTTATAGAGATTTATAAAATCATGAGGGGCACAGATAAGGTGAATAGCAAAGGCATTTCCCGAGGGTGGGTGAGTTCAAAACTAAGGGACATAATTTTAAGGTGAGAGGAGAAAGATTTAAAAGGAAGTGGTAGATGCAGGTACGGGTTACAACATTTAAAAGACATTTGGACTGCTACATGGATTGGAAAGATTTATTTCAGTCAAATGCAGGCAGATGGGGTAAGTTTAGTTTGGGAAACCTGCTCAGCCTGAACATGTTGGACTAAAGTGTCTGTTTCGTGCTGTATGACTCTCTGACTCCATGTTTTAAACAAAAACAGGAAGTTCTGGAGAAACTCAGCAGATCTGACAGCATCTATGGAGAGAGAAACAAGAGTTGAGTTCCTCTAACACTCTCTATTTTTTTGCAATTGGGACGGTCCCTCTACATTACAGAGAAATAATGGAAGAGACTGATGAAGCAATGAATCATATTATATCGATTTGCTACTGATTTTTTCATACTTGTTTTGAGCTCCTTAACCTTGACTGGGAAACGTTTGTCAATGAAATTAATTATAACCATGCACCGTAATCAGCAAATTACATTGATCTAAAGGTTATTTCAAATACGGTCTAAAAAAAATCTCCTCAACCTTTCGTTTCTTACTTTTGCAACCCTTCTGCAAATTTGGCTCAGGATTTAAATTGTAAAGTGGAGAATTTCCTGAGCGTAAGCTGGACTTGGAGGTAGAGGAGTGAATCAATTGTTCAGTGTTTGATTGTGTTTGCGTGTTGACAGCTCTATGTGATGTTAGTCAAGCCTGATGCAGGGGTTAAAATACACAGGCCCAGTGAACACATTTGCTCTTGAAAGCTCCCAAAAGATCTGAGCAACCAATGAGGCAGCCTCTGTATGTGGGGGAGACTAAATATGAGGACCTGCACCAATCACATGTTCTCTGAAGCTAACGGTAACAGATATTCCAATCATAGGCCCCCCATTGCTTTTGCTGCTGTTCTAGAATTCATGATTGGAGGAGCAGGAGGGAGGGAACCTGTGATGAGAGAAGCTGGAAGATTTATTCTGGCTGTTCCCGTAAGAGAATTTTGCCTGCGTCTTAACTGTGTGTCTCTTGTAATCCTCTGGAAGGGAGATTAATGAGATGAAGTGGAAAAAGGAAGCAAAAGACAGAGCCTTACCATTAGAAAGGTGAATGTAAATCCCAGAAACTCCAGCATTGTGAGGTGAAGTCCCATCAGCCAAATTCTGGCTGAGGCGCAGGTGCTGACTGGGCCCCCAAGTCTCAGCCGGGGTTTGTTGGCTGGGCCTGTCCCAGCTGGGAGTGGAGTTGCTAGCTTCTCTTGAGGCTTAGTTGCAGGGTTTGGAATGTACTAAATGGGCATGTGGAGAAAGTGAGGACTGCAGATGCTGGAGATCAGAGTCAAAAGATGTGGTACTGGAAAAGCACAGCCAGTCAGGCAGCATTGAGGAGCAGGAGAGTCAGTGTTTCGAGCATAAACTCTTCATCAGGAATGTGTGGTGGCCCAAGGGGACTGAGAGCTAAATGGCCGGGGGATGGGGCTGGGGGGAAGGTAGCCAGGAATACAGGTGGGGGCGGGGGGAGCCGGGGGGTGATGGTAATAGATCGGAGCACTGGGTGAAGCAGATAGGTGGGAAGGAAGATAGACAGGTAGGAGAGTTCAAGAGGGTGGCGCCAAATTGGGAGGGTTGGATCTGGGATAAGATTGGGGGAGAGGAGATGAGGAAACTGGGGAAATCAACATTATTCCAGTGTGGTTGGAGGGTTCCAAGGCGGAAGATGAGGTGTTCTTCCTCCAGGCATCAGGTGGCTAGAATCTGGCAGTAGAGGAAGTCCAGAACTTGCATATCTTTGACAAATTGGAAGGGGGAGTTAAAGTGTTCGGCCACACTTCGGTGAGGTTGTTTAGTGCATGTGTCCCATGATGTTCTGTGAAATGTGGTATGGCCAGAGGAAGGGTATCCTGTTTTGCCCTGAGTTTCAGCCTGGGATGAACTTGTTAGGGTCACATCTCAGCCAGAGAAGCACAACAGTGGAACAGTGGGCGGCACGGTGGCACAGTGGGTAGCACTGCTGCCTCACAGCGCCAGAGACCCGGGTTCAATTCCCGCCTCAGGCGACTGACTGTGTGGAGTTTGCACATTCTCCCCGTGTCTGCGTGGGTTTCCTCCGGGTGCTCCGGTTTCCTCCCACAGTCCAAAAATGTGCAGGTTAGGTCAATTGGTCATGCTAAATTGCCCGTAGTGTTAGGTGAAGGGGTAAATATAGGGAAATGGGTCTGGGTGGGTTGCGCTTTGGCGGGTCGGTTGGGCCGAAGGGCCTGTTTCCTCACTGTATGTAATCTAATCGAGGCTGCTGAGGGAGTTTGTGAGAGAGGGAATTAGAAAGACAGGCATGTGGCTGTGGCTGGGAAAAAGGGTTGATTATAATGTGCTTGTGGCTTTGAAGTTAAAATAATAATGTTATTTGATAAAATGTTAGGGTCTGGTGATGCAGTAGTACTGTCAAGTCCCACAGTTCAAATCCCACCTACTCCAGAAATGTGTAATAACATCTGTGAACATGTTGATTGAAAAAATGCATTGAATTTTAAATTGGCAATTCCTGTCCCAGTTCGTCACCTACTAATAAGACATAGGAGCAGAAATTAGGCCATTTGGCCCATCAAGTCTGCTTCCCCATTCAATCATGGCTGATAGGCTTTTCAACCCTGTTTTCCCACATTCTCCCCATAACATTTGATCCTCAAGGCAATCAAGAACTTACCTGTCTCTAATGTTGAATCTTTTGACCTCAGTTGTGTCAATTCAAATTCTTCCTTAAATATATTCAAGGCTGAGGTAGACAAAGTTTTAATAAGTGAAGGAGTCAAGGGTTACAGAGCTAGGTAGGAAAGTGGAATTAAGATGTATGAAATCAGCCATGATCTCATTGAATGGTGGAGCCGAATGACTAACGTTTGCTCCTACATCTTATTGTTTTTAATAATCCCAACATCTAACTCAAAAATTGGATCATTAGACCTGACAACAGAAGGTTATGTATTATGAAGAAAAATCCCAAGAATGTAGTTCAATTTTAACATGGCTAGAAAGAACCTCAATTCATGCTACTTCAGTCTGACTAATTTAGGTCTCATTAAAGTATAGATGATCTTATGAAGTAGATGTGATTTAAACCTTTTATTATCTGTGGATCAATCTGATGCTAAAGAATTGATTGCTATGTATTCTGTTTGTTCCACAATTGGTTGTTCAGAAGTCAGTATCCTAACTTGTTTGTCAGCACTGCCTTTACATAGACGTATTGAGGGGAGAGAAACTTATAGAGTCATAGAGACGTACAGCACGGAAACATACCCTTCGGTCCAACCTGTCCATGCTGACCAGATATCCCAATCCAATCTAGTCCCAACTGCCAGCACCCAGCCTATATCCCTCCAAACCCTTCCTATTCATATACCCATCCAAATGCCTTTTAAATGTTGCAATTGTACCAGCCTCCACCACTTCCTCTGGCAGCTTATTCCATACACGTACCACCCTCAGTGTGAAAAAGTTGCCCCTTAGGTCTCTTTTATATCTTTCCCCTCTCACCCTAAACCTATGACCTCCAGTTCAGCACTCCCCCAACCCAGGGAAAATACTTTGTCTATTTATCCTATCCATGCCCCTCATGATTTTTTAAACCTCTATAAGGTCACCCCTCAGCCTCTGACGCTCCAGGGTAAGCAGCCTGTTCAGCCTCTCCCTAAAGCTCAAATCCTCCAACCCAGGCAACTTCCTTGGAAATCTTATCTGAACTCTTTCAAGTTTCACAACATCTTTCCGATAGAAAAGAGATCAGAATTGCACACAATATTCCAACAGTGGCCTAACCAATGTCCTGTACAGCCGCAATATGATTCCTCAACTTCTGTACTCAATACTCTGACCAATAAAGGAAAGCATACCAAATGCCTTCTTCACTACCCTGTATACCTGCAACTCCACTTTCAAGGAGCTATGAACCTGCACTTCAAGGTCTCTTTGTTCAGCAACACTCCCGAGGACCTTACCATTAAGTGTATAAGTCCTGCTAAGATTTGCTTTCCCAAAATGCAGCACCTCACATTTATCTAAATTAAATTCCATCTGCCACTCCTCAGCCCATTGGCCCATCTGATCAAGATCCTGTTGTAATCTGAAGTAACTCTGCTTGCTGTCCACTACACCTCCAATTTTGGTGTCATCTGCAAACTTACTAACTGTACCTCTTAAGCTCACATCCAAATCATTTATATAAATGACGAAAAGACGTGGATCCAGCACTGATCCTTGTGGCACTCCACTGGTCACAGGCCTCCAGTCTGAAAAACAACCCTCCACCACCACCCTCTGTCTTCTACCTTTGAGCCAGTTCTGTACCCAAACGGCTAGTTCTCCCTGTATTCCATGAGATCTAACCTTGCTAATCAGTTTCCCATGGGGAACCTTGTCGAACAACTTACTGAAGTCCATATAGATCACATCCACTGCTCTGCCCTCATCAATAATCTATGTTACTTCTTCAAAAAACTCAATCAAGTTTGTGAGACGTGATTTCCCATGCACAAAGCCATGTTGACTATCCCTAATCAGTCTTTGTCTTTCCAAATACATGTACATCCTGTCCCTCAGGATTCCCTCCAACAACTTACCCACCACCGATGTCAGGCTCAACAGTCTATAGTTCCCTGGTTTGTCCTTACCACCTTTCATAAACAGTGGCACCATGTTAGCCAACCTGCAGTCTTCCAGCGCCTCACCTATGACTATTGATGGTACAAAAACTTCAGTAAAAGGCGCAGCAATCACTTCTCTAGCTTCCCTCAAAGTTCTAGGGTACACCTGATCAGATCCTGGTGATTTATCCATCTTTATGCGTTTCAAGACATCCAGCACTTCCTCCTCTGGAGTATGGACATTTTTCAAGATGTCATCATCTATTTCCCTACATTCTATATCTTCCATGTCCTTTTCCACAGTAAATACTGATGCAAAATACTCGCTTAGTATCTTCCCCATTTTCTGCGGCTCCACTGTTCCTACTGCCTTTATACTCTTTTAAGGATTCATTCGATCTATCCTGTCTATACCTGACATTAGCTTCCTTCTTTTTCTTAACCAAACCCTCAATTTCTCCCGTCATCCAGCACTCCCTAGAACTACCAGCCTTTCCTTTCACCCTAACAGGAATATACTTTCTCTGGATTCTTGTTATCTCATTTCTGAAGGCTTCCCATTTTCCAGCCGTCCCTTTACCTGTGAACATCTGCCTCCAATCAGCTTTTGAAAGTTCTTCCATAATACCAACAAAATTGGCCTTTTTCCAGTTTAGAAATTCAACTTTTAGATCTGGTCTATCCTTTTCCATCACTATTTTAAAATTATTAGAATTAGGCTTATTTCCCAAAAGTAGGTCAAGTTTTGCACCTTCTGTAGTAGGTACATCCACATACTGAATCAGAAACTTTTCTTGCACACACTTAACAAATTCCATTCCACCTAAACCCTTAACACTGTGGCAGTTCCAGTCTATGTTTGGAAAGTTAAAATCCTCTACCATAATCACCCTATTATTCTTACAGATAACTGAGATCTCCTTACAAGTTTGTTTCTCAATTTCCCTCTGACTATTAGAGGGTCTATAATACCAATCCCAATAAGGTAATCATCCCTTTCTTATTTCTCAGTTCTGCCCAAATAACTTCTCTGGATGTCTTTCTGGGAATATCCTCCCTCAGCACAGCTGTAATGCTACCCCTTATCAAAAATGCCACTCCCCCTCCTCTCTTGCCTCCCTTTCTATCCTTCCTGTAGCATTTGTATCGTGGAACATTAAGCTTCCAGTCCTGCCCATTCCCTGAGCCATGTTTCTGTAATTGCTATGATATCCCAATTCCATGTTCCTCACCATGCCCTGAATTCATCTGCTTTCCCTATTAGGTCCCTTGCATTGAAATAAATGCAGTTTAATTTATCAGTCAAAGAGTCATAGAGATGTACAGCATGGAAACAGATCCTCGGTCCAACCCGTCCACGCCGACCAGATATCCCAACCAAATCTAGTCCCACCTGCCAGCATCCGGCCCATATTCCTCCAAACCCTTCCTATTCATATACCCATCCAAATGCCTTTTAAATGTTGTAATTGTACCAGCCTCCACCACTTTCTCTGGCAGCTCATTCCATACATGTACCACCCTCTGTGTGAAAAAGTTGCCCCTTAGGTCTCTTTTATATCTTTCCCCTCTCACCCTAAACCTATGCCCTCTAGTTCTGGACGCCCCGACCCCAGGGAAACATTTTGCCTATTTACCCTACCCATGCCCCTCATAATTTTGTAAACCTCTATAAGGTGGCCCCACAGCCTCTGACACTCCAGGGAAAACAGCCCCAGTCTGTTCGGCCTCTCCCTATAGTTCAAATTCTCCAACCTTGGCAACATCCTTGTAAATCTTTTCTGAACCCTTTCAAGTTTCACAACATCTTTCCGATAGGAAGAAGACCAGAATTGCACACAATATTCCAACAGTAGCCTAACTAATGTCCAGTACAGCCACAACATGACCTCCCAACTCCTGTACTCAATACTCTGACCAATTAAAGAAAGCATACCAAAAGGAAAATATTCTGCCTGGAAGTCCGTGGTGAGTGGTGTTCCACAGGGTTCTGTCCTTGGGCCTCTACTGTTTGTAATTTTTATTAATGACTTTGATGAGGGGATTGAAGGATGGGTCAGCGAGTTTGCAGATGACACAAAGTTTGGAGGTGTCGTTGACAGTATAGAGGGCTGTTGTAGGCTGCAGCGGGACACTGACAGGATGCAGAGATGGGTTGAGAGGTAGCAGATGGAGTTCAACCTGGATAAATGCGAGGTGATGCATTTTGGAAGGTCGAATTTGAAAGCTGAGTACAGGATTAAGGATAGGATTCTTGGCACTGTGGAGGAACAGAGGGATCTTGGTGTGCAGGTACATAGATCCCTTAAAATGGCCACCCAAGTGGACAGGGTTGTTAAGAAAGCATATGGTGTTTTGGCTTTCATTAACAGGGGGATTGAGTTTAAGCGTCATGAGATGTTGTTGCAGCTCTATAAGCCTTTGGTTAAATCGGACTTGGAATACTGCGTCCAGTTCTGGTCGCCCTATTATAGGAAAGATGTGGATGTTCTGGAGAGGGTTCAGAGGAGGTTTACCAGGATGCTGCCTGGACTGGAGGGCTTACCTTATGAAGAGAGGTTGACTGAGCTCGGACTTTTTTCATTGGAGAAAAGGAGGAGGAAATGGGACCTAATTGACGTATACAAGATAATGAGAGGCATAGATAGAGTCGATAGCCAGAGACTATTTCCCAGGGCATAAATGACTAACACGAGAGGTCATAGTTTTAAGCTGGTTGGAGGAAAGTAGAGGGGCTGTCAGAGGCGGGTTCTTTACACAGAGAGTTGGGAGAGCATGGAATGCGTTGGCAGCAGCAGTTGTGGAAGCAAGGTCATTGGGGACATTTAAGAGACTACTGGACATGCATATGGTCACAGAAATTTGGGGGTGCATACATGAGAATCAGTGGTCAGCACAACATTGTGGGTTGAAGGGCCAGTTCTGTGCTGTACTGTTCTATGTTCTATGTTCAAACGCCTTCTTGACTTTCCTATCTAGGTGCGACTCCCCTTTCAGGGAGCTATGAACCTGCACTCCAAGGTCTCTTTGTTCAGCAACACTCCCTAGGACCTTACCATTAAGTATATAAGTCCTGCTAAGAGTTGCTTTCCCAAAATGCAACACCAAGCATTTATCTGAATTAAACTCATTCTGCCATTTCTCATCCCATTGGCCATTTGGTCAAGATCCTATTGTAATCTGAGGTAACCCTCTTTGCTGTCCATTACACCTCCAATTTTGGTGTCACCTGCAAACTTACTAACTGTACCTCTTATGCTCGCATCCAAATCATTTATGTAAATGACAAAAAGTAGAGAACCAACACCGAGGTCACAGGCCTCCAGTCTGAAAAGCAACCCTCCACCACCACCCTCTATTTTCTACCTTTGAGCCAGTTCTGTATCCAAATGGCTAACTCTCACTGTATTCCATGAGATCTAACCTTGCTAATCAGTCTCCCATGGGGAACCTTGTCCAACGCCTTAGTGAAGTCCATATAGATCACATCTACCGCTCTGTCCTCATCAATCCTCTTTGTTGCTTCCTCAAAAAACTCAATCAAGTTTGTAAGACATAATTTCCCACGCACAAAGCCATGTTGACTATTCCTAATCAGTCTTTGTCTTTCCAAATACATGTACATCCTGTCCCTCAGGATTCCCTCCAGAAACTTGCCCACCACTGAGGTCAGGCTCACTGGCCTATAGAACATAGAACATAGAAGAATACAGCGCAGTACAGGCCCTTTGGCCCTCGATGTTGCGCCGATCCAAGCCCACCTAACCTATACTAACCCACTATCCTCCATATACCTATCCAATGCCCGCTTAAATGCCCATAAAGAGGGAGAGTCCACCACTGCTACTGGCAGGGCATTCCATGAACTTACGACTCGCTGAGTGAAGAACCTACCCCTAACTTCAGTCCTATATCTACCCCCCCTTAATTTAAAGCTATGCCCCCTTGTAATACCCGACTCCATACGCGGGAAAAGGTTCACACTGTCAACCCTATCTAACCCCCTAATCATCTTGTACACCTCAATCAAGTCACCTCTAAACCTTCTTTTCTCTAGTGAAAACAGCCCCAAGTGTCTCAGTCTTTCCTCATATGATCTTCCTTCCATACCAGGCAACATCCTGGTAAACCTCCTCTGCACCCGTTCCAGTGCCTCCACATCCTTCCTATAGTATGGCGACCAAAACTGCACACAATATTCCAGATGCGGCCGCACCAGAGTCTTATACAACTGCATCATGACCTCAGGACTCCGGAACTCAATTCCTCTACCAATAAAAGCCAGTACGCCATATGCCTTCCTCACCGCACTATTTACCTGGGTGGCAACTTTCAGAGATCTGTGTACATGGACACCAAGATCCCTCTGCTCATCCACACTACCAAGTATCTCAACCTTTTCTCTTCCTATGTCGTTGGTTCTAATGTGAACAATGACCTCCTGCTGGCCCCTCTCCCCCGTGAGAACATTCTGCACTCGCCCTGAGACATCCTTTATCCTGGCACCAGGGAGGCAACACACCATTCTGATTTATCGCTGCCGGCCACAGGAACGTCTGTCTGTTCCTCGGACTAGAGAATCCCCTAACACAATCGATCACTTGGAACCTGATGTGCCCCTCATTGCATTAGAGCCAGTCTCAATACCAGAAACTTGGCTGTTCATGCTACATTCCCCTGAGAGTCCATCACCCTCTACCTTTGCCAAAACAGCATAACTATTTAAAATGGGGATAGCCACAGAAAACTCCTGCACTAGCTGCCTACCTCTCTTACCTTTCCTGGAGTTAACCCATCTATGTGACTGTATCTGCAACTTTTCCCCCTTCCTATAACTGCCATCCATACATCCCTTTGCTCTTGTAAATTCTTCATTGCTTCTAACTGTCTCTCCAACTGATCCATTTGATCTGATAGGATTCACAACCAACGGTATTTATTGCAGATATAATCCTCAGTAACCACATCCCACATCCGACAAGAAGAGCACATCACTCTACTGAAGGCTATTTTTGCTCCTTCACAATCTACAGACCCAGAAAATAGCACTGTCTTATTCCTTTACAAAACACTGCTCCAGGTTAAATTAATAGTTATGGTTTATATTTTAAGTTTAATCAAGAGATGTATCTCAATAAACATATAATCAAGAAAGAACCACTCTACTCACTACTGCAGATTTACTGTAAGGCCACGCTTAAATATTCACTTCTGTTTCTGTGCTGTGACCTCTCCCAAACAGTTCCTCCAAGATTAGCTGTGAATTTCACTGTTTGGAGGAGAAAGAGAGGACTGCAGTTGCTGGAGATCAGAGCTGAAAATGTGTTGCTGGAAAAGCGCAGCAGGTCAGGCAACATCCAAGGAACAGGAGAATTGACGTTTCGGGCATAAGCCCTTCTTCAGGAATGAGGAAATTGTGTCCAGCAGGCTAAGATAAAAGGTAGGGAGGAGGGACTTGGGGGAGGGGCGTTGGAAATGCGATAGGTGGAGGGAGGTCAAGGTGAGGGTGATAGGCCGGAGTGGGGGTGGGGGCAGAGAGGTCAGGAAGAAGATTGCAGGTTAGGAAGGCGGTGCTGAGTTTGAGGGATTTGACTGAGACAAGGTGGGGGGAGGGGAAATTAGGAAACTGGAGAAATCTGAGTTCATCACCTGTGGTTGGAGGGTTCTTAGGTGGAAGATGAGGCGCTCTTCCTCCAACCGTTGTGTTGCTATGGTCTGGCGATGGAGGAGTCCAAGGACCTGCATGTCCTTGGTGGAGTGGGAGGGGGAGTTGAAGTGTTGAGC
This sequence comes from Chiloscyllium plagiosum, assembly GCF_037043375.1. Classification (NCBI taxonomy): domain Eukaryota; kingdom Metazoa; phylum Chordata; class Chondrichthyes; order Orectolobiformes; family Hemiscylliidae; genus Chiloscyllium; species Chiloscyllium plagiosum. Next base: position 47,154,063 of record NW_028270163.1, on the reverse strand, counting down.
CACGGGGTGGTTAGGTTGGTTGGTCCGGGTGTCCCAGAGGTGTTCTCTGAAACGTTCCGTAAGTAGGCGGCCTGTCTCCCCAATATAGAGGAGGCCACATCGGGTGCAGCGGATGCAATAAATGATGTGTGTGGAGGTGCAGGTGAATTTGTGGCGGATATGGAAGGATCCCTTGGGGCCTTGGAGGGAAGTAAGGGGGGAGGTGTGGGGGCAAGTTTTGCATTTCTTGCGGTTGCAGGGGAAGGTGCCGGGAGTGGAGGTTGGGTTGGTGGGGGGTGTGGACCTGACGAGGGAGTCATGGAGGGAGTGGTCTTTTCGGAACGCTGATAGGGGAGGGGAGGGAAATATATCCCTGGTGGTGGGGTCCGTTTGGAGGTGGCGGAAATGACAGCGGATGATACGCTGTATATGGAGGTTGGTGCGGTGGTAGGTGAGGACCAGTGGGGTTCTGTCCTGGTGGCGGTTGGAGGGCCGGGGCTCAAGGGCGGAGGAGCAGGAAGTGGAGGAGATGCGGTGGAGGGCATCGTCGATCACGTCTGGGGGGAAATTGCGGTCTTTTAAGAAGGAGGCCATCTGGGTTATACGGTATTGGAACTGGTCCTCCTGGGAGCAGATGCGGCGGAGACGAAGGAATTGGGAATATGGGATGGTGTTTTTACAGGAGGCAGGGTGGGAGGAGGTGTAGTCTAGGTAGCTGTGGGAGTCAGTCGATTTATAGTAAATGTTTGTGTTGATTTGGTCGCCCGAGATAGAAATGGAAAGGTCTAGGAAGGGGAGGGAGGAGTCTGAGACGGTCCAGGTGAATTTGTGGTCGGTGGAAGGTGTTGGTAAAGTGGATGAACTGTTCAACCTCCTCATGGGAGCACGAGGCAGCGCCGATACAGTCATCGATGTAGCGGAGTAAAAGGTGGGGGGTGGTGCCAGTGTAGCTGCGGAAGATGGACTGTTCCACATATCCTACGAAGAGGCAGGCATAGCTGGGGCCCATGCGGGTGCCCATGGCTACTCCTTTGGTTTGGAGGAAGTGGGAGGATTGGAAAGAGAAGTTTTTCAGGGTGAGGACCAGTTCAGTCAGTTGAAGGAGAGTGTCAGTGGAAGGGTACTGGTTGGGTCGGCGGGAAAGGAAGAAGCGGAGGGCTTTGAGTCCTTCGTGATGGGGGATGGAGGTGTACAGGGACTGGATGTCCATGGTGAAGATAAGGCGTTGGGGACCGGGGAAGCGAAAATCATGGAGGAGGTGGAGGGCGTGGGTGGTGTCCTGAACGTAGGTGGGGAGTTCTTGGATTAAGGGGGACCGTGTCGAGGTATGCAGAGATGAGTTCGGTGGGGCAGGAGCAGGCTGTGACAATGGGTCAGCCGGGGCAGTCAGGTTTGTGGATTTTGGGCAGGAGGTAGAAACGGGCGGTGCGGGGTTGTGGGACTATGAGGTTGGAGGCGATGGATGGGAGATCCCCTGAGGTGATGAGGTTATGGACGGTCTGGGAGATGATGGTTTGGTGGTGGGAGGTGGGGTCATGGTCAAGGGAGCAGTAGGAGGAGGTGTCCGCGAGCTGGCGTTTAGCCTCAGCGGTGTAAAGGTCGGTGCGCCAAACTGCTACCGCGCCTCCCTTGTCTGCCGGTTTGATAGTGAGGTTGGGGTTGGAACGGAGGGAGTGGAGGGCTGCACGTTCCGAGGGTGAGAGGTTGGAGTGGGTGAGAGGGGTGGAGAAGTTGAGGCGGTTAATGTCGCGGTGGCAGTTGGCTATGAAGAGATCGAGGGCGGGTAAGAGGCCAGCACAGGGTGTCCAGGTGGATGGGGTATGTTGGAGGCAGGAGAAGGGGTCGTCAGAGAGTGGGCGAGAATCCTGGTTGAAGAAGTAGGCGCGGAGGCGAAGGCGGCGGTAGAATTGTTCGATGTCACGCTGCATGTTGAACTTGTTAATGCTTCGATGTCACGCCGCGTGTTGAACTCATTAACCCATTAGTGATCTTCACTGTTTGTTAATTTTCCCAGACGCACTCCAATGTCCGGCGATACATGAATTCAACCAGCAAAGGCAGTAACTGTGGAGGTTCACTGCTGTGTCAGGGAGCAGTGTGGGTTTCTATCTCTCTCTCTCTCTCCTGCACTGTCCTCACCATGTGCTTCCTTTGTCCGTTCCTCTCCCTTTTAAAACTGCTGTTGTTTTGCCTTTTTTTTCCAAAGTTCAAAAAGAATGCAACAGCGTATAAAACAGGAATTTGCTGCTCTTGGAATTCGAGGAAATCACCTCCAACACCTAAAATACCTCAAAAAAGGAGCAGCTGTTGCAGCCAGAATTTTTTCCCATCCTCCACCTTGGATTACCCAGCTTTAAACTTAGCTGAACAAAACCAAAGAATGTTGGAGAGTTCAATTATTTCTTATTAAGGGCTGAAGATGGATATCCTCACTAAGTTGACTTGTACCAAGCAGTTCGAATTTTCATTTTGGAAATGGTATATGGGAGATTTACAAACAATCAGGTAACAGAAAAACATTTCATTTATAGGTTTCAAGTGAAAAGATGTATTAGAAACAACAGAAAACTACAGATGCTGGAATGCAAAGTAGACAGACAGGAGCTGGAAGTCCACAGCAAGGCAGGCAGCATCAAAAGGTGGAGAAGTCGATGTTTCGGGTATTAACCCATCCTGAAGAGGTGTTACACCCGAAACATTGACTTCTCCACCTCCTGATGCTGTGGTCTTCCAGCCTCTGTCTACTACAAAAAAATTTAATGTGCACTCTTTGATATTTGGATTATGTTACCTTTCTATGGAAGAAAATCCTAGTGTTAACTCAAATACAGAAAGTAAAGCTATGATCTGAGTGTGTCACCTCACAAAGGAATGGTGAGAATGAAATAGGAGCCCGGGAAGACCAAACAAAAGCTCCTTGAAAAAATTCACAAAGAGCCTTCAGGAGAAAGAGAAATTCCCCCCCTTCCCCCCAGCCATTGGGTGTGGTTAGAGTAAAAGAAATAAAAACAAACTGCAAATTTGTGACTGCCAACCATTTAAAATTACAGTAAATAAAGCTTCTGTTCAAATATATAAAATTGTGTCTTTGCGCATATCTCTGAGGCATAACCCAGCAGGAAGAAATTAAAATCTGTGTGATTCAAAGGAAGAATATTTGGGGGAATGGGGATACCTTCTATCCAAAGCAACTCTGCATAATCTCAATCCTAGAGAATGGTGACCACTAGCAAGTCATTGACACCATCCTGATGTCTAGGAGAAAGTGAGGACTGCAGATGCTGGAGATCAGAGCTGAAAAATGTGTTGCTGGAAAAGCGCAGTAGGTCAGGCAGCATCCAAGGAGCAGGAGAATCGACGTTTTGGGCATAAGCCCTTCTTCAGGAATGAGGAGGGTGTGCCAAGCAGGCTAAGGTAAAAGGTAGGGAGGAGGGACTTGGGGGATGGGTGTTGGGAATGCGATAGGTGGAAGGAGGTTAAGGTGAGGGTGATAGGCCGGAGAGGGGGTGTGGGCAGAGAGGTTGGGAAGAAGATTGCAGGTCAAAAAGGCGGTGCTGAGTCTGAGGGTTGGGACTGAGATAAGGTGGGGGGAGGGGAAATGAGGAAGCTGGAGAAATCTGCATTCATCCCTTGTGGTTGGAGGGTTCCTAGGCGGAAGATGAGGTGCTGTTCCTCCAGGCATCGTGTTGCCATGGTCTGGCGATGGAGGAGGCCAAGGACCTGCATGTCCTTGGCGGAGTGGGAGGGGGAGTTAAAGTGTTCAGCCACAGGGTGGTTGGGTTGGTTGGTGCGGGTGTCCCAGAGGTGTTCTCTGAAATGTTCCGCAAGTAGGCGGCCTGTCTCCCCAATATAGAGGAGGCCACATCGGGTGCAACGGATGCAGTAAATGATGTGTGTGGCGGTACAGGTGAATTTGTGATGGATGTCATTGATTTCGGGAAATAAGCGGTGGACACAAAATACTTATATTTATTTCAGACTGAGACCATCAAATTCTAGAAGTTTGAAGTCAACCAAATCTCAGCATTTATTAGTGCTGTTCATATAAATCCAATCTTTTTCCATTTCGTGACCGATTTGAAGCTGTAAGTGGTGGAAATAATTAGAAATCGGAATCTCATTTCATGGATAATGTATTTATAAAATTGCACATTGATTCCTATTGCAGATCTCACAGCAGTGTGTAATGGAGTGACAATAGAATTTTATGTTCTCACTTCAGTCTAATACACTGGAAGTGTGGCTGTACCAGCATCTGGCAGTTTGCAACTCAATCTGGTGCTAATTCATCAAATCAGCCTTTTCTTCCCTAGTATGGGAGGATTGTCTTATGAGCAAAGTTTGAACAAATCGGGACTCTACACAGTTCAGAAGTATTTGGGCGATCTTATTGAAGCATATAGGATTCTTAAGGGGCAAATGTTTGCCCCCTTGGGGGATTCTAGGACCAGAGAGCATAGTTGTGGAATAAAGACCAATTTAAGCCTGAGATAAGGAGGAATTTCTTCCTTCAGAGAAATCTTTGGAACAGAGAGAACTTGTGTTTGTTCAAGACTGAAATGGATAGATTTTTAATCAGTTGGGGAATCAAAGGTTTCAGAGAAAGGGTAGGAAAGTGGGCATGAGGAATATTGGATCAGTCACAGTCCTGTTAGATGGTACATCAGGCTCGACGGTGTGCTGCTGATATTTCCTAGAGTCCTATAGTCTGGAGTAAGGGGAAGTAAGAAGGGGAAATTGCATTTATGCGGCAACTTTCACGAGTTCCCAAAACTCTTCTCAGTTAATAAAGTGTTTTCAACCTTCAGTCATTCTTGAAAGAAATGTGGCGGAAAAGTTTCATGAGGTAAGCTCCGACTAAGTGCAGGGATATAAATGATTGGAAAATCTGTTTTTAGCAATATTGGTCATGGTATTAAATGTTAATCAAGACTCTGGGGAGATCTCCCCTAACCTTTCTGAAAACAGTGCGATGAAATCCTTACCATCCATCAGAGAGTAGATGGAACCTTACTTTGGTATCTGATCTGAAAGACATTACCTCTACTGAGTGTCAATGAGAGTGTGGTGCTGGGAAAGCACAGCAGGTCAGGCAGCATCTGAGGAGCAGGAGAATTGACGTTTCCGGCAAAAGCCCTTCATCAGACTTTTGCCCGAAACATCAATTCTCCTGCTCCTTGGACGCTGCCTGACCTGCTGTGCTTTTCCAGCACCACACTCTTGACTTTGATCTCCAGCATCTGCAATCATCGATTTCTCCTGAGTGTCAATGAGACTGTGTGCGCAGGACTCGAAGTCACAGCCCTCTAACCAGGAGCTAGAATTGGGCCTTGATGGGAAGATTAAATGTGACCTGCGCTAAAATTCTGAGACCAAGAACAAAAAGGTGTGAAATGAGTGATTTTCCAGAGGTGAGGCTCTATCAGAAAATTCATAAAGATTAGTGTTTTGATTTTCAAGTTCCAGAAATATTGTTGACTCAATTGCATGTAAGCACAAGGTTATAGACTTTCATTTTCTCTCAAATAAAGATTCATCAGATTCAATTTCATTAAAGTTGAATGACATAACATTACGTGAACGATGCATTGACTAAACTGAGCAGCTGATGGCTTTATCACCCATCAATCTGAATGCTAAGGATACCCCATGGAAAATGACTATCACATGCATCATTCATTGTAGCAACTACTTTAGTAGAGAAAGGGTCTGGCATCTTAACATTTTATCAGCCTGATAGCCTAATCTGAGTATAACAGAATTAATTACATTCTTAGAAGCTAATCCCTTTATTTGAGTTGAATTGTTAATTTCTCAATATGTTCCATATACATGTTTAATCACCTTTTACTTCTATCTTATCTAATCACTGAGCATAGAGTCAACATTGCCCAAGCCATTGAAAAATTGTTTATCTCCTAACAGAGGTGAGGATGGAACAGAGCCACTTTAACCAAAAAGGTTGCGGGGTCATTGGTTCATAGCCAGGGGCTGGGTGGTGGGGGAGGTGCAGTAGATCTTCTCTGAGCAGCCTCACATATCCTGGATTGGGAAAAGAAAGTCAGTCAGCAGTCATTATAAGGAAACTGCAGCTAGAGAGTGACAAGGAGATTGGGTCCTGTTGAAATCTCTGTTGACACCAAGCCTGACCCCCAGTTTGTTTCAGCTGATAATCTCGAGGTCAGTGAAAGGTTACCGCACTGACATAGGGCAGGTGGGAACAAGCATCGTAAGTATATCAGCCACAGAAAGTTGGCCATTTATTTTCTGAATGGAGAGGTTGCCCAGGCAGACCCTAAAATCTGTTAAGACCTGAAAATCTTTGGTTTGATTTGATATATTATAGTCACGTACAGAGATACAGTAAAAGTATTGTTTTGCATGCAATTCAGGTAAATCATATCTTATATAAGTACATCAGGATGAGAGAACAGAATGCACAATATAGTGTTAAAGCTACAGAGAAGGTGCAGAGAAAGATCAACTCTAACATACAAGAAGTCCATTCAAAAGTCTGATAACAGCGGGGATGAGTTGTATTGGTAAGTGTTTTCAAATTTTTGTATTTTCTGTCCAAAGGAAGACGATGGAAGAGGATATAACTGAGATGGGAGGGGTCTTTGATGATGTTGGCTTCCTTCCTGAGGCAGTGGGAAATATAGATGGAGTCAATGGAAGGAAGGCTGGTTTTCATGATGGACTCAGCTGCATTCATATCTCTCTGTCATTTTTTGTGGTCTTGGACAGAGCAGTTGCCATACCAGGCTGTGATGCCTCTAGATAGGATGCTTTCTATGGTGCATCTATAAAATTGATACGAGACATTGTGGACATGATGAATTTCCTTAGCCTTCTGAGGGTGTAGAGGTGTTGATCTACTTTCTTGACTATTGCATCAATATAGATGGACCAGGACAGAATGTTGGTGATATTTACTCCTAGGAACTTGAAGCTCTTTACCATCTCCACCTCAGCACCAATGATACAGACAGGGGCATGTCCTCCACTTCACTTCCTGAAGTCAATGACCAGCTCCTTCATTTTGTTGATATTAAGGGAGATTTTGTTGTCTTGACACCATGCCACAAAACTGTCTATCTCTATCTTGTGCTCAAATCTCCCAAATGGCCGACAAGCAAGGAATCTAATCAAACAGGTTTTGCAAGAAAAGGCAATTTTATCCTCTGTGGAGGTTGAGGCCTGAATCTTTGTACACACCCTGTGTAAGTCACCACTAGCCTGCGATTTCAAATCCTGACCAACATGGTGACTTAGGTTCCTTCTATGATACAATTGGTCTCCACATTCCTTGAGTACTGTTGAGATTACTCTTCATTTCCCCTTGAGGATATACTTGTCATTAAATATTGTGCTGTCTTTATAATACTGAAGGCAGAATAGTTCAACTAAATCTCTAGACCCTATGTGCATTCCATTCCACTTCCCCTCTTCCCTTTGTCTTTATTGACTCATGTATTTTGAATCCTTTGATGTGGAATTCTCTCCTTAACCCACCTCCTCTCCATCTGCATCACTTCTTTGATGTAACCACAAAATTCTTAGCTGACCTTCCAATCTTGCATTGAGGGGTCACTATTCAGATGAGATGTTAAACTGAGGCCCGTCTGCTCAGATGGGCATCAAATATTCCACGGCATTAGTTTGGAAAAGGGCATAGAAATTATATTTGGTGTCCCAACCAGTGTTTATCTCTTAAAGTCACTGAAACAGATTACCTGGTCATCACCACAAAGCAAGAAAAAGTGAGGTTTGCAGATGCTGGAGATCAGAGTCGAGAGTGTGATACTGGAAAAGCACAGCAGGTCAGGCAGCATCCGAGGAGCAGGAGAATTGATGTTTCAGGCATAAGTCCTTCATCAAGAAGCCCAAAACATTGATTCTCCCGCTCCTCGATGCTCCAGCACCATACTCTTGACATCATCACAAAGCAGTTTGCAGAAATTTTTAAAAATTTGTTCTTGGGATAATGGTATCGCTGGTGATGTCTTTCCCACCGCCTTCTCCTTGCTGTGTGCAAATTGTTGCTGCATTTCTTACATGATACCTGTGACCACATTTCCACAAGTACTTCATTGACTGTAAATTGCTTCAAGATGCCTTGTCATTATGAAAGGCACTACTTAAATGCAAGTCTTGCTTTTCTTTTCTTGCATGGGCAAGAACTCTGAGCCCTGGGAGTCCCTCAATGGTTCTGCCCCATTATTGATTAAAGCAAATGGATGTTTCTTTCATTTTAAATCAGTGTAGAAATTCCTGGAAAAGGTGTGGGCTGACTCATTGTGGGTCAACTACATCTGCGGTGCCTCTCCAGGAATTTCTCTGCAATAGTGGCGTGGAAACCTAAAGACATTCCCCAGGAACTCAAAGCTTTAAAATCCTACAACACCTCGGTTAAAGGCCTGATTTGGAGAAGTCGGTGTTGGACTGGGGTGTACAAAGTTTAAAAAATTCACACAACACCAAGTTATGGTCCAACAGGCTTATTTGGAAGCATTAGCTTTCAAGGCACTGCCTCTTCATCAGGCAACTGTGGAGCAGGACTTAAAGTCTGTTCCATTGTTGAGTCAGATTTATTTTTAAAGTGGGATTTACAGAATATAACATGGATTTATGCAGTCTTTGAGCAAAATAAAATGTAATTCTGCAAATACAGATCCACCCCAGGACAGACAGAGCGGGTGTGTGCACGTGAGTGTGTGCATGTGGGTGTGAATGCATGTGAAAGAGTGCATGTATGTAAGCTTGGTCAAGTGTGTGTGAGTGTGATGGGGTATAAGCCTGTCAGAGGGTGCGTATGTGGGTGTGAGTGCGAGGATTGCATGTGTGTGCGCATGGGAGAGAGCTTGCGCATGGGAGAGGGTCTGCGTGAGTGTCTTGGGACAGACTTTAAGTTCACACCATTAACACATTGTTTGAGCTAAGATAAAACTAATTGTTAGATAAACTGAAGCCACCTAGAGAATGTAACTTAAAAGGAGTTCTCAAATTTACAGCCCAGTCCAACAACGGTACCTCCAAATCTTAAAAATCCTGAATGAGTGCACCAGTGCGATATCCATGGGCTCTCATGAAAAATTAGTACAGCAAGTGATCGATTGTGCTAGGGGACTCACTAGTCAGGGGCACAGAACAGATGTTTCTGCGGCCAGCAACAAAAAATCAAAATGGTGTGTTGCCTCCCTGGTGCCAGGATAAAGGATGTCTCAGAGAGGGTGCAGATTGCTCTCAAGGGGGGAGAGGCCAGCAGCAAGTCATTGTACACATTGGTACTAACAACATAGGAAGGGAAAAGGATGAGATTCTGAAGGGAGAATTTGGAAAGTTAAGTAGGAATTTTAAAAAGCGGTCCTCGAGGGTAATAATATCTGGAGTACTCCCGGTGCTGCAAGCTAGTGAGGGCAGGAATAGGAGGATAGAACAGATAAAGGCATAGCTGAGGAACTGGTGTATGGGAGAAGGATTCACATTTTTGGATCATTGGAATGTCTTCTGAGGTAGAAGTGACCTGTACAAGAAGGATGGATTGGAAGGGGACGAATATACTGGCAGGGACATTTGCTAAAGCTGCTCAGGAGGATTTAAACTAGTAAGGAGTGGATTGCGACCCAGGGAGATAGAGAGGAAAGAGATCAATCTGAGACTGGTACAGTTGGAGAAAAGAAGTGGGTCAAGCAGTCAGGGCAGGCAGGGACAAAACAGAGGGTAAAAACCAGGACTGCAGATGCTGGAAACCAGATTCTAGATTAGAGTGGTGCTGGAAAAGCACAGCAGGTCAGGCAGCATCCGAGGAGCAATAAAATCGACGTTTCGGGTAAAAGCCCTTCATCAGGAATACAGACAGAGAGCCTGAAGGGTGGAGAGATAAATGGGAGGAGGGTGGGGGTGGGGAGAAAGTAGCATAGAGTACAATAGGTGAGTGGGGGAGGGTATGAAGGTGATAGGTCGGGGGGGGAAGGGTGGAGTGGATAGGTGGAAAAGAAGATAGGGCACAAAACAGAACAAGGTAGGACTGCATTTATTTCAATGCAAGAGCCCTAACAGGGAAGGCAGATGAACTTAAGGCATGATTAGGAACATGGGACTGGGATATCATAGCAATTACAGAAACATGGCTCTGGGATGGACAGGACTGGCAGCTTAATGTTCCAGGATACAAATGCAACAGGAAGGATAGAAAGGGAGGCAAGAGAGGAGGGGGAGTGGCATTTTTGATAAGGGATAGCAGTACAGCTGTGCTGAGGGAGGATATTCCTGGAAATACATCCAGGGAAGTTATTTGGGTGGAACTGAGAAATAAGAAAGGGATGATCACCTTATTGGGATTGTATTACAGATCCCCCAATAGTCAGAGGGAAATTGAGAAACAAACTTGTAAGGAGATCTCAGCTATCTGTAAGGATAATAGGGTGGTTATGGAAGGGGATTTTAACTTTCCAGACATCAGTTGGGACTGCCACAGTGTTAAGGGTTTAGATGGAGAGGAATTTGTTAAGCATGTACAAGAAAATTTTATGATTCAGTGTGTGGATGTACCTACTAGAGAAGGTGCAAAACTTGACCTACTCTTGGGAAATAAGGCAGGGCAGGTGACTGAGGTGTCAGTGGGGGAGCACTTTGGGGCCAGCAACCATAATTCTATTCATTTTAAAATAGTGATGGAAAAGGATAGACCAAATCCTTTGAAGTTCTAAATTGGAGGAAGGCTAATTTTGATGGTATTAAGCAAGAACTTTCAAAAGCTGATTGGGGGCAAATGTTCGCAGGTAAAGGGACAACTGGAAAATGGGAAGCCTTCAGAAATAAGGTAACGAGAATCCTGAGAAAGTATATTCCTGTTAGGATGAAACAGAAGGCTGGTAGGTATAGGGAATGCTGGATGATGAGAGAAATTGAGGGTTTGGTTAAGAAAAGTAAGGAAGCATATGTCAGGTAAAGACAGGATAGATCGAGTGAATCCTTAGAAGAGTATAGAGGCAGTAGGAGTATATTTAAGAGGGAAATCAGGAAGACAGAAAGGGGACATGCTTTGGCAAATAGTGTTAAGGAAAATCCAAAGGGTTTTTACAAACACATTAAGGATAGAAGGGTAACTAGGGAGAGAATAGGGCCCCTCAAAAATCAACAATGCAGACATGGTGTGGAGCCACAGGAGATGGGGAGGTACCAAATAAATATTTTGCATCAGTGTTTACTGTGGAGAAGGACATGGAAGAATGTAGGGAAATAAATGGTGACATTTTGAAAAATGTCCATATTACAGAGGAGGAAGTGCTGGATGTCTTGAAACGCATAAAGGTGGACAAATCCCCAGGACCTGATCGGGTGTACCCTAGAACTCTGTGGGAAGCTAGAGAAATGTTTGCTGGGCCTCTTGCTGAGATATTTGTATCATCGATAGTCACAGGTGAGATACTGGAAGACTGGAGGTTGGCTAATGTGGTGCCATTGTTTAAGAAGGGTGGTCAGGACAAGCCAGGGAACTATAGATCAGTGAGCCTGACATCGGTGGTAGGCAACTTGTTGGAGGGAATCCTCAGGGACAGGATTTACACATATTTGGAAAGGCAAGGACTGATTAGGGATAGTCAACATGGCTTTGTGCATGGGAAATCATGTCTTACGAACTTGATTGAGTTTTTTTGAAAAAGTAACAAAGAGGATTGATGAGGGCAGAGCAGTGGACTTGATCTATATGAACTTCAGTAAGGCGTTTAATAAGGTTCCCCATGGGACACTGGTTAGCAAGGTTAGATCTCATGGAATACAGGGAGAACTAGCCATTTGGATACAGAACTAGCTCAAAGACAGCGGGTAGTGGTGGAGGGTTGCTTTTCAGACTGGAGGCCTGTGACCAGTGGAGTGCCACAAGGATCGGTGCTGGGTCCTTTACTTTTTGTCATTTACATAAATGATTTGGATGGGAGCATAAGAGGTACAGTTAGTAAGTTTGCAGATGACACCAAAATTGGAGGTGTAATGGACAGCAAAGAAGGTTACCTCAGATTACAACAGGATCTTGATCAGATGGGCCAATGGGCTGAGGAGTGGCAGATGGAGTTTAATTTAGATAAATGCGAGGTGCTGCATTTTGGGAAAGTAAACCTTAGCAGGACTTATACACTTAATGGTAAGGTCCTAGGGAGTGTTGCTGAACAAAGAGATCTTGGAGTGTAGGTTCATAGCTCCTTGAAAGTGGAGTCACAGGTAGATAGGATAGTGAAGAAGACATTTGATATTTATTGGTCAGAGTATTGAGTACAGGAGTTGGGAGGTCATATTGCGGCTGTACAAGATAGGCCACTTTTGGAATATTGTGTGCAATTCTGGTCTTCCTCCTATCAGAAGGACGTTGAGAAACTTGAAAGGGCTCAGAAAAGATTTGCAAGGATGTTGCCAGGGTTGGAGGATCTGAGCTATACGGAGAGGCTGAACAGGCTGGGGCTGTTTTTCCTGGAACGTCGGAGGCTGAGGGATGACTTTATAAAGGTTTATAAAATCATGAGGGGCATGGAGAGGATAAATAGACAATGTCTTTACCCTGGGGTGGGGGAGTCCAGAATTAGAGGGCATAGATTTAGAGTGAGAAGGGAAAGATATAAAAGGGACCTAAGGGGCAACTTTTTCACACAGAGGGTGGTGCATGTATGAAATGAGCTGCCAGAGGAAGTAATGGAGGCTGGTACAATTGCAACATTTAAGAGGCATCAGGGTGGGTATATGAATAGAAAGGTTCGGAGGGATATGGGCCGGGTGCTGGAAAACGTGACTAGATTGGATTGGCATATCTGGTCGGCATGGACGAGTTGGACCCAAGGGTCTGTTTCTGTGCTGTCCATCTCTATGACTCTATGACTCTGAGAGGTGAACTAATAAAACAGCTACATTCACAAACTTGCCTTTGAAAAAGTATTCGTTGTTACTGATGCTGTTAAAGGCGTCGGCCAATTTTTCAGTGACTTAGCCACAATGCACATTGATTTTGCAAATCTGATTAACATTTCTAGGTAATTGCAAAGTTATGTTTTTTCACAAAGTATATACACACCCAAACAGTTGATTGGTTTACTCTCTCCAGGGAGACCCATATTAAACTCTTTCACTTCCTAGTTACAAAACAATCAGTGTCAGTCAGCATCAAGAGTGCGATTTATGATTAGAAACAGTGAGACAGTTTAACTGCAATTAAATGCAAGAAGCTTTTTAAGAGGGAGAGCTGTGTTTATAAATCAAAGCAAACGTCTCACTTTTATTGAGGGCCAGAGAGATGGTACATTTGCCTGTTTCTTTAGTCCGTGCTTAATAGCTCTGTTGTTCTGGGTTCTGAGCTCGTGTGGCAGCCAATACAACAGGGTTTTGAGATCACTTAGCCCAGGATTGAGTTGCATTTATTAGCTTGTCGGTTGAGCTAAGGGGACTCAGATTGTTGGCTCCTTTTAATCGTTCAGAGACAAGGGTCTGCCAACAGGAGAGGCTGAAGGTGGAAAAGGACAGAGAGATGAGGTTGCACTGTGAAGGAAGCCTTTCATTTGATCTGCTGTGATTCAGTACATATGCACAGGAAGGATCAGTTTCTGCAACATCAGGGCCATGAATTATTCAGCGATGTAATCAGCATTTCAAACTGAAGTGATTCAATTTCCTGCAGTGAGTTTCAGAACGTTATGATATGAATATTCGAAAGATGACTGATATAGTCCATCGTGTTACTCCCTTAATGAGACTTAAAAATAAGGTATTTGTTTACTTTGTGAGGGGATAGCTCTCTGTGAGGTTAAAGTCTGACTACTCTGAATGTTGTACTGTTAAAGGACTCATATCTCCAATACAATAATGCATTCACTTCATGTGAATACATTAGGTTTTCCGGACATAACTACACCATGCAATTACTAAGTTTTCATTTTTGCTTATTATTAAAAAGTTAATTATGTTTGGAACTTTATACAAACTAAATTGGCGTGTTGTCGGGTGTGGGTGTGGAAATGCATTTTGCTTAATTAATGCTGTGCAAGAAACAAAGAGTTGCATTTATCAAGCCCACATCACAATCTCCCAAAGATCTTTGAGGCCATGTCAGCATCTTACAGCCCTCTGGTCTGTTGAGATGTCACCTAGTTGCTCATGTTACTAATCAGGACTTTTGGAGTTCATTGTCTCGGGCCAGTCTTGATCACAGATCTCTGTGATCTTCAGCCTTTGCATACTCCCTTACTGCTGAGCAATTTATTAGAAGGGTTCAGGAGGGTTTTTGAAACAGTATGTGATTGGTCCAATGAGGGAGGGTGCCATACTGGATCTGGTGTTGGGAAATGAGCCTGGCCAGGTGATCAAAGTTGCAATTGGCGAGCATTTTGGGAATAGTGACCATAATTTGTAAGTTATCCAATATTTGTGGATAGGGATAAGAATGGACCTCAAATTAAGGTGCTAAACTGGGGGAAGGCAAGAATTGGAGAATGTGGTTGTTTGAGGGTAAATGTACAGCTAACATGTGGGAGTCTTTTAAAGACCAGTTGATTAGAGTGCAGGACAGGGATCTTCCTGCAAAAATGAAGGACAGGAATGACAGGATTTGGGAATCTTGGATGAATTTATGAAAGTTGGTAAGTTATGTTAGAACTGTATAAAACCTTGATTAGGCCACATTTGGAATTTGCATGCAGTTCTGGTCACCACACTGCCAGAAGGAGCATGGAGAAGGTACCGTTGCCTGGTCTGGAAAGTTTTAATTATGAGGAGAGGATAAACTCAAATTGTTTTCACTGGAAAGATGGAGGCTGAGGGATGACCTGATAGAGGTCCACAAAAGTACGAGAGGCATAGTTAGGGTGGATAGTCAGAGGCTGTTCCCCAGGGTGGAAAGATCAACTACAAGGCGGCACAGTTTCAAGGTGAGGGGGGAACATTTAGGGGGAAAGTGCAGGGAAGATGTTTCACTCAGAGGGTGGTGGGTGCCTGGAATGTATTGCCAGTGGAGGTGGTGGAAGCAGGCACAATAGCAAAGTTTCAGGTGCCTCATGATCGACACATGAACAGAAGTCAAAAAGATGGATAGAAACTGCACATGGGCAATAAGTACCAGATCTAAATATGGATTAGGATCGGCACAGGCTTGTGTGCCTGTTCCTGTGCTGTATTTTATCATTATATTGTATGATCTAAATCAACAGTTGGAGTCCAAGCATTGATCCCTGCAGTACCCCGCTGGCCACCATCTACCACTTGGAAAAAGACCCTTTTATTCCTATGCTTTGTTTCCTGACCACCAACCAGTTCTCTTTCGATGTGAGTACACGACCCCCCAAAGCCATGTGCTTTAATTTTACATCCGAATCCTTTGTATGGAACTTTTTCAAAAGTCCACCGAAAGTCCAAGTAAACCACATCCACTGTCTCCTTCTTATCAACTCTGCGATTTACATCCTCGAAAATTTCCAGTAGGTTTGTCAAGCATGATTTTTCTTTTATTAATCCAGGCTGATTCTGTCACTGTTTTCCAAGTGCTCTGTTCGAGCAATTTCCTCTCTACCAATGACAGGCTGATTGATCTATAATTCCATTTTCTTTCTATCTCCTTTTTATAAATGGTGGGATTATAACCTCAATCCATGGAACTGTTCTATAGAATCACAGGATCCCTGCAGTGCGGAAGCAGGCCATTAGCCCATCGAGTTCATGCCGCCTCTCCAAACAGCAACCCACTCAGAACCACCTCCCTACCCAATCCCTGTAACCCTGCATTTCTAATGCACCTAGCCTGCACATCCCAGAACACTAAAGGGCTACACCTCCAAACAGACCCCACCACCAGGGATATATTTCCCTCCCCACCCCTCTCCTCCTTCCGCAAAGACCGTTCCCTCCGTGACTACCTGGTCAGGTCCACGCCCCCCTATGACCCACCCTCCCATCCTGGCACTTTCCCCTGCCACCGCAGGAACTGTAAAACCTGTGCCCACACCTCCTCTCTCACCTCCATCCAAGGCCCTAAAGGAGCCTTCCACATCCATCAAAGTTTTACCTGCAAATCCACCAATATCATTTATTGTATCCGTTGCTCCCGATGCGGTCTCCTCTACATTGGGGAGACTGGGCGCCTCCTAGCAGAGCGCTTTAGGGAACATCTCCGAGACACCCGCACCAATCAACCAAACCGCCCCGTGGCTCAACATTTCAACTCCCCCTCCCACTCTGCCGAGGATATGGAGGTGCTGGGCCTCCTCCACCGCCGCTCCCCCACCACTAGACGCATGGAAGAAGATCGCCTCATCTTCCGCCTCGGAACACTTCAACCCCAGGGCATCAATGTGGATTTCAACAGCTTCCTCATTTCCCCTTTCCCCACCTCATCCTAGTTTCTAACCTCCAGCAACACGATCCCCTTGACTTGTCTGGACTTGCCCAGTTCCTTTTCCACCTATCCACTCCACCCTCTCCTCCCTGACCTATCACCTTCATCTCCTCCCCCACTGACCTATTGTACTCTATGCTACTGTCTCCCCACCCCCACCCTCCTCTAGCTTATCTCTCCACGCTTCAGGCTCTCTGCCTTTATTCCTGATGAAGGGCTTTTGCCCGAAACGTCGATTTTGCCTGTCCTCGGACACTGCCTGAATTGCTGTGCTCTTCCAGCACCACTGATCCGGCAATTTAGCATTGCCAATCCACCTAGCCTGCAAATCTTTGGCCCGTGGCAGGAAACCCACAGACATGGCGAGACGCAGACAGTCACCCATGGCAGGAATTGAACTTGGGCCCCTTGCACTGTGAGGCAGCAATGTTAGCCACTGAGCCACTGTGCCGCCCCTCTGTTCCAGCATCTATAGAATCTTGAAAGATAGCCACAATGTATCCACTATTTCTGGGGCCACATATTTAAGCACTTTGGGATATAGATTATTACGCCCCGAGAATTTACTGGACTTCCATCCCATCAATTTCCCCAACACCATTTTCCTACTAACACTGGTTTCCTTCAATTTCTTCATCTTACTCGACCCTGTGCTCCCCAATATTTTCTGGACATTATTTGTGTCCTTCTTTGTGAAGAAAGAACCAAGATGTGTATTTAATTCATCAGCCATCTCTTTTTCCCTATTGTAGCTTCTCCTGCCTCTGCCCATAAGGGACCAACAACAAACGTTTTTCTCTTCACAATTGCAGCTGGACATCGCTGTTCCTGTCTTCGAATCCTCTTGCTATGAAGTCCAATTTTGAAACCCAAGGTGTTGAACTGGACATTTTCTTTGAACTCTGTGTTTGATGGCCTATAGACTAGACCTACAATCCCTGCAGTTTTGAAGAATGAGAAGTGTTCTAACTGAAACATAAAAGTTTTAGAAGGAATGACAGGGAAGATGATGGGAAGATGTTTTCCCAACGTTGTGGGAGTCTAGAACATGGAATAATAGTCTCACAGCATGAGTTTGGTCGTTTAGCACCAAGATGAAGAAGAATTGCTTCAATCACATTTTATACATTCAAGACAGAGTTCGGTAGACTTTTGAAGACCAAGATAATTAGGGGATAGTATGGAAAGTGAAGTTGAGGTAGAAGGGCCAAGTGGACCAATGTTTCTTTCATTCTTATGATAATGCTAGAGAGGCCTCTTGTTTAAAATGTCCTGTACTTACAGCAAGAAGAGGAAGTGAAGATAAAAACATCTTTTGATGTGAGTATTAAACAGACTTTACTGGATTAGCTTTCCAAGATACACTTGCAATGAAGAGGGAGGTCAGGAAAGGTAATGAATGGATGGTCGATTCAGTATTGTATATTTTACATAAACATTGCCTGCTTTGGGAATGAAGGAAATACAGAGAAAATTGAAATGCTTTAAATTAAAATTTCTTTCAACACTATTTCCTGTGGGATAAGAAATGAACAGAACAGTTTTTTTTATCCTGGCCCCCAACCTGGAAATGATTTTTTAAAAAAAAGGTTAATTGAATGAGCAACTCAAAATCAAAACTAACTTTATGGAAATGCAATGCATTGGTAGATGGTGAGTAACATGGGGGAAGTGTGAGCGTATTCAATTTGATCATAAGAGTAGAAAAGCCAACTGTTTTTTAAAAGATATGGAACTTGAAATATTAATGTTCAGAGATGTTGAGGTATGCAAAGTTGACTTTGATTAACTCACTGTGATAATGCCAGCAGGTATGGCTGAGCTCTCTGAGTTTTCCAGTTTTGCTGCCAGTTCAAATAGAGGTTAAAGTAACTAATAAAATGTCCATTATTGGTTTTATTAACATTATTGTAGGACATTGTAGCCTTTTTGTGTAATGCACTGAAGGGTCACATTATTAATGGCTGCACCCTAGAAAATCAAAGCCCTGTTGTTCTCTCCAGGAGTAGCAGAGTCTGTCAAGAGCACCATCCGCAGTTATGGATAGGATTACAGTGTTACAGGAAACATCTGCACAATAATGCAAAAAGATCATTTAGCAACAATCAGTGGAAAAAACTGTATACAGGTTTGCCTCAAGAACCTCTGTACTGCTCCTATTATAAAACTTCCAACAATATAGTCACAATTTTAGTTTCTGAGTGTGAATATTATCAGAAATTGAACCTTAAAGCTTTCATTTTAGCCCAGTTCCGCAGGCCAATGCAAGAGACGATTAATTACGAACTGTTAGGAGTTTGCAAGGAGTATTGGAATATAACTGTGTGGAATTTTCTGTACCATTTTCTTTTTATTCGAGAGTGTTTCACTCCTCAATTTTCTAATTGAAAGGCTGACCTTTCCTCAGGTTTACTTAGAGCCATTGATATGTACAGCAAGGAAACAAACCCTTCGGTCCAACTCATCTATGCAGACCAGATATCCCACCCGGCCCATATCCCTCCAAACCCTTCCTATTCACATACCCATCCAGATGCCTTTTAAATGTTGCAATTGTACCAGCCTCCACCACTTCCTCTGGCAGCCCATTCCACACATGCACCACCCTCTGTGTGAAAAAATTGCCCCTCAGGTCTCTTGTATATCTTGCCCCTCCTACCCGAAATCTATGCCCTCTAATTCTGGACTCACCCACCCAGTGAAAAGACTTTGTCTATTTATCCCATCCATGCCCCTCATGATTTTATAAACCTCTGTAAGGTCGCCCCTCAGCTTCTGATGTTCCAGGGAAAGCAGCCCCAGCCTGTTCAGCCTTTCCCTGTAGCTCAAACCCTCCAACCCTGGCAACATCCTTGTAAATCTTTTCTGAACCCTTTCAAGTTTCACAATATCCTTCTGATAGGAAGGAGACCAGAATTGCACGCAATATTCCAACAGTGGCCTAACCAATGTCCTGTACAGTCACAACATGATCTCCCAACTCCTGTACTCAATACTCTGACCAATAAAGGAAAGCATACCAAACGCCTTCTTCACTATCCTATCTACCTGTACTCTACTTTCAAGGAGCTATGAACGTGCGCTCCAAGGTCCCTTTGTTCAGCAACATTCCCTTAACTTACCATTAAGTGTATAAGTCCTGCTAAGGTTTGCTTTCCCAAAGTGCAGCACCTCACATTTATCTAAATTAAACTCCATCTGCCACTCCTCAGCCCATTGGCCCATCTGATCAAGATCCCATTATAATCTGAGGTAACCTTCTTCGATATCCACTACACCTCAAATTTTGGTGTCATCTGCAAACTTACTAACTATACCTCTTAAGCTCACATCCAAATCATTTATATAAATGACAAAAAGTAGTGGATCTAGTACCGATCCTTGTGGCACTCCACTGGTCCCAGGCCTCCAATCTGAAAGACAACCCTCCACCAACACCCTCTGTCTTCTATCTTTGAGCCAGTTCTGTATCCAAATGGCTAGTTCTCCCAGTATTCCATGAGATCTTGTAACCTCATATTAGTTAGAGACAGGGCTAGCTCACTCTGCTTATGAACTGTTGCTCATGGTGAAAGCTGTTGTCAACATCCTCTTTCAAGGTTGTAAACTATAGGGCTTGCTTGGCCAAATGTAGAGGAAAACCACAAACCAGATCTAGCCAGACAATTCTCTTGTGGTTAGCTAGATATTGTTTATTATATGTTAGCAACTAGTTACAGGTTACACTGATATAATAGTCATTGTTTGAGGGACTTTAATAAGGACCTATGGTTAGGTCTCACTCCTTTGACTGCTGCTCACATGTTATGATGCGCATAAGATGCTGCCATATTGGTCGGTACTTATGGTAGTCCTCAATGTTAACCCTTTCAAACCCATATACAACAATTATTGAATTTATAACAAGTTAGGCTAACAAATAGCAGTGATCCTCAGACACATTGTTGGTCTGTGATGCCATTATGTTAAACAAGATACTGGCTAGTGGTTTAACATGATGCTGATGCACCAGTAACTTTACCCCTTCCTTACCAAGTCAAGTGCATTTAGATAATGTTTTCATGAGGCAATAGCCCTAGTGGTATTATTGCTGGACTGTTAATCCAGACACCCAGGTAATGTTTGCTAGACTGAAAACAACAAATGCTGGAGATCACAGTGGGTTAGGTATTGTCGATGGAGAGAGAGCAAGCTAATGTTTCAAGTGAAGATGACTCTTCATCAGAGCTGAAGTGATCCATGCATGCTTCCTGACACACTTTGATCTTCAGTATTTGTTGTTTTCAGTACAGATTCTAGCACCTGCAGTAATTTGCTCCTACAGTATTCTCTGGACATGGATTTGAATCTCTCCACGGCAGATTGTGGAATTGCAATTTAACAAAAATCTGGAACTAAGACTCTCATGATGACCATTAATCCATTGTGGTTGTTGGAAAAATCCATTTGGTTCACCAATGTCCTTTAGAGAAGGAAACTGCCATCTTTATCTGGTCTGGCCTACATGTCACTCCAAACCCACAGCAATGTTGTTAACTGTTAACTGCCCTCTGGGATGGGCAATAAATGCTGGCCTCATCAATGTTGCCCTCATCATATGAATGAATAAAAGAAACAGCAAGTAAATGCCATCCCTGTGATCAACTTTGACCCTGGTTTGTTCTGAATTGTGTGATATGAATTTGGTAGCAATGAGATGCAACTTCAAGAACCCTAGGTGAGATTCTTTGAGGGTTGGGCTGAAGGTTTGAACTGATAGATAGTCCTGTGATCCCTGCTGGAAGATGTGAATATATGAGAATCAACTTAGGACAGGACTGGTCTCAGCTGTGATGATCTCACAGTTACTTGCTGCTGCTGAATGTGAGGAAGGTAACAGGTGAGGACAACTACAACTAGATGAGGAACTGAAGAGTTTCTGCTACCATTCAGCTTGATCTGTTGCATAAGGTAAATGATGAGGCAAAGCTAACGCTGTCTGATTGATGCCAAAAAATGCGAGAAGCACAGAAAATGCTGGAAGTACTTAACAAGTCCAGCAGTATAAAGTTAAAAGTTACACAACACCCGATTATAGTCCAACAGATTTATTTGGAAGCATTAACTTTCAGAGCGCTGCTCCTTCAACTGCCTGATGAAGGACCAGCACTCCGAAAACTAGTGCTTCCAAATAAACCTGTTCAACTATAACCTGGTGTAGTGTGATTTTTAACTTTGTACACCTCAGTCCAACACCGGCATCTCCAAATCAAGTCCGGCAGTGTTTATAAAACATGAAACAGAATGAATCTTTCAGGCTGGCGATCTTCAGTCAGAACTGGAAAATGTGACATAATTGATTTTAGAAAATATGGGGTGTTATTATTTGTCTGTGGAGCTAGGTTGGTCACAATAAGTTAATTTAAAAAGGACCTATTCCCTCACAGGTCCAGTCTGTTTGGATATAACGCAATAGTACAGTTCCCATGTAATCCTGCCTTATTAGAAAACCACGTAATAGCAGCACCATTTAAACTAATAGGGCCGTAATCATATTATAGCCAACACGGGTAAGGAAAGTTCACATTCTACAAATAATGGACTAAATTCTTTAATCGCATTAGGGTTAATTCACCTTGGAGAAACACATGTTATGGCAGAATCAACTGTATCTTTTCACAGCCCGAACATATGCTTTCAAAGGAGTCAATTTAGACAGATTCTTTTGAGTTAAAAAAAAGTGAATTTGTTACTAAAATGCAAGAAAAGATAATAAAATATGAAACACTTACTTCCAGATTAGAAACAACAGCTGAGTCCAAAAAGTAAAAGAGAGGAAAATCCTAATCATTCTTTGGCTTGTCTGACAAATAGATTGTGAAACATTGCAGCCATGAGGGGTGGGTGGTTCTGAAAGTGCTGACATTAGCAGTTGAGGTGGTGTCTGAAAATTCTTGTTCTGCTGTTAAGTGAAAGGGGTTTGTCCAGTTTCCTTCAGCAGTGGCTTTGCCCATGACTTGCTTTCAGCAAACGATACTTTATTGCTTTTTATCTGCACACACATGGTGTCGACTGGAAGTTCTGAGCTGTTCTCCTTCACAGAACACTCGAGCACATTGAGACTTTCATCACAAACTAGAACACCAGCACAGTGGCAGCTGGTTTTAACCGCCTTTCTTAGTATTTCTGCAGATAAACTCAAAAAAATTGTTTGCTCAGAACAAAATCATTTTCCCACTTTTAACTCATATCATGTAAACAGTCTCAGGCACAACAGTCTCAGTTTAGTTTTCTTTAATGTCATCTCTACCTTTGAAGTGTTTCTGCCTGAGGTTCCCTTGGTACACTTCAGGTGTGACATTCCCCGATTCCTCTTGAGATTCAGTGTAATATGTGGGGATTTTAGAAAGTTACGGAATTTACATTCTCAGCCATCTTTCATGTCATCAGCTTTACTTTAAGTCTGAACACATGCCATGCTTAGAAGTTTAACATATCCAAAGGTAATCCAGAGTGTATGATCTTTTTTCATGACAAGAGGCTGAAAAAGAACAACAGGTAGAATGAAAACAGCAACAGGAAGGTCTGTGGTTTGGCTGAGAACAGTTGTGAATAAGTAGATTAATTAGTGACTATTTTACCTTCATGATCCCCAGCTTTGGATGTTCCCAGCCGTATAATGTCTTCTCCACCACTTTGAGAGAAAAAAAGGAAGAAAATTACAACAAAGTCTCAAAGAAAAAAGGAACCAGATGGGCAACCATGTGTTGACTTAGGCATTGGAAATAACCACAGCAAATCCAGTCCTGTCAACACTGCAGAGTGCTCCTTACCAACATCTGGGGCTTGTGCCAAAATTGAGAGCATTGTTCCACAGACTAGTCAAGCAACAGCCAGACTTAGTGATGTTCATGCAATCATAGTTTACAGACAATCAGCACCATCACCATCACTGGGTTTGTCCTGTCAGGGGGACCAGAATAGTTGGCAGTGATGTCAATGGAGTCGTCCTGAAGTTCTCAACTTTGACTGCAGACCTCATTCATGATATCAAATCATTTATAAGCCAAGAAACCTCCTGCCGATTACAATTATAAACCAACCTCAACGGCTGAATAAATAAATCTCCTTATTCAATTTGATTGATTTATTTATTTGGTTTGGCAATGATAGATAAGGAAACACTGAAGACATCAAAGGTACAGGGTGCACTCTGGGTTGGGAGTGGGGTTTTACTGTGCATCACTAAGAATGAGTCTGTAGCACCACTACTAACTGAGAGAGCTGAGTCCTAAAGGACACAACCATTAGTGTGGGTTTACCTAGATAGTGAAGGAGTCAACAAGAGTGAGCAACCTACTTGAATTTGTCCTTAACTATCAGTCACAAATATGCCCATCAATGTCAGCATCAGTAGGAATGACCAGTGGACAATCCTTGCGGCGGGTGACAAAATCCCACCTTCACGTGGCGACATGGTGGCTCAGTGGTTAGCACTGCTGCCTCACAGTGCCAAGGATCTGGGTTCAATTCCCGCCTTGGGCAACTGCCAGTGTGGGTTTCCTCTGGGTGCTCCGGTTTCCTCCCACAGTCCCAAGGTGTTCAGGTTAGGTGAATTGGCCATACTAAATTGCCCGTAGTGTTAGGTGCAGGGGTAAATGCAGGGGAATGGGTCTGGGTGGGTGGGTTGCTCTTCGGGGGGTCAGTATGAACTTGTTTGGCCGAAGGGCCTGTTTCCACACTGTAGAGAATCTAATCTAATCTAGTCAGTTGTGGATGCCTAATCCTCATGTTGCTTGGCACTATCAATGTGCTGTAGGAATATAGAATGGGTTACGACCTTTTACTTAACAATGAGACTCAATAATCCAATTGTAAGCAGACCAGCATATCTTGCAGCACAATATCTTCCCCAAAGTCCCTCCCATTTTGCTACTTTTTTATAAGGTTGGTCTTCATGTTTATTGCTAAATCCAATTCCAATAAGATTGCTGGAAAATGATCATTTAACCAGTTTGATTATGCTGTTGAAAGGTGCTCGTTTCTAAATGTATTGCTTCTAGAATCTAACATAAACGAGCACCAGTTTAACAATGGTCAAAATTAAATTGCTGGCTTAATGTGAATTTTCTCCTAACCACTTGGACATTGGTCAGTTAACCCTCACCCATTAACCTGGCACTGCCCATTTCCTTTTAAGCAGTGAGGTGAGGTACCATTCTTTTTATAAATGGCTGAATGAAATCCTATCGTGGTGAAAAAACAGTGAGTCTTATCATTTGTCATTCATTCTTCCTCAATCTGGAATTTTTAAAAAAAACTTCATATTGTTTTCCTGAACAGTTATTGGCATCAGGGCACCTTGACTCATTGGGAAAGGATGGTCCATGGAACTTGGGTTAAACAGCAAGAGTAATCACTGGAGATGTGACTTGTGAAGAGAATAATTCATAAGACCCAATTTGGAACTTCAAAATGTTTTATTTCACTCATGCTGTCTTACTAGTTTGAGGACATGTATAATGTCACAACACAGAGTGACAGGAGAAATAAATTCCACCCCAACCCCTATACTTTCTCTACTAGCACATAGACACTGTGTGAAATGAGCCCTGAAAACGTGTTATATATTTCAATCAGGCAGAGGAGGTTAATTTTATGTCTGTCATATTCCTGCAAGCAATGGCAATGATAGATGAGAAAGTGTCAACTGTATCACAAATAATCAGATAAAGCGCAAAACGTATTTCCTGACTATGTGGGGAAACCAAGTTGTGCTGAAGCAAAACAAATAGTTCCATACAAAATGTATGAGAGCTTTGTGGAGCATTTGCAACAAAGACATGATGTGGAGGAGCCGGTGTTGGACTGGGGTGGGCAAAGTCAAAAATCACATGACACCAGGTTACAGTCCAACAGGTTTATTTCAGAACGCTGCTCCTTCTTCAGGCAGCTAGTGAGAGAGAATACATTGGACACAAAACTTATCGATAAAAGATCAAAGAGTCACAAATCATCTCCTGCCAATCAAAGGCTCACCCCCAATCCCTTTCCTCTTCCTGAAATGCTGACTAACGATGATCTTCAGCACAAAGCAGCTATCATTTGGTGCATGAGTCTTGATAACCAAAGCAGTGTCTGTCTTTGCTCACAGAATTATCATAAACCAAAGGAATCTGGGAGGTCTCCTGTTTTAATTCTGGTTTCTCCAATCCTTCTCTCTCTATCCTTCTGACCAGTTTCCTATACAGGTAGTTCTTCTATAACATGATGGTGGCTTTCTTGTGCGACCCCACACTATATACAAATCGCGCAATAAAAATAGCACTTAAAGTGTTGCCAATGCAATCGCATTATAACCAACACACGTTTAAAAAGTTAGTGCTTTAGAAACAGCATGCCCTATTTGTCAATCAAGTTACAGCCAATTCGCACTGACAGATCATGGTATAGCAGAGTGACCTGTCTTCTATCAGAATGTCGAGTCTTCTTCCTATTCGGTTTCCTTTAACATCCCAAGTGAATCACAATAATGAGCAATGGGCTTTTAGCTAGTTCTCCATCAATAGACCAATAAACTGGTTAATGAATCAAATAGAAATGGTTTTGACTGGCAAGCTGTCCAGTGTGGTAATGTTTATATTGAACATTTTGCTTTATTTTAGAGAGTAAACATGACAGTTATTGACTTCCATTGTGAGCATTGGTTGGAGAGCTGGGACTGTTCTCCTTGGAGACCAGAAAGCGAAGAGGAGATCTGATTAAAGATTAAAATCATGAGGAGGCTGGATCAAGTAGATGGATAGAATCTGTTCCCAATCATGAAAGGATCAAGAACAGTAGGGCATGGATACAAAGGAATTTGCAAGAGAAGCAAGTGTGATGTGAGAACAAAATCTTTTCATATGGGTTGTTCAAATTTGGGGTGCACTGTCTAGAAGTGTGGTGGAGACAGGTTCAACTGAAGTAATCAAGAGGATTGGATGATTATTTAAATGGAAACAATGTCCAAGGAATGGATGAAAGGCAAGAGAACAGTGTAAGGCATGACACTTATTTGTAAAGCTGTAACAGGCATGATGGGCTGAATGGTCTCCTTCAGTAACATTTCTGTAATTCTGCAACACGCAGCGGGTGAGTGACTTGATGACATTTGTGCAGTTCATTTCTCACCTTCTGAAAGAGCTCGTGTCATATTTAATTTATTTTTCTGTACATTCAGTCCATTTGAACGGACCCTGGTTATGAAAGAGTGCCTCAATCCTGTTTTTGATGAATGGCAAACAATGAAAAATCACACGTCACCCCTCCCCTGAGAGATGCAAAGGTACTCATTTCTAAAAGCATTGCTAGGCCACACAAGGTTTAAAGTACAGTTATTAGAGAATTGTCAGTGAGCCTTTAGAGAAAACTAACACTTTGAAATTTGTGATGCCAGTGTTTTGAGGCAGGTTTGTACTTGCCCTGTTTTGTTTAACTGGTGTAACTAATGTAAACTACAAAAGAGGGCATATATCACATTGCAGGACATTGCAAAGCAATGGAATGGAATTAGTATACATAATGAGGGCTTGGAGTAGAGTATGGAAAATGTAGCCCTTCCTTATCTGAAACATAGAAAGTGCATTTGCTTTCTAAGCCAGGCAAAATTGTTTTGGTTCCTTATGTTCCTATTGGCATTGCACTAAGTTTTCTGAAAGATTACTAACAATGTCTTTGAACACGTTTCAAATCATTACCTTAAAAATGTTAACATTCAGGAATTGCTGTTCACTTTAGTAGAAAATTAGAACATGATTTATTCTTGTTAAAAAGGCCATTAAAAAGGCAGAGAGTATAAGAAAGTTATGTTAAACTTTTATAAGAGACATGATTAGTGAAATAACTCCACAGAGGCTAATATTCTAACACAAAGTCACTATTTTCACGTGTATAGTACTTGGCTCTGAGAGTCAACTCTCAGAGTGAACAGAACTTTTGACATTCATGTTTATATCTGTCACAGGGCTCCGTGACTGGGACAGGTTAACAGCCCCAATCAGGGAACTCATAATCTATGCTGGCTGGCCTCATTTCAATTGCTACAGTTAACTCCCAAGTGGAAACATGGGCAATTCTGGGCACTGCATATTTGGAAGGATGTCTTGGCCCTCGAAAGGGAACAAAGGAGATTTGCTGGAATGGGAACGGGACTCGGGAAGCTGGATTGCTGACCAGAGAAAGTAAAGGGAGATTTGATGGACGTGTTCAACATCATAACGTTCTGTCCTGTTGAAGATGGTCATTGTCTGGCACGTGCACTGTGAATGTTATTTGCCACTTTTCAGCACAAGCCTGGATATTGTCCAAATCTTGCTGCCAAAGGGTCAGGATCTGCTTCAATATCTGAACGGTTGGGAATGGGGCTGAGCTTAATGCAGTCATCAGTGAACATCCCCACTTCTGACCTGGTGGTGGAGGGAATGACTTTAATGAAGCAACTGAAAATAGTTGGGCCTAGGATATTATCTTAAGGAACTCCTGCAGATCTGAGATGATTTTTTTGGGCATTGCTGTCCTATCTGGTTGCCCTTCGGAAGCTGGTGGTAAGATGTCATTTTAAACTGTTGCTGTCCATTTGGCTATAGTACTGCTAGGGAGGTAGTTCCAGGATTTTGACCCAGCGACAGCGACAGCAATGGCGATATATTTCCAAGTCAGGGTGGCGAGTGGCTTGATGGAGAATTTGCAGGCAGTGGTGTTCCCATGTATCTGCTGCCTCTGGTCCTTCTAAATGGTAGAGGTCGTGAATTTGAAAGCTTCAGTCTGAGGAGCCTTGGTGAAATTCAGCAGTGCATCTTGTAGATAGTACACACGACGTCAGTGGTATAGTGAGTGGATGCTTATGGGTGAGGTGCCAGTAAGTGAGCTGCATTGTCCTGGATGTGTCAAGCTTCTTGGAGCTACACCGATTCAATAACCTGGAACAATCGCAACCATCTTCCTAGTTACGCTTCAATCAGAGGAAGGTTTTCTGTTTCCCATCCAGTTTTTTTTCCCAAGTCTCCTTGGCATTTGACTGCTTTGATGTCAGTGTTGGTCACCCTCAGCTCAGTACGTTAAATGGGAGAATTTGCAGTGCCGTTAGAAAAGAACAGTGGAGTGGGGCTAATTAGATACTTCTTTCAGATAACCAGTACAGAAGTGATTGAGGGGCTGAATGGCCTGTCTCATTCTATGTTTCTCGGTGTTAAAATACCAATAATATTAACAGCAAGAGACTGTGTGGACTGTGGGGTAATCTTGTGTCATGTGTTCATTGTATTGTATGTCGCTATTCCTCAGCCACCCCAGCATTGCCATGGAAAAGAAAGGTAGAAAATTAATTACTTGTTATCTCCCCTTGATTCTGGAGAAGGGGCTGTACAAGATCGAACCAGCCTCAGATACTTAGCTCAAGTTGAATGAAAAGAGAAAAAGAAAGAGTTGCATTTATTTTTGTACTGGGTACCACGGTACCTCAGTGGTTAGCACCGCTGCTTCACAACACCAGGGACCCAGGTTTAATTCCACCCTCGGGCAACTGTCTGTGTGGAGTTTGCACATTCTCCTCGTGTCCGCATGGGTTTCTACAGGGTGCTCCAGTTTCCTGCCACAGTCCAAAGGTGAGTTAGCCATGGGAAATACAGGGTTACAGGGGTAGGTCTGGGTGGAATGCTCTTTGGAGGGATAGTGTGGACTTGCAGTCATAAAGTCATGGAGATGTACAGCACGGAAACAGACCCTTCAGTCCAACCTGTCCATGCCGACCAGAGATCCCAACCCAATCTAGTCCCATTTGCCAGCATTTGGCCCATATCCCTCTAAACCCTTCCTATTCATGTAGCCATCCAGATGCCTTTTAAATGCTGTAATTGTCCCAACCTCCTTTGTGCTAGTTACAGTTCAACTAGACAAAAGTTTTCCTGGTACCCATTCCAGCTTTTTTCTGGGGTTCCTTGATATGATACTCCATACCACTTCCTCTGGCAGCTCATGCCATACACACACACCGTCCTCTTAGGTCCCTTTTATATCTTTCCCCTCTCATCTTCAACCTATGTTGGGACTAGGTTGGGACTCCCCCACCCCGGGGAAAAGACCTTGTCTATTTATCCTGTCCTTGATTGTATAAACCTTTATAAGGTCACCCCTTGGCCTCTGACACTCCGGGGAAACAGCTCCAGCCTATTCAACCTCTCCCGATAGCTCAAACCCTGGCAACATCCTTGTAACTCTTTTCTGAACCCTTTCAAGTTTCACAATATCCTTCCAATAGGAGGGAGACCAGAATTGCACACAACATTCCAAAAGTGGACTAACCAATGTCTTGTACAGCCGCAACATGACCTCCCAACTCCTGTACTCAATACTCTGACCAATAAACAAATGCATGGACTTGATTGGCCAAATGCCTTGCTTTCACACGGTAGGGATTCCATGATCCTGCATAATGATTTTCACAATCTCAGGACATCGCAAAGTACTTTTCAACCAATGAAGTGCCTGTTGAAGCATGGCAGGTATGGCAGCCAATTTGCACACAGCAGGACACCACAAATTGCGATGCAATAATGACCAGATCATCTGGGTTGTGGTGACATTGGAGGAGAAAAAAAATAAC
Source organism: Chiloscyllium plagiosum (assembly GCF_037043375.1). Lineage (NCBI taxonomy): Eukaryota > Metazoa > Chordata > Chondrichthyes > Orectolobiformes > Hemiscylliidae > Chiloscyllium > Chiloscyllium plagiosum. The sequence goes on along the minus strand of NW_028270163.1, from coordinate 47,124,091 downwards.
TTATGGTTCTTCAGATGTGTAGATTGGAAGGCTACGCTAAGTGGGCAACCCTGCTCCTTTCCTGCTCTCTGGATTACACCAACCAAAACCATCAATAGTAAAATATAATTAAAGAACTGCAGATGCTGGAAAGCTGAAAAATGACAGAAAATGCTGGAGCAACTCAACAGGTCTGGCAACATCTGTGGAGAGAAAAACAGATTAATATTTTGAGTCTGGTGAACCTTCAGCAAAACACGGTATGGATTTCACTTTGAGTCCACACACTGTGTCAGTTAAAGCATCTGGATCAGAGCCAATTCTTTTCACTTCCTTCTTGCTAAGTCATTGCAGATAGTACACACAGTGCTCTACTATTAACTAGTTCATTGCTCGAAGCAGCAACCACACTAGGACAGAATGGGGGCAACTGAGGAAAACTGAAAGGAGTAAACTAAAATGATGCACTTACTTACTTTGTCAGAATAAGTATGTTGAAGCAAAAAGTGATCAGATGCTGACTAGCCCCTGTTTATGCTGCTTTGGACCAGTCCTGGTCTCTTTAAAGAATAAAAGGGAACTTATTTGCTGCATGAGCAATTTTGATACAAAATGTTTGGCTTTTTAATTACTTTTCCATTTGTTGCTATGTATAGTAAACATGATTGGCAGCTTCACTAGGCATCCAATCCCATACCATCTGAAGGTTTTTAACTACTGAAGTTAATTATGTTTTAAGACAGCTTTCAGTGTGATGACAATCCTGGATTGTGGAGAAGCCTCAGTTGGGTAGGCACTGAACACATCAAGAGATTTTGTCTGGGATATGTGGAGGTGACATTGAGGTGTTAGAGGAAGAGCACAATTCTCGAAACTGGCCTTCTACCCAATCCTTAGCACATCCTACTCAACGTATGGCTGGGTCGACCTGCACTTCCACACATCATTTACTGTATCCATTGCTCCTGATGTGGTCTCCTCTACATTGGGGAGGCAGGACACCTACTCGCAAACCACCTCAGAGAACATCTCCGGGATACCTGCACCAATCAACCCCACTGCCCCATGGCCGAACACTTTAATTCCCACTCCGCCAAGGACATGCAGGTCCTGGGCCTCCTCCATTGCCACTCCCTTACCACCCGACGCCTGGAGGAAGAATGCCTCATCTTCTAACTCGGGACCCTCCAACCCCATGGCATCAATATGGATTTCCCCAGTTTCCTCATTTCCCCTCCCCCCCCACTTTATCCCAGTTCCAACCTTCCAGCTCAGCACCACCCTAATGATCCTACCTGTCCATCTTCCTTCACATCTATCCACTCCAGCCTCTCCTCTGACCTATCACCATCACCCCCACCTCCGGCCACCTATCACACTCTCAGCTACCTTCCCCACAGCCCCACCCCCCTCCCATTTATCTCTCCATCCCCTTGGTTCACAGCCTCATTCCTGATGAAGGGCTTTTACCTGAAAGGTCGATTTTCCTGTTCCTCAGATACTGCCTGACCTGCTGTGCTTTTCCAGCACTACACTCTCGACTCTGACCTCCAGCATCTGCAGTCCTCACCTTCACCAGGTATTGGATGCATCAGCCATCTCATAACCCACTGAAACAAAGTGAGAACAAATCATTCTCAATCCCCAGTGACTGCATAACAAGGATTATGTTGATTGAGATCACTTTTGTCTCATCCCCACAATGCCACAGCATTTTCCATCCTTGTCCACATACGCAGCAACTTCTGTCCTATTGTGTAAAAATAGTGTTAAATGTGCAAAGGTTTCTCATGTAATGTGGCACTAAAGCACACATGACTTTGGCGAGTGGGTGGCTGTGGTGCGTGACAGCTAATAGATTTCAGCTCCTAGAGGTTGAATCAAGATTAACTGCAACTACAGGTACATGTGTCACATGGTGTTAGAGGAGAGATACTGGGGAAACACAAGAGTAACTTTGATTATTTTAAAGAAGGTGGGGTGTTTTGTTTTCAGCTACTGTTCCCTGTCAGATCATATGATTACAGCTTTGAGACTCAATATCAAATCCTAACGCAGAAATTCTTGACAGGAATGTCCAAAAAAGACACACGAGTATGTCTTGGTGTGATTTATAATTTATCATGTCCTAATGACAAAGGTTTATCTCCCAAAGCTGAGATTGAGTTACGAGATTTTCAGACATAAAGGGGGAAGGAATAATGATTGCCCCGATAGAGTCATTGCCTGTTCCTTTTGTCACTGACACAACCAAACTCTGTAAAGGAAGACTCTATTTCCAACTTCAAAAAGAGTATGTTTTATTCTTCAACTGTCTTCCTGATCCTCTCCAGGGTACAAGCCAACTCTTCAGAGTTGTTCTGGAGTTTTGCGGAATTAAAAATTAATCTTCTGAGCAGCAGGCAAATGCAAGAGGATAATAACTGATGGGTTGAAAATATTGTGGGTTTTCTTTATTTTAATATTTATATTTCTACAAATAAAAATATTTTGATTGGAGAAAGAAAAGTCTATTTGACTGCAGGTGGAAAATCATGTGATAAAACCTTCAGGAATAAATTCAGACAGAATTGACAACTCAAACATCTACCAGGCTGAATAAACTCTGCACCCAATCCCTTCACAAGGTGCGTGTTAGCTGATTAAATGCTCATCAATCACTGACACGACAGGTCTGTTGTTTCTTCTGTGTTATTATAAAGTGCCTATAGAATTATGAATGTAAAGCAATAACAGACATTATCAAAATTAGAATGCTTCCACATATTGCTAACCCCAGTCAGGCATGTGAACATTGCTGGATTGATTTTAGGGAACAGCCAGAGATGTCAATGAGCCAAACCAAAATACCTTCTAAATGCACGCATGTCTCATGTAGGAAAACTCAGATTTGTTGAGCTGCCTTCCTGGTTTGTGACTAACCATTTTCCTTTCCCTGAACGTATGTTAATAAGTGTGAGCAAACTGACAGGCTTGAGTTAATGTTTTGACAAGAAGCAGGCGAGAGACAGTCTGTGCGTACGTGATGATAGGAACGTTATGTTTCTGGCATTTTCAGAGGGACTGCTATTTGTGCAAGGAAAAGGAAGCAAGGGTAAGGAGCAGTGCTGTCACCCCTTGCCTCTTCTGGGTGTCAATATACATCTGCTTTTTCTAAAGACCCCTGCTCTGCTGAGAGTGAAAGTATAAGTCTGGGAATTCTTTAGTTAAATGTTCAAATGTCAATATCTGAGCAACAGGAATTTTTAACAAAGAGGCAGCAAACAACAAGATCTGATTGTTGTCAAAGTGCAAAATACAGTGCAAGAAATCTGAAAATAAAAACAGAAATAAGCTAGAAATGGTCAGCAGATAAAGTGGCATCTTTGAAGAAACAGTCTCATACCTAAGAGAAGGCCTTTTGATCTGTGAAGCTGACCGACTGACTTCCCTGTTTTTTCACAGATCTATGTTCTTGCCTTTCGTTGTTCCTTTATCCCCATCATTTCCACTGGGATTTCAAATGTTATTGATGCTAAGCTGTAGTCCTCCTAAGCATTTCATGATCAATTAAAGCTGCAACAGTTAACAGCAACCATTTATCGAGTAGAAACAGACTCAGATGAATTATGTCAGATGGAGGGAAGTGGAGAATTAAGTGTCTAAAGGTTCAGCATTGGCTGCAATGTTATCTTTCATCTGCATTAATGACTTAGACTTTGAAACAATGCAATATCGTCTAATCTGCCAACGTCACCAAATTGGGTGGAAATGTGTTTGCAATGGAACCAGCATTGAAATTACAGAGCAAGCTGGACCATGTAAGTAAGTGGGCAAACACACATTTCTGCAGATGCTGGAAACCTGAAACAACAAAAAAGGCTGGAAAATATTAGCACGTTTCTGTGGAGAGAAACAGTTATAGTTTCAGCTTAATGACTTTCCATCAGAAAAAATGTAGGAGGTCAGCATTAAAACCAATACAACACAGATACAGGGAGTGTCAGATAGGTTGGGCAAGAAAACATATTGCCTCCATGAATGGGTTTGAATTAACGGAAAGCAATCTAGAGTCCGAAAAAGTCTAAGGTAGTGCCACTGTTTAAGAAGCATGGTAAAGACAAGCCAGGGAACTATAGACCAGTGAGCCTGACCTCAGTGGTGGGCAGGTTGTTGGAGGGAATCCTGAGGGACAGGATGTACATGTATTTGGAAAGGCAAGGACTGATTCGGGATAGTCAACATGGGTTTGTGCGTGGGAAATTATGTCTCACAAACTTGATTGAGTTTCTTGCAGAAGTAACAAAGAGGATTGATGAGGGCAGAGCGGTAGATGTGATCTATATGGACTTCACTAAGGGGTTCCACAAGTTTCCCCATAGGACACTGGTTAGCAAGGTTAGATCTCACCGAATATAGGGAGAACTAGACATTTGGATACAGAACTGGCTCAAAGGTAGAAGACAGAGGGTGGTGGTGGAGGGTTGTTTTTCAGACTGGAGGCCTGTGACCAGTGGAGTCCCACAAGGATCACTGCTGGATCCTCTACTTTTTGTCATTTACATAAATGATTTGGATGCGAGCATAAGAGGTACAGTTAGTAAGTTTGCAGATGACACCAAAATTGGAGGTGTAGTGGACAGTGAAGAAGGTTACCTCAGATTACAATAGGATCTGGACCAGATGGGCCAATGGGCTGAGAATTGGCAGATGGAGTTTAATTCAGATAAATGCGAGGTGCTGCATTTTGGGAAAGCAAATCTTAGCAGGACTTACACACTTAATGGTAAGTCCTAGGGAGAGTTGCTGAACAATGAGATCTTAGAGTGCAGGGTCATAGCTCCTTGAAAACAAAGTTGCATGTCGATAGGATAGTGAAGAAGGCCTTTGGTATGCTTTCCTTTATTGGTCAGAGTATTGAGTACAGAAGTTGGGAGGTCATGTTGCGGCTGTACAGGATATTGGTTAGGCCACTGTTGGAATATTGTGTGCAATTCTGCTCACCTTCCTTCTTTTGCCTGGTGTCGGATAGTCCAGAACTAGAGGGCATAGGTTTAGGGTGAGAGGGGAAATATATAAAAGAGAGCTTAGGGGCAACTTTTTCACACAGAGGGTGGTACGTGTATGGAATGAGCTGCCAGAGGAAGTGGTGGAGGCTGGTACAATTGCAACACTTAAAAGGCATTTGGATGGGTATATGAATAGGAAGGGTTTGGAGAGATCTGGGCCGGGTGCTGGCAGCTGGGACTAGATTGGGTTGGGATATCTGGTCAGCATGGACGGGTTGGACCGAAGGGTCTGTTTCCATGCTGTACACCTCTATGACTCTAAGTCAATGATATCCAGCCATGCAGGACAGCAATTAATAAGGCCATTCAAACTACATAGAAAAATCAGTCAGATGTGAGATAAGAGTCAGTTATGAATAAATTGTAAAGTGCTCCAATGAAACCTTAATTTGAATACTGCACCCAGCTCTGGCCATAGTACCACCAGGGACGGGACGTGCTGTCCCTGGAGATGGAGCATGCGGTGTCTACTAATACTCTTGGCCTCTTTAGGGAAACTGGGCACCGTGGGGAATAGAGTGCTTTATTTCCCCCTCCAATTCTTTTTTTGATTTAGACCCTACCGTCCCCATCAACTTTTTCAATCAGCATTGCTCGCTGTGGGCTCTGCTTGTCACTGGGACATTGTCCACATGGGTGACCTTTCTGGTGATGGAATGTTAATAAAGTTATTTTCACTTGGCGTCTTTCACTGTATCTTGCACCTGCACACACAAACATGAGGAGAATAAAGAAAACAAAGGAGAAAAAGATATGTAACCAGGAAATCAGAATGTCCTCAGAAAAAAGAATAGAACCACCAGGGAAACATAAAAATGCAAAATGTAGCGAGATGTTCACCCTTAATATCAAGAGGTTGAAATATCAGAGAAAACCCGAAAAGTTTTGAGGCATCAATGAAGCAGTTTTACAGGTTAGTGAGATAATAACTGGCACAGAAATGTCTATAACTTCAAAATAAACCATAGGAAATGACCAAGGAGACAATGGTTCTTAATGTAAGGCTGGCTTTTGAATGTTCTTTCTCATTCAGAGAGTAGTGGGGGTGGGAGATGTAAATCAAGGATATGTTTAAGAAGGATTCACATGCTACAAGGTCCAAAGTGTCAAGTATTCCTGGAAATGAGTTCTGATAGCTGAATGACTTTTTCGATTCCTTAATGAACTTATGACTTTATGAAGCTCTGAGTCACCTGTTATAATTGGGAACATTGCTTATTACATCACAACCACCACAGATCGATAGCATTCACAGTTAAACTCACAGATTCAGTAAAATTGCTGTAATTTAAAGTGTTTATTTTCAGTCAGCACATAAAGAAGTGCAATGGACACCCCCCACCACCACATGTTTCCTGAATGTATTCAGCTTCTCACACATTCCTACTTTATTGTTTCTCACTCCACTGTTTGAAACACATTTAAAGCTGAAGCCTTTATCAAAAGCACAATCAAAATCTGAATGAAGAGCTCAGAGCTGTGATTGCCACTGCTTTTTAAAGTCCATTGTCTTCTATTTTGATCGCTGCACATTCTTCAAGCATAAAGGTTTGAAACTCTGTCTCTCTTTATTACTGGTCTTGAGAAAGTTTGTTCCCTTTCTGGTCAGATTGCTGTCTGTGTAGAAATTACAGATAAAATTGATATAATGTGACATTTACACACCATGTTCCTTCTACCTACGCGTTTTCTGCAAAAGGTATAGCTATTCATGATAGAATTTACTGCTATTTTGGACCTAATCTATGAAGGAACATGTAGTATACTTTTCCATTCCTCTCTTTATTGCAAGGCCATCTGCCATCAAACACAAAGAACATTATCATTAGCTGCACTAACTGTAGCCCAGTTCACGTCACAAAGTGATTTATCCATTGACTTTCAAGTACATTTCACTGAGTGAAAGACTGAATGAACAGTAATGGGCATGTGGTGTAACATATGACAGGGAGAAGCCAAGATACTTGGTTAGAATTAATTTATTGGTCGGTAAACCAGTCAAAAATGACTGTGTAAGACAGTTACCCACCCCAAGTCCATGTAACCAAGGCAAAGAACATTAAGTCAATGCAGCTTTTGTTTTTATTCCATGGCAATCCAGACTGTCACAGGATTTTTTTCCACAATTCTACCCATTGTTCCATTGTGATTGCAAATGTGTGTCTTTGAGCTTAGGCTAATGTTTCCTCTTTATGTGGCCTCCCTTTAATCCCCATTCTGGTGAGTGATCTAGTTAAAACTGGGCTCACATTATAACTTATTGTAATATAGTGTTCCTGTGAAGTTAAGAAGCTGTTAACAGAAGCTCAAGAATGTTGTCTGGTAAAAAACACAGGCACTCCACACAAGCTACTTACACTTTACCCATGCAACAACATCCATTTCAAACAGAACAAGGACAGTTAGAGATGGGAAACAAATGCAAGCTTTGCCAATAACCCTCACTTCCCATAAAAGGATACATTTCAGAAAAAGGGGTCACATATTTAAGAAAATCAGACATAGGAGCAGAATTAGGCCATTTGGCCCTTTGAGTCTGCTCCGCTAATTGCTCACGACTGATATGCTTCTCAACCCCATTCTCCACCCTGTAACCTTTGATCCCCTTACTAATTAAGAATCTATCTCTGTCTTCAATACACCCAATGACTTAGTCTCCACAGCCTTCTGTGGCAACGAGTTCCACAGATTCATCACCCCGACTGAAAAAATTCCTCCTCCTCTCAGTTCTGAAGGGTCCTTCACTCTGAGGCTGTGCTCTCAGGTCCTTGTCTGTCCTACCAGTGGAAGCATCTTCTCTGTGTCCACTCTATCCAGTCCTCTCAGTGTTCTGTAAATTTATTTGAGAATCCCTTCTCATTCTTCCAAACTCCATTGAATACAGACCCAGAGTCTTCAAACGCTCCTCATATAACAAGTCCTTCATCCTCAGGATCATTCTTGAAAATCTCCTCTGCACCTTTCCCAAGGCCAGCACACCCTTTCTTAGATGCATGACCCGTAATGTTCAGAATATTCCAGATGCTCTCTGACCAGAGCCTTATACAGCCTCAGCAGCACATCTTGCACTTGCATTCTAACCCTTTCAAAATGAATGCTAACATTGCACTTATCCTCCTGACTGCCAACTGAACCTACATGTTAACCATAATTGAATGCTGAACTAGGATTTCCAAGCCCTTTTGTACTTCACATTTCCACATGTTGGAAAAAGTCTCCATCTCTATTCTTCCTACCTCACACTTTCCCACATTGTTTTCCATCTGCCACTCCTTGCCCTCTCCCATAGCTTGCCAAAGTCCTTCTGCAGCCTCCCTGCTTCCTCAGCACTACCTGTCCTTCATCTATCTTCATGTCATCAGCAAACTTGGCAAACATGCCCTCAGCTCCTTCATCCAGGTCAGTAATGTATGACATGAAATGGCTGTGGTCCCAACACTGACCCCTGTGGAACTCCACTCGTCCCCAGCTGCCAGTGTCATCTCAAGACAGTGATGAGGAGCAATGTTGTCTCTGAGTGCAGTCAATCTCTGGAATTCTTTACTACACAGGGCTGTCGAGTCTGATTTGTCAAGTATATTCAAGGCTGAAATAGACAGATATTTCATCTATAAGTGATCAAATAGTTATAGGGAAAAGGCAGAAAGTGGAATTGGGGATTATCAGATCAGAGCTGAAAATGTGTTGCTGGAAAAGTGCAGCAGGTCAGGCAGCATCCAAGGAACAGGAGAATCGACGTTTCGGGCATAAGCCCTTCTTCAGGAATCAGCCCTGACTTTCTCTCGAAGATTATCAGATCAGCCATGACCTCATTGAATAGCAGAGAAAAATTCAATGGGCTGAATGAGCTACTTCTGTTTTTACATCTTATGATCATGACTACCTATGTATTAGCTATTTTTTTTTCTTATAGAATCCCTACAGTGTGGAAACAGGCTCTTCAGCCCACACCAACTCTCCAAAAAGTAACCCACCCAGACCCATTCCCTATTATCCTCCATTTACCCCGGACTAATGCACCTAACCTAACATCCCTTAACACTATGGGCAATTTAGCATGGCCGATTCACCTAACCTGCACATCTTTGGATTGTGGGAGGAAACCCACAAAGACAGTCGCCCAAGATTGGAATCAAACCCAAGTTCCTGACACTGTAAAGCAGCAGTGCTAACCATTGAGCCACTGTGCTGCCCTAGTTCTTTAAATGTTAATCAGTGCTTATCTACTAATACACAATTTAACATGGTTTCCAAATCTGCCACATCTAACTCACCTCTCTGAACTCTTGTCACTTTCAGGTTTAACATGAAATTTTATGGTATTATAGTAACCCTTTCAGAAAGGATCTTCTATTTAAAAAATTGAATAAAATCGTTCTTGGTACATAATCTTGGACCTGGTTGGTTCCTCAACATAACACTCCAGAAAAGCATCTCACAGACATTCCAGTAATTCATCCCATAACCTTAGCGCGAATCAGTTTTACTCAGTTTGCATGTAGAGAGGTAAAATCAAATAAAGAACTGCTGATGCTGGAAATTCAAAATAAGCACAAAAATTGCTGGAGAAACTCAGTAGGTCTAGCAGCATCAGTGGAGGGGTTGGTTAGCTCAGTTGGTTGGATAGCTGCTTTGCGATGCAGAGTAACACTGACAGCGTGGGTTTAATTCTGCACTATCTGTGGCTACCTCTCAGGAATAGTTTTAGCTGCTATTGTTAATCTTGAAGGATTCGCCTTCTCAACCTAGTCCCTCAACTGAGGAATGGTCACCCTCAGGTTAAACCACCACGAGTCTTCTCTCTCTCTCTCTCTCTAATGAGAAGTAGGATGATGGCAACTTTACTTTATATTCCCCTTGTTACACTATCTCAAGTTTCCTTATTAGTCACAATTTTGAGATGCCGGTGTTGGACTGGGGTGTACAAAGTTAAAAATCACACAACACCAGGTTATAGTCAACGGGTTTATTTGGTAGCACTAGCTTTCTGAGCACTGCTCCTTAACCTCCTGATGAAGGAGCAGTGCTCCGAAAGCTAGTGATCCCAAATAAACCTGTTGGACTATAACCTGAGTTGTGTGATTTTTAACTTCCTTATTCGTGTTGTGATAAACATCACCACTGCTGTTTGGTCACCTAGAAGCAAATCCCACCAATGTTTTCTGCACCTTGCTACTTCCAACTAATCTAATCCTGAACTCTAAAATGAAGGACATCCATCCCTACAGTATACCAATGCCCCCTTTAAATTATTATAGTGTTCACCTAACCCTGGAGTTGGAAACATTTGGGGATCCCTGAAAAATATTGTACAAATGTGCAAGGACATTGCTGTCTCAATTGTCGTTTGTCTTATACAGTTACACACTTTATAATTCTGCACAGCACTCAGAGATTCAGATCAACATAGCAGCCGAAACTATTCCAGTGCTCTGCTATGTAAAACCAGACACGTCTCTGGTCGGTACAATCACATACTTTCTAAAGTTAATCAATCCTTTCATATTACACATTCCACAGTAATCTTGCCTGTTTATGGTTCTGAACAGTTCTCTGCTCTATCTATTTACAGTGATTATTCCTTAAAACGGTGTGTGACTTTTCTTTGTGATTCTAAACTGGCTTTGCACCCTCTGCTAACTGCAATCATTTTGTTGGGTGAGGTTAAAAAGCCTCACACATTTTTGTGGTCTGCCGTCCTTTATAATTTTAAAGTAGATGTACTTTGCTTCCCTCCAGCTTTCTCGATTCCTGCATCCAGGTTGCACCCTTTCTATTTAGTGATTGATTAATTTCTACATTCTTTCCAATGACGAGAGCAATACCAGCTTTTCCTGACTTTCTGTCCTTGTTGAATGTCTCATTTTCTTGGACCGTAAAGTTCCATCCTTGATCTCCTTATAGTTAAACTTCTGTAATGATTATCCGGTCATGTATATGATTCTCTATTGACAATTCATCTGTTTTAATACAAATGCTATAATTACTTAGTTACAGAAACCTTACTTCTGTTTTGTTTTACATTTTTTTAAGAACTTAGGCCCTATCTGTTGTCATACTTTGTTCCAATCACTGTCCCTTCTTGCACACTACATATCATCACCTTTATTGCTAACTTGATTTAGTGGCTTGCCATTTCTCTTTAAGTTACTCAATTTTTTTCCCCATATTAGCCCTTCCTTCTCAAGTCATACAACTTGTCAACACGCTGATCCCAGATCCATCCTAACAGAACAGCCCCCATTTTCCCTAGGTATCAGTGCCCCACAGACTGTAACCCCACACCAACCTCCTTTCAACCACCCATTCACTTCTCTCATTTTATTTACTCTATGCAAACTTGCATGCGGATCAGGTAAAAATCCAGAGATTGCCACCCTTGTGCTTCTGCTTTTTCTAATGTAGTGCCTAGCTCCTCAGACTCTATGCAAACTATGTTGCCTGCATTCAATCGAGCAAGCCCCACTCATCTGTCCTCACTATGTTTGCTAACTTGCATTGGCTTCCAGCCCCTCACGGTTTGGATTTTGATCCTTGTGTTTAAATCACTCCATAGCCATTGTGTTGTGCTTCCGTAACCTCCTGCAGCCTTACTAACCTAAACGAAAGTTAAAAATCACACAACACCAGGTTATAATTCAACAGGTTTATTTGGAAGCACTAGCTTTCGGAGCACTGCGCCTTCATCAGGTGGTTGTGTCAGAAGGAGCAGTGCCCTGAAAGCTAGTGCTTCCAAATAAACCTGTTTAACTATAACCTGGTGTTGTGTGATTTTTAACTTTGTACACCCCAGTCCAACACCTGCACCTCCAAATCATAACCTAAAAGAACTCTGCATTGTTCTAATTCAAGCCTCTATTGAATCCCTCACTCCCTTTGTCCTATCTTTTGAAATGATTCGAATTGATTATTGTCACATGTACCTACATACAGTGAAAAGTTTTGTTTTGCGTGCAGTATAGACAGATCATATGAACAAAGTGTATTAGGGTAATAGAACAGAGTGAGGAATACAATGTTACAGCTGCGGAGAAGGTGCACAAGATAAGCATTAAATGTAAAATTTGGGAAGTTCATTCAGAAGGCTAATAACAGTGGGGAAGAAGCTGTTCTTGAAACTTTGTGATTTTAAGCTTTTGTATCTTCAGCCTGACAGAAGAGGTTGGAAGAGATTATAATTGGGGGTGGGAGGGGAAGGGGTCTTTGATGATGTTGGCTGACTTTCCAACCCAGCGAGAAGTGTAGATCCATCAACGATATTCATGCTTCCACGAGAAGTGTAGATGGAGTCAACAGTAATCATGCCTCCAGGCATAAAGCCCTAAGGCTCTTGAATTCCCTCTTTAATGGCTCTATCTCTTCATCACTTGCTCTTCTTTTAACACTTTCCATAAAGCCTATGATGGAATTATTTAGTCACTACTCCTACCTCTGCTTCTTTGGCTCAGTCCAAAATTTTGTCTGATGTCTTGTGGAGCGACCAGTCATGTTTCATTAAAAGTGCTATGTAATTGCAAGTTGTTGTTCTAATCTAAAGCATTTGGACTAACATAACATTTTGTTATTGTCACCTTGTCCCCCAACTTGCTCTGAAATCATTAACACTTCATTTCATACGTATGCTGGCAGCCTGACAAGTCAGAGCTAGGGTTCTGTAAAATCTGTAACAAGAACACCATTTGGTACTTTATAGACTTGCAAACAAACCAAAGTGATAGCCTGAAGTGCAAAATAATATCATTTTGCCTCTTTCCTACATCCTGTGGATCTTCACTGATGATCCAGGTTTTCTGTAGGTGTAAAGGGAGATTCCTAAACACCGGAAGCAGGAAAAATACTGGGTAATGAAGGTTCCCACTCCCCTACTTCAGTAAAATACTGACACAGATAGTTTAAACCAGTTTACTCAAAAATAGGCACATTTTAAAACTCTTTACTATGCCATGTATCACTTCCACTTAATTCACAAGGGAATGAATCTTCTATTCACTAACACAGTTCATTAAACTCAACCCCTATCTGACCTCAGGCTACACCTTCTGCTACGCGTCAAAGACAGATTCCACGGTTAATTATACTTTTATTAGCTCTAGTTTATTTATCATTCACACGTTGGCAACAAACCATTTGACCCAGCCTCGAAGTGGTATCACTAAGCTAATCCTCAGACTCCAGATATTTATTACTGTTAACTCAGTCGACAAAGCATGTTCCAGACTCCTGGGTGCTGACAGTTAATTGCTAGTATGGTTCAGGAAGAAAAATTCATAGTCTGTCAATACGTTCGGGTTCACCATATTTATTATCATTGATTATATAACCTCAGTATTAATTTTATCTGAATAACACTTTACAAAGACGTGTTATTATTGAGTTCCGCCTTCTCCCAAGGGTAATTAAACAAGGTGAAATTGCACGTTGCTAAAAGTCTGATGGAAAATGCCCAGAAGGAAGGCGACTGTTGGGATCATTGTTGTTCCATTAGTAATCACACAGCGATAACTTCTGAAAGGCTTCTCCACAAAGTGTTGACTGACATTCAATGAATGTTTAATCATAATTTAAATGTAGTTCGTGCAGAAATTCTGGACAAAAGCCCAGAGAACATATAACGTAGACCCACAAGGAGCAGGCATTGTTAAAACTATGGAGGGTCTGGACAGAGTAGATAAGGGGAAATTGTTCCCACCTGTGAATGCTACACAAACAAATGGGCATTGATTTAAAGTAATTGGCAAAGGATGCAAAATGACTTGAGCAAAGAAGTGGTTAAGGTCTGGAATGCGCTGCCTGAGAGTGCAGTCAAGACAGGTATAATTGAGTTTTGAAAAGACATTTAAATGGTTAATTACATGAAAAGGAATCATTCCCAAGGTTACAGGACAAAGGTAGGAGAATGGCATTATGTGAAATGCTCATTTGGAGAGCTGATGTAAACTCAGTGGGCCGAATGGCCTCCTGCGCTGACAGCTTTCAGAGATTCTGTGGTACTGCTTGATTCAGACTACAGGAGCCAGACAGGAGTAGTTACGCTGTATTCAACAAACCCAGCAAGCAATCGAGTGCAAAATCAGAACATAGGAGGAAACAAGGTCATCTCTTGGTCTGTGGCACTTGGAGGATTTCTTAAATGTGATGAGTGTTTACTGCCTTTATTATCCTTGTAGGCTGCGAGTTCCAGATTTTCATCAACGTCGAGTGAAAAAACATTCTCTTAAACTCCGCTGTAATTGTTCTGCCAGTACTTCCAATCTATGGGCCCATCTCGTGATGTCCCTAAAGAGTATATTTCCACCCTATCTCCTCTTTCTAGGCCCCTCTATTATATTTCCATTGCACCTGCTCCATTCCAAAGATAAAGAACATAGTCTTCCTGAAAAAAGTCAGACCAGATTTGAAATGTCAACTCTGTTTCTCTCTCCACAGTTGCTGCCAGATCTGCTGAGTTTCTCCAGCATTCTGAGTATTTGTTTAACATAACCAATCCAGGTGATTCCATCAGCTATAATTTCTCATTCCTGGCAATATTCTCAGAAACTTCCTTGACCCTGGGTGGTGTGAGACCATCTTTCCTGCAAGTGGTGACCAGAATTGGACACAGTGCTCTAGCAATGCCCTCATTTTTGTCTGATCAAATTCGAGTATTAAGTTCTTTGCTATTTTCTGAGCCTTGGCTAATAAAGGAAATCATAGAATCCCTACAGTGTGGAAATAGGTCATTCGGCCCAACACGTCCATACCAACCCTCCAAAGATTAAACTACCCAGACCCATTCCCCTATCCTACATTTGCCCCTAATGCACCATACCTACATATCCCTGAACGCTACGGAGCAACTTAACTTGGCCAATTCACCTGACCTGCACATCTTTGGATTTTGGGAGGAAACTGGGCCACCTGGAGGAAACCTATGCAGACATGGGGAGAATGTGCAAACTCCACACAGACCATCACCCAAGGTGGGAATCAAACCCGGTTCCCTGACACTGTGAAACAGCAGTGCTAACCACTAAGCCACCATGCTGCCCACTGTCATCACTTATGCTTTCCTAACCACTTTGCCCAAATGTCCTACTACCTTCTGTGGAATCATGGTCATTACTCCAAGACAAGCCCCGTTAGTCAACTAACCATTTATTGTGTGTGAAAGAAATACTATGGATGATGGAAATCTGAGGTAAAAATTAAAAGTGTTGAGAAAATTCAGGCAGCATCTATCATAGAGTCATAGAGATGTACAGCATAGAAACAGACCCTTTAGTCCAACCTGTCCATGCCGACCAGACATCCCAACCCAATCTAGTCCCACCTGCCAGCAACTGGCCCATATCCCTCCAAAACCTTCCTATTCATATACCCATCCAAATGCCTCTTAAACGTTGCAAAGCTAATGGGTGAATCTTATAGGGGTCTGAGTAACATGGACTGAGCAAGATTTGTGACAGAATCAAATGAGAACTCTGGTGAGGCCCATCTTGTGCAACTTGCATCATCTTGTAAGTGATAAGATGAGTTTCTTGCTAGGCAGGGACACATTTGCAATGAAGGGGGCTTACAGCTGGTTAAACACCTTGTTAATGACTCAAATCACCTCATTCAGATCCTTTCACATCGATATGGACATGGAAACTGGGTGAGCGGGTTATTTGGTGAATTCAACTCGGATCTCCAAGTTGCATATGGCCAACTTGTCGGGTATGAAGGGCATGATCTTTGGAAACCTGCTGCATGCACATCTTGTCCATGGACATTGGCATCTAGAATGTGCCAATCCTTACATTTTCCAATGCAGAATGTGGGAGGAGGCCCAAGGGGATTGAGAGATAATTGGGAGGGGGCAAGGCTGGGGGGGAAGGTAGCTAGGAATGCAGTAGGTCATGAAGGTGGCGGGTGATGGTGATAGGTTGGAGGGTAGGGTGGAGCGGATAGGTGGGAAGGACGATGAATAGGTAGGACATTTCAAGAGGGCGGTGTCGTGGTGGAGATTTAGATCTGGGATAAGGTGGGGGGTTGGGTCATGAGGAAACTAGTGAAATCGACAGTGGATTGGAGGGTAGAAGATGGAAGATGAGGCGTTCTTCCTCCAGTTATCAGGTGGCTAAATTTGGCGGTGTAGGACGCCCAGTACTTGCATGTCCTTGGCAGAGTGGGAGTGGGAGCTGAAGTGTTCAGCCACAGGACCATGAGGCTGATTGGGTTTGTGTCCCGGAGATGTTCTCTGAAATATTCTGCAAGTTGACGGTTTTCCAGGCAGCTTCAGTAGCTTGGTGAAAGTGAGGAATGCAGATGCTGGAGATTAGAGTCGCGAGTGTGGTGCAGGAAAAACACAGCAGGTCAGGCAGCATCCAAGGAGCAGGAGAATTGACATTTCAGGCAAAAACCCTTTATCAGGGATGAGGCTGGGAGCCTAGGGGGTGGAGAGATAAATGGGAGGGGATTGGAGCTGGGGGGAAGGTAACTGAGAGTGCGATAGGTGGATGGAAGTGGGGGTAATGGTGATAGGTCGGAGGGGATGGTGGAGCAGATAGGTGGAAGGTTGGATCTGGGATAAGGTGAGGGGAGGGGAAATGAGGAAACTGCTGAAACCCACAATGATGCCATGGGGTTGGAGGGTTCTGAGGTGGGAGATGAGGCGTTCTTCCTCCAGGCATCAGGTGGTTAGGAAGTGGCAATGGGGGAGGCCCAGGACCTGCATGTCCTTGGCGGAGTGGAAGGAGCAATTGAAGTGTTTGGCCCTGGGGCAGTGGGGTTGGTTGGTGCGGGTGTCTCGGAGAAGTTCTCTGAGGTGGTCTGCGAGTAGGCATCCTGTCTCCCCAATATACAGGAGACCGCATTGGGAGCAGCAGATGCAGTACATGACATGTGTGGAAGTGCAGGTGAAGTTTTGATGGATGTGGAAGGCTCCATTGGGGCCTTGCACAGAGGTGAGGGGGAGAGATGTGGGTGCAGGTTTTGCAATTCCTGCGGTGGCAGGAGAGGGTGGTTTGGTGGGCGGACATGGACCTGATGAGGGAGTCGTGGAAGGAACGGTGTTTAAGGAAAGCAGATGGGGTGGGGAGGGAAATATATCTCTGGTGGTGGGGTCCATTTGTAGGTAGCAGAAATGGCGGAGGATGATGCAATGTATATTGAGTTTGTTTGGGTTGTAGGTGAGGACTGGAGGGGGGGGGGGGGGGGGGGTTCTGTCCTTGTTGCATTTGGAAGGATGGGGTTTGAGGGCGGAGGGGCGGTAAGTGGATGAGATGTGCTGGAGGGCATCATCAACCATATGAGAGGGGAAATTGTGGTCTTTAAAGAAGGAGGCCATCTGGTGTGTTCTATGGTGGAACTGGTCCTTCTGGGAGCAGATGCGGTGGAGGCGGAGGAATTGGGAATAAGGGATAGCATTCTTGCAGGAGGTAGGGTGGGAGGAAGCGTAATCCAGGTAGCTGTGGGTGTCGGTGGGTTTGTAGATGTCAGTGTTGATGGAGATGGAGATGGAGAGGTCCAAGAAGGAGAGGGAGGTATCAAAGATGGTCCAGGTGAATTTAAGATCGGGGTGGAATGTGTGTTGGTGAAGTTGATAAACTGCTCAACCTCCTCGTGGGAGCACGAGGTGGCGCCAGTGCAGTCATCCATGTAGCAGAGGAACAAGAGGGACTGCGGAAGATGGACTGTTTCATGTAGACGACAAAGGGACAGGCATAGCTGGGGCCCATGCAGGTGCCCATGGCTACCCCTTTCATCTGGAGGAAGTAGGAGGATTCAGAGGAGCTGGGCAGCAGTCCACAGTCAAGGGGATGGATATCTTACTAAAAATTAACCTTATGGCTGCTCCATGTGCCAGTAGCTTGTACATCCTGCCTGTGCAGCAAGCAGGGAGTAGGCAGTGGCCCTCACTGAAGTGGGGGGTGGGGTCACCTATCAGTCAGGTCAGTCCTGGCACAGCAAGAGAAGGGCAGCCTCCCATACCAGGCCAGGGGATTGGTCACAGTCAAAAGATCAATTGGGGCATGGGCTAGGCAGGGAGGGGTTGCTGCAGTTCAGAAAGCATGGCACAGTCAGTCCACAGCTGCCAGTCTGCTGGCCACAGCTAACATGGCCAGTGTGATGTATTGGCATCAATCAGGGGTTTTGCCCCAGTCAATCTGCAGAAACTAAGGGGAAAGGGCTCTCTCCCTCCCACTACTTTTCAGTACAGTCCCAGAATGAAAGGAGCCTGCTTGATAGTGAGGCCCTGGAGGTTTCATCAGGTCACCCTGAGGATTTGGGCCAGTCATACCAAAGGTATCTCAGGCTCTACATAAGAGGATCCTCATTGACAGGAACCTCCATTAACCTCCATTGACAGGAACCTCCATGGCAGATGCAGTTTAATGTGGATAAATGAATGCTTATCCACTTTGGTGGCAAGGACAGGAAGGCAGATTACTACCTAAATGGAATCAATTTAGGTAAAGGAGCAGTACAGAGAGATCTGGGTGTTCTTGTACACCAGTCAATGAAGGTAAGCATGCAGGTACAGCAGGTAGTGAAGAAGGCTAATAGCATGCTGGCCTTCATAACAAGAGGGAATGAGTATAGAAACAAAGAGCTTCTGCAGCTGTACAGGGCCCTGGTGAGACCACACCTGGAGTACTGTGTGCAGTTCTGGTCTCCAAATTTGAGGAAAGACATTCTGGCTATTGAGGGAGTGCAGCGTAGGTTCACGAGGTCAATTCCCGGAATGGCGGGATTACCTGACACTGAAAGACTGGAGCGACTGGGCTTGTATACCCTTGAGTTTAGAAGACTGAGAGGGAATCTGATTGAGACATATAAGATTATTAAAGGATTTGACACACTGGAGGCAGGAAACATGTTTCCGCTGATGGGTGAGTGCCAAACCAGAGGACACAGCTTAAAAATACGGGGTAGACCATTTAGGACAGAGATGAGGAGAAACTTCTTTACCCAGAGAGTGGTGGCTGTGTGGAATGCTCTGCCCCAGAGGGCAGTGGAGGCCCAGTCTCTGGATTCATTTAAGAAAGAGTTGGATAGAGCTCTCAAGGATTGTGGAATCAAGGGTTATGGAGATAAAGCAGGAACAGGATACTGATTAGGGATGATCAGCCATGATCATATTGAATGGTGGTGCAGGCTCAAAGGGCAGAATGGCTACTCCTGCACCTATTGTCTATTGTCTATTGTCTCCAAGGATAGCTGGATGTGGAGTGCCCTGACATCTCTGTAGCATCCTGAGTGGAGAGGTCTGAGGGGCCAGTGTTTGTTCTCCTCCTGCTGGGTGCCTCCTGGCACTGCCCTGTCTCCTTATGAGGATGGGGCACTTGGAATGTATCCTATGTTCCATATATCCCTGCCCTGGGATGGCAGGACTGACGCATGAAGAGAGACTGGATTGGTTAGGATTATTTTCACTGGTGTTTAGAAGAATGAGGGTGATCTCATAGCAACCTATACCATTCTAACAGGGCCAGACAAGGTAAACGCAGGAATGATGTTCTTGATGACCGTGAGTTCAGAATCAAGGGTCACAGTCTAAGGATACAGAGTAGGCTATTTAGGCCTGAGAGAAATTTCTTCACCCAGAGAGTGGGGAGCCTATGGGATTCTCTTACATGGAAAGCAGTTGACCCCAAAACATTGAATATTTTCAAGGAGGAGTTGAGTATAATTCTTAAGGCTAAAGTGGTCAAAGGAGATGGGCAAAAGAGAGAACAGGGTACTGAGTTCAATAATCAGCCCTGATCGTATGGAACGGAAGGGGAGAATCAACAGGCAGAGGGATCTACTCCTTTCCTATTTTCTATGTTTCTCTGTCACCATGCTTTTGGTCCTGAAGAGAGTGGCTGGGGGCAATAGAGGGTGGGTCTGTACACATGTCCAGTGGCCCCTGAGGGGCATGAGGCCTGGATCTCCATGGCAGCTGCCAACCTGTCCAAGACTGTCATGTGACTTCCTGTTCTGCTGCATTGTGGGCCATTGCAACCCACAGACCTGTCACCACCCCTGTTCTTGTTGAACTTTTCATTGTTCCAATTTTGCTCTCTCCTGTTGCCCCGACAGTCGTTAATGTTACAAGATGTACGTAGGAATGGAGCAGGCGGACAGCTTGCTGTTATATTGTTTTCATTCACTCAACATGCTCCGCTCCCTTACCTCAATCATCTCTCCAGCAGAGATTTCATGTGAAAATCATTCCTTCCTCTCAAACATGACAACTTTCAATCATGGCTCGGTACCATTACAAATAAAGAACTCACACCAGCAAATAAATTGGCATAACCCTCATTATTCCTTGTGTTTGTCAGGCCTCACAGAGAGGATTTTACAAACATCCATTCATCAGATTGGCAGCTATATGAATATTAGCAATGAGTGACAACAGATTGGAAAGCCACTTATTAAACCCAGGGAGTCTTGTATCTGCTGCACCTACTGTTCACTTGGCTGAATTTGCAGTAAAAGTCATGTTTCTATCTAAACAGCAGGCTGATTTAGCAGCAACTTAGTGCAGTGGGAAATGAAGGAACTCTTTGAAAGAATTAGGCACTTCAGCACTTTATACATCCCTGGTATAAATACTCGAAGAATGATTGGTATCAAGGGAAGCGAGGGGATTTCCAAGGGTTGGAGCTGAACTGTTCCAACACTGTGAATGCATAAAACAGGCTTGCGTCATCAAGCACTAAAACCTGGCTTAGGTTATACAGCAAGTGCAAGAGTGACCTCAGAGGTCAGTTTGTTAGACATTACGTGTAGAACATAGGACATAGAACAGTACAGCACAGTACCAGCCCTTTGGCCCTTGATGGTCTGCCAACCTTTTATCTTACTCTAAAATCAAACTAACCTACATACCCTTTGTTCTATTATCAGCCATGTGTCTAGCCAAGAGTTGCCTAAAAGTCCCTAATGTATCTGACGCTACTACCACTGCTGGCAGTGTATTCCACCCATCTCCCCTAAACCTTTCTCCAACCACCTTAAGATTATGCCCCCTCATGATAGTCATTTCCCCCCCGGGAAAAAATCTCTGACTATTCACTCTATCCACACCTCTCGTCATCTGGTGGGTTGACCGCACATACTCATACAGTCAACCCACACTCCTCACAGAAAGCAGGAACTATTATTTGTGGTGTGTTGCATCATTTGAATTGGAATTTCAAACATTGTGCAAATTTAATAATAAAACTGATAGGAGAATTCTCAGTATCAAGGTGTCCTTACTAACCAGGTGAAACCCTAACAACTTTTCAGGCTGATTAACTGATTAATATATGTATGCTGAGTGCTCAGTGTTTGTATATATGCTGTAATGTACTTTACACTTTTGTTCCTTTTAAATAACAGAACATCAAAGAAATATTATGTTCTTGCACACAGCATTGTTTTTTTTCCAAGCTCAGTTAGAATATAACAGAAATATATAATAAAGGTTCCTCTACAGTAATGTTACTGTGGTTTAACTCCAACCGCAATACTTTGCTCTACGCTTTACCGTTTCATTGTTGCTTGTGGCCCATGTCTATGACGGTTTTGGACAATAGCAGATGTTGGCTTTCACAAATTATTAACTGAGACATCTACGCTGCAGGTTGATATAAAAGAAATCCATAACACTATTTCAAAGGGAAGCCATAAGGGTTATTCTCAGTTCCCTTGGCCAATAGAGATCTCTCAAGCAACATGATCTGGCCATTAAGGTCACCATAGTTCTAACAGACTCTAAGGTTGTTTTCTCATTAGAGAGAGATGACTGGTGCTGGTTTAGCTATAGGGTTAGGAGAGACCTTTATGGTAACTTCAGCTGGAGTGAGAATTGAACCCATGCTATACGTAACAGTGTGTATTGCAAACCAGGCATCCTGCCAACTGAGCTGACCAATCCCAGTGTTAAGTGGATATTATCACATTACTAAGTGCAGATTTGGTGCAGCGCTTCCCTTTGGCTGTTCTTTGATATTCTGAGATAGTTGAAGGCACCATAGAAGTTGCATGTTCCCCTCTATTTATTCACACCAACCGTGTGCATTCTATGAGATAGCTGCTGATTCAGCAGTTCTTTGCTTCGGGCCTATGTTGCTCAGCAACTGATGAAGAATCATCTAGACTGGAAATGTTAGCTTGCTCTCTCTCTCTCTCTCCATGGTTGCTGCCTGACCTGCTGTGATCTCCAGCACTTTTTGTTTTCATGCTCAGCAACCTGATTGGTACAGAGCAAGTCGACTTCAGCACTGAACCAGCCAACCTGTGAGGTGAGACCTTGTCTACTGAGGTGAGGGACTCCACTAATCCTCAGCTTCGAGCTGTTGAATACTGCCATCCAATCATGCTCAATGTAACCAGACTCTGTCTCTTAGAGATGAGGAACCACACAGGAAGGAGAACAGCATTAAGGTGGAATGTGCAGTACACCTGATCAGATTTCTTGGTGATGCTAAATCTCTATGGGATTCATTTTTTTTTAAATGAAGTAAATGAAGAACATGCAGCACATTAGATGACGAGGTCAACATTCACAGCGTTTCTCATTATTAGCCAGTAAGACAGATGTTTGAAACCCTTCAGGAGTTCAGCTTATTTGTTCATTGTTCTGAAGAGGAGCAAGTGAGGACTGCAGATGCTGGAGATCAGAGCTGAAAATGTATTGCTGGAAAAGTGCAGCAGGTCAGGCAGCAGCCAAGGAGCAGGAGAATCGACGTTACGGGCATGAGCCCTTCTTCAGGAGCCCTTCTTCAACATTCCTGAAGAAGGGCTCATGCCCAAAACGTCGATTCTCCTGCTCCTTGGATGCTGCCTGACCTGCTGCGCTTTTCCAGCAACACATTTTCAGCTCATTGTTCTGAAGGTAATGTAATATATTAACTAAGGACAGGGATCAGTTTTCTGCATGTTGGTAACTAATGCTTGGCAAGCACTTTGATATTTTGTTGTTTATTTAAATTTACTTATGCTTTCATAAAAGGTATTCTTATTGTGAGAAACGAAGCTCACTTACTTCAATAATTTCAGTCTGAGAAGTAACACTGCTTTACCTATATCCTACATTATATTTTTGGGAATATGGTCAGAAGTCACATGACACCAGGTTATAGTCCAACAGGTTTATTTGAAATCCCAAGCTTTCAAAATACTGCTCCTTCGTCAGGTGAAGTGAAGACAGCGCACAGACTTTATAATCAGATGGATCAAAAGATCCTACAAGTGGTGTGAGTGAAGTTTGACCAGCTGAATAGCAAGTGAAGGGATGACCTATAATCTGATTAATTAAGGCAGAGTGATAACTATAAAGAAATTTAAAAATAAGGTGTTGCTGGAGACAAACCAAATGGCTGGAATAACATGATAGATATGAGTCACATGCCAAGAGTCTAACCAAATTAACAAGTAATCCAAAACTGCACAAACTAATTAAGGTAGAGAGATCATAACAAGTTATCAAGGGAATGCTGTCAAAACAGGACAAAAACAGTGTCATGCAATTAAAACGATATATTGAACAAACCTGTGATCTTTTGCTATGAATTTTGTGTCTTATGATCCTGCCCTACTAGTTATGTGATGAAGGAGCAGTGCTCTGAAAGCTAGTGCTTCCAAATAAACCTGTTGGACTATAATCTGGTGTTGTGTGATTTTTAACTTTGTCCAACCCAGTCCAACACCAGCTCCTCCACAGCAGTAAAACAATACAGTAAGGGAGATGTTACAGATACAGAACAGTGTGGTGGGGTTATATGTAGCATGATAGGAACCCAAGATAATGGTTGAGGCTCTCTTTATGGGTACAGATCCCTTGGCATGCGACTCTTATACCTATCGTGTTATTCTAGTCATTTGGTTGTCTCCAACACCACCTTATTTTTATTTTTTTGTAATAATCTCTCTACCTCAATTAATCAGATAATAGGTCATCCCTTCACTTGTTGCTCAGCTCATGACACTTTACTCACACTACCTGACACTCTCAATCACCAGCAGAGATTATTATTCAGCCTGTCAAAACTCCACTCACACCATTTGCAGGATCTTTTGATCTCTCTGATTATAAAGTCTGCGCCTGGGTGCTTTCTTCACTTCACTAAACCTGTTGGACTATGACCTGGTATCGTGTGACTTTTGACCTTACCCACTCCGGTCCAACACTGGCACCTCCACAATTTAGTATCACGCCAGAGAGAAGAGAAAGGTGTCTGATGTTCTATAGAGGCTGGGGAGCTGGAGGAAATTGCAACATTACAAAAGGCAGGTGCTGCACACCCAGCTCAACGTGTATGACCCTGACACGTACTTCTCCCAAAAGTTGGAATTTTGCTCATTGTCCTTCCTGCAAGGACCCATCTGCCCTTCCTACACACGGCATCAGATTGGGAGCTATGTATCCGAGCCAGTGTGTGGAACAGGAAGCCTGTGTGAAGGCTAGGTGAAGAGACCAGTGTTTATTTGTGATGCCCTCTAGCCCTCTAACCCTCTGAACAAACCTGGTCAAACAGCTTACAGCAAACAGCAATAAAGGATGGCTGTTTGAACGAGGTGCTGGGAGCCTCCATTGTTCAGCACAGAGAGGTGACTATAAGCAGGAAGTGGGTAAAAACGGAGGGAGCTAATGTGGAAACAAAGTACAAATAGTGATCCCATTCAGCCGTACCGTATAATACACCACAGGTTTTGAGTCATACAAACAATGTATCACATCCCCTCCCCCTCTCCAACACATTTATCCCCGACGCCTTCATAAGTTTGTGCATGTAGTGGTGAGAACACAAGACATTCTCTCTTAAATTCCACTGACACAAATCTTAACAATTTAACAGCTTGCAGTGTCTTTGGTCCTGCAGTGTTCACATTATCAGCTGAAAGAGGTGTAAAAACTGTGCGGGCGGCGTGTCTGTTTGGTGAATCCTTTTGACTGAAGCCTGTGGAACCCCTGCCCCCTCATTGACCCGAGTTATAAATGGCTTTAGTGCCTTGAAAAATAACCTATAAATATCATAAACCGTGGGAGACCATTTCCAACCCAACTCACACACATTAACTTTGGCACACTGAACTTATTGAATAACAGGAGCACATTCAAATGATTAATATTAATTCATTCAGTAATGCATTACACTTTATTAACTATTTTTTCAGAACGCTAGGCAACAAGGTACTCAAATAAAACATGGATCTCTAAGCCATGCCAGTGGCTCAGGGAAGTGCCTATATTCAGTTTTGATTTGATTTGATTTATTTATTCTCAGTAGAGTATCTTTTATTTATCATTTCTACCATATACAACCGATACAGTAAAAATGAGACAGCGTTCGTCCAGTACCATGGGTATTGCATAGACAGCACAAAATACCCAATTATGTATAATGTGCATAAGAAGTGCAAAACACACATGTTACAGTGTAATAGAAGAATGATAAATAATAGATATTTTTCCAGCAGCAATTCGAAGTTGTGCAAAGAATTACAAAATACAGTCTTGTTATCGTGTCACCATTCTCTGGTGTCACCTTTAAACACAGAAAAATAAAACCAAAACACAGAATATAAAGGCAGAAAAATAAAGAAATAAAGAAAAAACAGTTCAACTTTACGGTCCTTCTTGTTAAGTGCTCTGCCATGGGTCAGAGCCTGGTGGCCAGGTGCGAGACCCCTTCGCCACTTTGTGCGTTGGAATGTAAGTTGCCACCCTTCAATGCCATCTTGCCTCCATTCATGCCCTCACCACTAAGTGCCCTCGATGGACCTTGCCAACGCCGACACCACTGATGCCACCGGGTACTGTACCAGCCCAAACTTGACTCTACCATCACCATGAGTCCGCTTCAGGCCCACCTCACCAATGCAGATGCTGCCAGAGGCACTGGGTCATGTCCTCAACCCAAACTCACCTCCGAAAGCACCACCATGAGTCTGCCGCAGATCTGACTGAGCTCTTCAACAAGCGGTGAGTAAACTGAAAGAGAAATGAAAGAAATAAAAATGAGGAAAGAGAGTGAAGAAAAGAAATGAAGAGGAAAGCAGATGGACTATACGAGTCCCAGGCCCAGAAGCTCTATTCCACCACCATGGTTCCTAGAGCTGTCACAAAGGCTGGAACTGGCCAGTTCTAATTAGCCTCAGTACCTCTGGGTTAGAAAGAGATTCCAGCGACAGACAATAAATGTGACCTTTCCAACTTCACTTGCATCTTGAGAAGATGATAAAAAGTAATTGGTCTAGGGATCAACAGATCACCTTTAAACCCTATGGAAACAGCACTCATGTTGCCATTTTATGAGAACAAAGTAAAACTCAGCTATGATGTCCTCTGCAGTGGAATAGCTTATCAAAACTCATGGTCTAGCTCTACACACTTTATCATGCTATCTAAGAATTGAATTGAATTAGCTTTATTGTCACATGTACTTAAATGAGGGCAGTGAAAACGTTACAAGTCACCACCTACAGTGCCATCTTAGGTATAAAGGTACCTAGGTACAGATCCTTTAGTAGATCTCAGGAAAAAAAATTTGAAAAATAAAGAAATAATTGCAAAAATTGTAAGAATAAGTTAGAAAATAGAGAAATAAAAAATTTAGAATAACAGTCCTTCCAATCCAGTCCACGCAGAGCACCTGGCCTCCAGTCTGCACTGAGCGTTGACTTCAGACGAGGAGTCCACCTTGAGGCCAGGAGTCCACTGTGAGGCCACACCAGGCTGAGAGACCGTCACACCAAGCTAACAAACCACCAACCGGACAAGCTGGGCCGGGGGGATAGTCATACCAGGCCGAGAGACCGTCACACCAGGCTAACAAACCACCAACCGGACAAGCTGGGCCGGGGGGATAGTCATACCAGGCCGAGAGACCGTCACACCAGGCTAACAAACCACCAACCGGACAAGCTTGGCCGGGAGATAGTCATACCAGGCCGAGAGACCGTCACACCAGGCTAATAAACCACCACGCCGAGCCAAGCTGGGCTGGGGGGATAGTCGTACCAGGCCAAGAGACCGCTATGTCAGGCAGACAGACCATTGTACCGGGCCAAGAGACCGTCACACCAGGTTGACAGACCACCACGCCGGGCCAGAGCCCATCATGCCGAGCAGAGACACTGCCATACCGGGCAGAGAGACTGCCATGCCAGGCTATGTGATTGTTATACCAGGCCGAAAGACCACCACACGGGCAGAAAGACCGTGATGCCAGGCTGAAAGACAACGTGCTAGGCTGAGAGACCACCACACCGGGCCAAGAGACCGTCATGCCAGGCTGAGAGACCACTATGCCAGGTCGAGCGACCATCATACCAGGCCAAGAGACCACCACGCCAAGCTGAGAGACCACCCTGCCAGGCTGACAAACCATCATGCCAGGCTGAGAAACCACCATGCCAGGCTGACAGGCCGTCATGCCTGGATGCGAGACCATTATGCCAGGCCAAGAGACCACCACACTGAGCCAAGGAACCAGCATGCCAGGCCAAGAGACCACCATGGCAGGCTGAGAGACAATGCCAGGCTGAGAGACCACCATGCCAGGCAGACAGACTGTCATTCTGGATTGAGAGACCACCATGCCAGGCAGACAGACTGTCATTCTGGGTTGAGAGACCACCATGCCAGGCAGACAGACTGTCATTCTGGGTTGAGAGACCACCATGCTAGGCTAAGATGAGGCCAAAACACTGAACGTTTTCAAGACGAGTTAGAAATAATTCTTAGGTTAAAGGGATTAAAGGGTACGGGGAGAAAGTGGGAACAGGGTATTAAGTTGGATGATCAGCCATGATCAAATCGAATGGAGGAGCAGACTAGAAGGGCTGAATGGCTTACTCCTGTGTATGTATTCAATGTTGCTATGTGTCTGTTTATCAGCAAGGGATCAGCTAATCCCCAGCTTGTATCACCGTCTGTTCACAAAACTGATTACAAAGGTTCCTTGCAGCTGAACTATTTTTTTGAAATTCCAGTTGCTGTTAATCTGTCGAATAAGGAGAGGAAACAAAACTCGCTGCCTTTGAAATTGGATCGGGTATCCATGCCTGAGGAAAGGTGCCGAACCAATGGGATTAGGCTTCGCTGCAGATAACAAGGATGTGTACTAGAGTTAGAAAGTATCATTATAATATTTAAACAAGAGTTTTACACTTTCTGTCCTTTCAGGCCAAAGTTTAATTGTAAGGCACATGTTGACATTTTTGTGAAAATTAACTTATTCTGATTTCTGCAGCAACCCTCAGTCAGTGCTGCACTGTTTGCTTTGATCTGCGTTCAAAGCAGTTTTATTGCATTCCTGGGTGGTCCAGTCGGTCTATCTCTGAGTCTGAAAGATTAAGGGGAAGCTGTAAAAAAATGGATAGGAGAAAGCAGGAGGCACTGCCCTGGACACCTCATCTATATAGGATCATCGAAGAACGCTGTTGAACTCAGGAACACAGCCCCGGGTGCAAATACTTCACAGAGAAGGCAAAACTCAAACCTCGAACCTGGGGCACTACCTGTGGCCGTCAAGGTCACTATGGGCCATTGCTTTTATGTTACGGGATCATTTCAGGATACAACCCCTGATGTGTCAAAGAAGACCAAGTCTCTCTTCCATGTCGTTCTCTAATCTGCCATGACCAAGGGTAGCACAGCGGTGTTTCTCTCACATTGCAAGTATCCTTCTGGGGCAAGGTTCACTGTCCTGGACTTCCCATGTCACTGCGATGGGCTCAACAATGCCTCTTCTTCCTCAGGTGGCTTAGGAAATCTAGCATGTCCAGAAGGACCCTCACCACCTTCTACAGATGCATCATTGAAAGCATACTGTCTGGGTGCATCACGGTCTGATATGGTTCTGCCCAGGACCTTAAGAAACTACAGAAGGTTGTGTGCAGAACCCAGACCATCATGGAAGCCAACCTCCCATCCATGGACCCCAATTACCCTTCCCATTGCTGCAGAAAGGCTGCCAACATCAAAGACCCTTCGCACCCCAGTAATGCTCTCCTACAACCTCTTCCGTCAGGCAGAAGATGCAGTAACTTGAACACACACACCAACAGGTTCAGGAAGAGCTTATTCCCTGTTATTATCAAACTGTTGAATGGACTGTCTAACTTCAAATAATGTTGATCTTGCGAATGTTGATCTTGCTTTGTGCAGCTTCTGGGCAGCTGTAACCTTGTATTACCTCGCTCTGTCTAAGCACCCTGTGATCTGTATACCTTTGTCTGCTATGATCTGCCTGTACTGCACACAAAACAAAACTTTTCACCGTACGCAGGTACATGTGACTACAATAAATCAAGTCAAATCAAAATCAAATCAGACTGCAACCACATTGCCTTGATGCTCCCCACTGTCTCCATCCTAGCAGATCCCCCTCCCTCCCTCAATCTGTCAGAGTCCATGCTCATTTGACAGCTATCCTTTGACACCCTACTATGTAACCAGGGACGTTGAATGGGGTCAGTCTGGGATTACACTCCATCCTGCCCTGTTTGAATTATTTAGTGAAACTAATTGTGGCTCCCAGAGTCAGTCCTAGGAGGAGGCTCCCAAGACAGTGGGATGAGTTCACAGCATCCCTGAAGAGGTTATAGTCAATCCAGCCAATACATAGGAGTCCCATGACTAATCAAACTGGAGATTTGAGAAGTCACCAAAGCCATAGAGACTTTGTTGGAAATACAGAACAGCAGAGACAACCCATCAGAGAAAGTACCTCCCAAGCATTCGTCTAGCTAAATCTCCAAGCACTACCTACTCAGCTTGTGGCAAAGTCTGCAGATCACCTTACCATCCATCTCAGGACCCACTGAGCCTAATGGAACCAAGGCACGCTGGATCCCAGGGGACTGGCTGAGACTGAAGACTGATTTTGGTCAATTTTGAGACAGCCTTCCCAATATTGTCAATGAAAAAGTTTGGACCTTCTGTGAAGCCCATATCACTCACTGTCTATCAGTGATGGCCCAAAAGTGGAAGTTATGGAAAAAACAAAGAGTCCGTGAACAAATTCATTAAAGAAAAGAATTTGCTTTTGTAGTTTGTATTCTCCAGACCTGACCGAGTAAACAGTGTGTGAACAGGTTGAGGCTCAATCGTTGTATATTATTTGACATCTGCCAGAACTCATTTTACATGATCCTCTTTAAACACGATAAGTTTGAACACATGCTGCAAATGTAATTCTTTTTTAATGTTCTTCTTTACCCTATCGTGTCAGGATTGGCTATTTAATTACAGTCCAGTAAGGTTGTAAGATTGGAATTGGCTCATGTTACAGATATTAATTAGATAGTTTTACTGAATAGTTTAATTTCACTTCAAAAAATTAACTTTGAAGGGGTCACAGTCAACTAATACATCTGTAGTCAAAAATACAGCAGAATTTTACAAATTGTACAATTTAGAAACAAATTGATTTCTTGGGTTCTCAAAAGTAAAGGAGAAGCATTCTTGGGTGCAGCAATGGCTGAATGACATTATCACTAAACTATAAATGTTTTGGGGATCTGAGTTTGAGTCTTGCCAAAGCAGATGATCAAATTTGCCTTCAATAAAAATCTAGAGTTAAGAGTTTAATGATCACCTTTAGGGAAGAAAACTGTTGTTTGCACCAGGTTTGGCCTACATGTGACTCCAGACCCACAGCAATGCAGTTGACTCTCAACTGCCCTCTGCAATAGCCGAGCAAGCCATTCAATTCTATCAACTGCTAAAAAGACCCAAAAATGGATTACAATCGGTCAGATCATTTGGCCTCAACAAAGGCACTAGAAATGACAATAACAAACTCAACCCTGGTGACTCTGTCTTCCTAACTAATACCTGGGGGCTAAAATTGGGAAAGCAGTCTCACAAACTAGTCAAGCCACAGCCTGACATAGTCATACTCACAGAATCATGCATTACAGACAATGTCCCAGGTAATACTTTCACCATCCCTAGGTATGTCATGTCACCCATCAGCGGGACAGGCTCAATAGCTCAGTGATATACAGTCAGGAAGAGGTTGCCTTGGGAGTCTTCGGCATTGACATGTGCAAAAATAAGACTGAAGCATTTGCAACAATTTTTCAACCCGAAGTGTGAGTAGATGATCCATTTGAGCGCCTCTTCAAGCCCCCAGCATCACAGATGCCAGTCTTCAGCCAATTTGATTCACTTCACGTGGTATCAAGAAATGCCTGGAGGCCCTGGACTTTGCAAGGGCTATGGGCCTTGACAACATTCAATACTTGTGCCCAGAACCTGTTATGTCCTGAGGGGTCTGTTTCCATGCTGTATGTTCCGATGACTCTGAGTCAAGCTGTTCCAACACAACTACAACACTGGCATCTATTCAACAATGTGGAAAATTCCTTAGGTACGTCTTGTACACAAAAGGTAGGACAAATCCAACTTGGACAGTTACTGTCTCACCAGTCCTCTCTTGATCATCAAGAAAGGGTTGGTAGAGGTCATCAACATGCCATTAAGCAGCACTTGCTTAGTAATAATCTGCTCGCTGTTTTGGGCTCCACCAGGAGCACTCATCTTCTGACCTCATTACAGCCTTTGCTAAAACATGGACAAAAGAGCTGAATTGGAAAGTTGGGGTGAGAGTGATTGCTCTTGACATTAAGTCCATGTTTAACCAAATGTGACATCAAACTGGTTCTAAAAGTGTGGAGCTGGCAAAGCACAGTCAGACAGGCAGCATCTGAGGAGCAGGAGAGTCGATGTTTCAAGCATAAGCTTTTCATTAGGAAATGAAATCTTGATGAAGGGCTTTTGCTCGAAATATCGACTCTCCTGCTCCTCGGATGCTGCCTGTCTGACTGTGCTTTGCCAGCTCCACACTTTTAGACTCTGCTTCAGATGTCACTTCTGAAATATATATAATGTTCTATAAAATGTTACTGGAAAAAAAAGCTGAGGTCTAAAACTGTGGATTTTATCCACTCACTAACTTTAATGAATTTAAAATGACCTTGTTCCTAATAGACTGTTGATTTACATTTGTCTACAGATATAAGGGGAAAGCATCGATTCTGGCTGTGACCTACAGCATCAATCACCCTGAATAATGTCACGGACCTCAACTTCATCCTTCACTGAATGTATGGGAGAGGGGCAAGTCAGCGGGTCTGGCTGCACCTGGAGAAAGAAGGCAAAGTTAACATGTTGGGCTCAGTGACCCTTCTTCAAAACATGTCTTCAAGAAGGGTCACTGGATCTGAAACGTTAACTCTGTTTTCTCTCCACAGATGCAGTCAGACCCGCTGTGTTTCTCCAGCAATTTCCACTTCTGTTTCAGATTTCCATTATCCGCAGTTTGTGGTTTTATTTTATGAGAGGGGAATTATCTGTTTTGCTTCAACAGCTAAGTCTGTGCCCTACAAGGTCTCGTGATGCTGTGGTAGTGTTCCTACCTCAGGATAGGTAGCTCTACGTTCAAGCCTTATGTCAGGACTTGACAGCCAGAGCAGTTATATTATAAGGAAGCCAGACATGTTGATTATCAAACTCTTAATCCTTCTCTAATGCCTTTGACATGTGGTAAGAGTAGGAGAGTTTCCTGATCAGCCAGAATCCCATTGTAGCAGCAACACAATGGCCCCCCACATTACAAGACTCTGCATATAGGTTCTTGCCATGAGCAAAAGGCAACTCACCAACAATAAAGTTATGTTGGAGCATCAGAGGCTGAGGGGTGACCTTGTAGAGGTTTATAAAGTCATGACGGACATGGATACGGGGAATAGCCAAGGTCTTTTACCCAGGGTTGGGGGGAGACCAAAACTAGAGGGTGTAGTTTTAAGGTGAAAGGGGAAAGATTTAAAAAGACCTGAGGGTCAACTTTTTCACACAGAGAGTGGTGCATGTATGGAATGAGCTATGGGAGGAAGTGGTAAAGGATGGTACAATTACAACATTTGAAAAGCATCTGGATAGGTGCATGAACAGAAAGGGTTTAGAGGGATATGGGCCAAATGCTAGCAAAAGGGTTCAGGTCAGATTGGGATGTCTGGTCAGCATGGACGAGTTGGACTAAAGGTCTCTGACTCTGACCCCATGACTTAAAGACCTTCTGAATCCATTGTTAGAATTTCTCCCCAATTTCTCTTGCTTTCTAAACAAACTGGCCCTGCAATAGGAGCACAAAGTTGAATCTGTACCCATGTGTTTTCCCTGTGAGTCATAGATTGCAAACAATTAGCAACTGATGTTGAATCTCCAGGGATTAAAGATTAACTTCCTCGATGCGCACTGATGCAAACAACCCAGGACAAACACAAATGGGATATGAATAAATGCTCGAGGTGGAACATTTAGTCCCAGTTTGGGCCCAGAGGTGGTAAAGTGTCAATAACAGCAGTGCCTCTTGGGTGCTGTTGCCCCCAGTTCCATCGCATCGCAGCAGTAGGATAAGGGATGGCAGAGCTGATCTCTGTATGCAGCAGGTAGCCAAGCGAATGAATGAAAAGCCTATTGCTGGGACATGGACAGACAGTGAGAGAGATGATACATCTACCTGGAGGTGACCTCCCAGCAGCACACTGTGGGGATGGGCCGTCCTGCAACCAGAGGGGTTGGCGGGAGACTGGGGGAGGTGCCCAGCACACACCAGTTGGTGATACGCCCAGGCATCAAAGGACCAGACATGCTGCCCTACATCCAGGGCTGAGATTTTAGAATTTAGAACTTAGAATCTCTATGGTGTGGAAACAGGCCATTCGGTCCAACAAGCCCACACCACCCTTCAGAAGAACATTCCACCCAGACCCATTCCCCTACCCTATTACTTTACATTTCCCCTGACTAATGCACCTAACCTACACACCCCTGAACACTATGGGCAATTTAGCATGGCCAATCCACTTAACCTGCACATCTTTGGACTGTGGGAGGAAACCGGAGCACCCAGAGGCAACCCATGCAGACAGTCGCCTGAGGCTAGAATCGTACCCTTGGCACTGTGAGGCAGCCGTGCTAACCACTGAGCCACCATGCCACCCCAAATGGAATGAGATGTCTGCCCAGTGGAACCCAAGCACTGACACCATGTCAGAAATGGCGAAAGTGAGTTCTGCAGATGCTGGAGATTATAGTCAAGATTAGAGTGGTGCTGGAAAAGCACAGCAGGTCAGGCAGCATCTGAGGAGCGGGAAACTCAACATTCCGTCAAAAGCCCTTCATCAGGAATGAGACTGGGAACCTCGGGAGTGGAGAGATAAATGGGAGGGGGTGGGGAGGTTGGGGCTGGGGGGAAAAAAGATGAGAATGAAATAGGTGGATGGAGGTGGCGGTGAAGGTGATAGGTTGGAGGGGAGGGTGAAGCGGATAGGTGGGAAGGAAGATGGACAGATGGGATGGTCGTAAGGACGGTGCTGTCCTGGAAGGTTGGAACTGGGTAAGGTGGGGGGAGGCGAAATGAGGAAATCTGATGTTCCCAGCCTCATTCCTGATGAAGGGCTTTTGCCCGTAATGTCAATTTTCCTGCTTTTTGGACCCTCCACGACTACCTGGTCAGGTCCACATCCCCTAACAACTCACCCTCCCCTCCAGGCACCCTCCCCTGCCACCGCAGGAATTGCAAAAGCTGCGCCAACAACTCCTCCCTCACCACCATCCAAGGCCCCAAAAGAGCCTTCCACATCTATTAAAGTTTCACCTGCACTTCCACACATGTGGTTTACTGTATCCATTGCTCCCGATGCGGTCTCCTGTATATTGAGACAGGACGCCTACTTGCAGAGCGCTTCAGAGAACATCTCTCGGACACTCACACCAACCAACCCCACCGCCCGTGGCCGAACACTTCAACACCCCCTCCCACTTTGCCAAGGACATGCAGGTCCTGGGCCTCTTCCATCGCCACTCCCTTACCACCCGACGCCTGGAGAAAGAACGCCTCATCTTCTGCCTTGGGACCCTCAAACCCCATGGCATCAATATGGATTTCATCAGTTTCCTCATTTCCCCTCCCTCCACCTTACCTCCAGCTCAGCACCGTCCTCGTGATCCGTCCCATTGGTACATCTTCCTTCCCACCTCTCCGCTCCACCGTCCCCTCTGACCCATCACTTTTACCCCCACCTCCATCCACCTATTGCACGCTCAGCTACCTTCCCTCCAACCCACCCCCTCCCATTTATCTCTCCACTCCTGAGGCTCACAGCCTCATTCCTGATGAAGGGCTTTTGCCCGAAATGTCAATTTTCCTGCTCCTCAGATGCTGCCTGACCTGCTGTGCTTTTCCAGCACCATACCATGTCAGAAATGTCTATAATTTGGTCATGCCATTGGAAATTGGACGTTCACATCGTTTGAAAGTAAAATGAGACTCTGATGCCAAGTTGATCCAGAAATTATTATCAGAGTGTGGATGCCCACAGCATTTGCCATTCATCTGTTTGTTATGCAAGCAAAGGCATTTCCCTACTCAACATTAATGTATAGGTGCCATGTGAAAGCAGCAGAAAGAGGAATGTCAGATGAACATGCTAGAGTTTTCTCAAAGTCGCATCACAAACAGTAATATCCGGGCTGTAGAGGTTGTCGTTTGGATGAATTTGATTTGCCAAGTAACTGTCTGTGTCCCCTAAATTTCAGGAATCTTCAGTAACATATTGAGTGTTCTTTTGTTTGTTCATCATATACTTTAACATGTCAGATGTCGATCAGGGGTAGTGCTTTCAGAAGTGCCATCTTTCAGATAGACATTAAACCGAGACCCTCTCAGATGACATTAAAGACCGTGTCGTGTGATTTTTTTTTTGAAGAGCTCCCTCTGGTGTCCTGACCGATACAGTACCACATACAGATTATCTATGCATTGGCACTTGGTATTTGTAGGGACATTGCTGTAACAGAATTGGCTGCTGCACTTTCTACATTACACCAGTGATCATCATGAAGATGTAATTCTGTGTAACTGGCCCATTTAGGGATGTAACTGTTTACTCCACCTTAATTTGGAAACAATTCTGTTTGTGAAGCGAAGGCTATTGTTGAGGTTCGTTCTATCCTCGTTGTGTAACCAAAGCTGTGCATTAAACTCCAGATTTCAAAGAATACAATTTGTGTTTCCAGGGTTTATTACATACTCACAGGACCTGTTCTTTGTAGCTGACAATGTTAACAGGAAAAATAACAAGTTATTTCTTGCTCCTGGTTACTTATTTGGTAAAAGTTTAAATTTTGTTTGTTATTAATTCACAGGACAGACCAGAATTTATTGCCCATTCCTAATTGCTCAGAGGGCAGTTAAGAATCAACCACATTACTGAGGGTCTGGAGTCATGTGTAAGCCTACCTGGTAGGGATGGCAGTTTCCTTCCCTAAAGGGCATTAGAATTTAGAATTAGAATTAGTTTTCATTGTCACGTGTACTAAAGAGAGGGATACAGAGGTACAGTGAAAAGTTTACAATGTCAACATTCACGACACCATCTGAGGTACAAGGTACCTAAGTACAAAGTCTTAGGTTAAAAAATAGAAAAATAAAAAAAAAATTAAAAATTACAGTTCTCATCAGTGTAAAGTAGTAAATAGTGAACTAGATGGGTTTCCTCTGACAATGGATTCATGGTCATCATAAGATTCTTAATTCCAGATTTCTGTTTTGAATGATTGAAACCAGGTCCTCAGGAGATCATGTGGGTTTAGGATTAACAGTCAAGTGATAGTACCACTAGGGCTGTTGCCTTCCCAATAAATTGGACTCAAAATTATTTTATATCCCACTGATATTTAAACAGCTCTTTCAAAAAGGTCTCTTTAGCAGAGTAACAACAACTTTGATTTATATAACATCTTTATTGTTGTAAGAAGTCTGCAGTATTATCAGTCATGACTTGAGCCACATTGGGAAAACACACAGATTTTAAGGAACAAATTATATGAGGAGAGAGAGGTAGAGGTGCACAGAGTTTAAGAATAGGATTCCAGAGTTCAGGACAGACAGCTGAAGACACAGCTACCAACTTTAGCACATTGACCAAGCTTACTCTAATCATTCAGCTTCACAGAAAAATAACCAATCTGGTTTGGTGCAAATTATTTATCTATAGGTTCCAGATCTGGTTTCTGAATAGGAAAAGTAATGACACATCACAAAGGTCCTAATAGCTGGAGGAAGGGGAGGGAGATACTATATTAAACTGCGAA
Organism: Chiloscyllium plagiosum; assembly: GCF_037043375.1. NCBI lineage: Eukaryota > Metazoa > Chordata > Chondrichthyes > Orectolobiformes > Hemiscylliidae > Chiloscyllium > Chiloscyllium plagiosum. The sequence continues at coordinate 47,086,954 of NW_028270163.1, read as the reverse complement.
CCCAACTAAATACTACATCTGACCTTATAGAGGTTTGTAAAATCATGAGGGGCATGGATAAGGTAAATAGACTAGGTCTTTTCCCTAGGGTGGGGGAGTCCAGAACTTGAGGGCATAGGTTTAGGGTGAGGGGGTAAGATGTAAAAGAGACCTAAGGGGCAACTTTTTCACACAGTGGGTGGTGCTTGTATGGAATGAGCTACCAGAGGAAGTGGTGGAGACTGGTACAATTACAACATTTAAAAGGCATCTGGATGGTTATATGAATAGGAAGGGTTTAAAGGGATATGGGCCACATGCTGGCTAATGGGACTCAAGTAGGTTAGGAAATGTGGTCAGCATGGACGAGTTGGACCGAAGGATCTGTTTCCCTGCTGTACATCTCTATGACTCTATATCCCGAGGGTTACTATTGACCAGAAACTGGACTGGATCCACCATACCTTGGGAACAAAAGCAAGTCAGAGGCTGGGAATTCTGTGGTAAATAACTCACCTCTTGTCTCCAAAATAACTGTGCAATATCTACAAAGCACAAGTCAGGAGTGTGATGGAATATTCCTCGTTTGCCTGCCGATCTAACAGCACTTAAGAATCTGGAGGACATCCAGGACAAAGCTTGAATGGCACCCCATCCATCATTGGCTTCTATCACCACTGACACACAGTGGTAGCATATACAGGATACACTGGAACAATTCACCAAGACTCCTTAGATAGCACCTTCCAAACCTGCAATGTCTAACAGCTAGAAGGACAAGGACAGCAGATCTATGGAGCAGCATCACCTGCAAGTTCCCTGGCATGTCACAGAATATCCTGACTGTTACCATATCACTGTTTTCACTGTCGTTGGATTGAAATCCTGGAACTCCTTCCTAACAGAACAGAGACATCTCTACTTTCTGAGGACTGCAGCAGTGTAGAAGGCAGCTCACTACCAGTTCCTCCAGGACATTTAGGGACAAGTAATACATGCACATCTGGGTTGGCACAGTGGCTCAGTGGTTAGCACTGCTGCCTCACAGTGCCAAGGAATTGGGTGCGATTCCAGCCTTGGGCGACTGTCTGTGTGGTGTTTGCACATTCTCCCCGTGTCTGTGTGGGTTTCCTCCGGGTGCTCCGGTTTCCCCCCACAGTTCAAAGGTGTGCAGGTCAGGTGACTTGGCCATGTTAAATTGCATATAGTGTTCAGGGATGTGTAGATTAGGTGCATTAGTCAGGGGAAATATATGGGAATAGGTGGGATACTCGTCAGAGGGTCAGTGTGGACTCGTTGGGCCAAATAGCCTGCTACCACACTGCAGGGATTCGATGACATCCACATCCCAAAATCAAATAAAAAATAACGTCTAATATACGCAGGTTATGAATCCGGTTACAATGATGTGTCTTACAGACCATTCAGAGGATGTGGTATTGTCGGAAAAGCCAACAATCACTGTCTCTCAAAGCATCCTGGAAACTAGGAGCTGTCAGACTGTCCTGCTAGTCATTTCGAAAGACAGTCACGTCTTAAGCACATTTCTGGGAATCTAGAGTCAGATCTATGCCAAGGTTTCCTTTCATTTTTTAAAATATATTTTTATTTTAAAAATACATTTTTAAATATTACAACAAATACAAAACAATACAATTCAAAACAGTACAAAAAAACACAAGTTAAAAAAAAACCAGTGCACCCTCATGTACAAATGTATAAACATATATAGAAAAATATAGAATTAAAAAAAACAAACTAGCTATTTAACTAAATATATAATAACCAACAACAAACTAATAAATAGTAATAACTCAGCTCAGCCAAACAAGACACCCATATGTTCACAGATCCTCCTTCCTGATATTGGACTCATGAAACACAATTGTTATGGCTATATAAAAGCCCTTGTTAGTGTGGCAGATAAATCTGTGTCCAGGTATTCCAAAAAGGGCTGCCATGTCTTATAAAAATTCTCAGTTCTGTGGTGTACCATATTTGTGAGAAAATCCAAGGGAAATGGTTTCCTTTCTTAAAGAAAAATAGTAAATGAGTTAGGATTTTTTTACAACACTAGCTTCATAGACTTATATTACTGAAACTAGCTCTTTAATTACAAATGTAACTAATTAAATGAATTCAGTTCACAAATTACCATGATGGGATTTGAACTCACATCGACAGTTCTTTTAGTGTAGGTCTCCTGTAATTATTCACACTGTGAAATAACCACGCCACAATCATTGAGTCAATGAGCATCCAAAAACTTTATAGTTACATTAACAAACACAAGCCTCAGGACCACTAAATTATTTCTGAATTTGAAAAACAACTTGTATTTATATAAGGGCCTGTACTAAAGCATTGCAAAGTGCTTCATGGTGATGCCATAAAGCAAAATTTGACACTGAGCCAGAAGGCAGATGGTCAAAAGCTTAGTCAATGTTAAATTAGGTAAGTTTTAGAGCATGTCTTAAAGGGGGGTAAGTGAAAGAGAGAGTCAGAGAGATTTAGGGAGAAAATGTCAGAGTTTAGGGCCTAGGTGGCTAAAGGCACAGTGTTGGAGCAATAAGAAACGAAGATGCAGAGGTGGCCAGACTAAGATTTGCATAGATACCTCCGTGGTTTATATAGTGAGAGGAAATTACAAAGATAGAGAGAGGCAAGGTCATAGAGCACCTTGAAAGCAAGAAATAATATTTTAAAATCAAAGCATTGCTGAAATGATGGTCAATGACCACATCAGTGAGCAGAAGGGTAATGGGTGATCTGAACTTAAAGTGTAAGTCTTGATATGGGCATAGGCATTTTGGATAAGCTTAATTTTATGCAGGGTTACTACAGATTTCTTTGCACTCCAAAGCACCTTACAGTAAGATCGATACTATTGTAAGATTACAAAAATGACAGCCAACTTCTGCACTAAGATCCTGCAGACAGCAATGAGATAAGGACCACATAATCGTTATTGATCATGTTGGCCGGAGATATTTGCAGAAGTCCTGGGAAACGAAGCAGAATGAACTCACATTGATTTAACCTCTTCGTGTTCTGAGGACATCCCTAGACACTTCCATGTCAGCGTATTTTACAGTATAGTGTTAGTCCCAAATCCTAGGTGAAGTTCCTCAGTTTGTTACAGTTCCTGATAGGATACCCCTAGATCATTAAGTTTCTGATGAGGAGGGATGAATTGGCTCCCTTTCCTAATTTGCTCGTTCCACTGGTTGATTGGAATAAGGCTAGTTTAAAACCAGGCCACTTCACTTGTCCCAGCTCCAAATGAGCATATGGTTTAAAAAGGAGTTTCTTTAACCAGGCTTTCAAAAGAGTGAGTTTTTAAAATTACTAAATATAATAATAATGAGGAATAGAAATAAGAGGTGGATTCAAAAAGATCACAGTTTAAAACAAAGTAGATTTATGGATCAGTGTCTGAATTGCAGTAGGGGTTATTGGTACCAATGACCTTTTACCTCTCCTCTGTGTGTTGTATCATGTCTACTTCGTAATTCAAACTCGCTCTTCTTATAAATTTAAGGAAGCTTGGTTAAATTGGCTCCTTTTAAAACATGGTTCCACTTGGGTCTGGGAAACATATATCTTCAGGAGGGGATCCTTTTCAAAGTAATCTTGTTGCAACCAATGGAAGGGACTGGGCAGACATAGAAAGAGAGCCAGATTACTCCTCCTCATGCGAGAGCTGAACAATTTAGGGTAACCCATCTGGAATTGTAACAAATTGAAGAACCTTTCCCAGGTTTTGGTCTTAACATCATGAATGGAAATACATTTAAAGCTGTCTGTGGTGCAACCTCCACACTGACTGGCTGACCCTCTCCTGATAAGGATCCAGGTTTTTCTGAGGTCAGTGACATTAGGCCAGTTTCAACCCCATTGGGAATATGTGATTCTAAAACAATGTTGTTTCTGTAGTCTGTGTGTCAGGGAAGGTGATGGTGCTGCCCTATATATTGCACAATGATCCCTGTTTTATGAATTTAAAATCATAAAGTTAAACCCTTAGCAAGTAATGACTAACTGAGAGAAATGGGTCAATGAAGGCCGACAGAAAACATGTCGAACCATTATATGACTAACAACGTTGCATAGCTGTGATCTCTATAAGCCCCCACTGGTCAGACGCACACACAATGCACAAAAAAATCTCTGATAGTTTCAAGGGGCCAGTTTCCATTCTGTCAATACACTCGCTTTGAAATGTAGTGATTTATGTTGTAACTGAAACTCGTGTAGTGGGCAGTGCAGAGAGAAATTTTATTAACCAAAGCCCTGAGTGGTTCAAATCTCAAAGCCTCAAAAACTTAAACATTGCAGATAGTAGCCCAGTGACTGAAGGGGGTAGTCAGTCAGCTTCATGTTACGTATTCCAGTGTCAGTATAAAACCTCTTGCAGAAATGTGATTGACATGCTAACCTTCTTTTACTGCAATAGTGGTGTCATTTTATGTGTTCTGTGATGATTCCTGGGGCTAGGTCTAAACAACAACTCACCCAAGGATGGAGCCAGTCTACAGCAAACAATGAGCATTCCTGCCAAGGGAGCAAGAAAGTTCAGGGCATATATAGTTCCAGGCAAAAAAAGAAAACAGAGAATCCTGGAATCAGACACAGTTCAATTAAGGTCACCTCCCCAGTGGAGAATAAGCTCCGCTGTGTCTAGCAGTCGAACTACTTACGCAGTCTATAGCAAAGAGGCAAAAGGTTGCCAGCACGTTGAAAACCACATGATATGGGCCAAGCAGACATTGCTCTGTACTGAGATGATCTTGTCCTCTCTCCAGGCTCCTTCCTCTACCAAGGTCGTATAGGCACAGATTACTATAATATCAGTCTTCAGCCAATCTTAAGGCAGGCACCCAGTCAGCTGAAGATGTGGGAGTGAAGCCATTGCAGCCTGAAACTTGTCCAAACTCAAGACCCTTACATGAATTGTCACTGTAGATGGCTTACAACTAACAACTAGAACTTTCGGCTGGTTATTCCACCTCCCGGTCTGGGCCATTATAACAACTTACCGTTCCCAGGAAAACACCTCTTATCTGAATACAGACTGAACTCGGAATAAGAAGAACGCTGGTGTAAATAGTTAGTGCTACACAGGACAATTACTTTAACAACAATTGAGTTATCTTTACATTTTCAATTATAGTTCATGATTGATGTTGTTGGATCCCAATATGAAACACTAAAGGCACTGGAGCGTGTCCAGCGGAGATTCACACGGATGATCCCTGGAATGGTAGGTCTAACATACGAGGAACGGCTGAGGATCCTGGGATTGTATTCATTGGAGTTTAGAAGATTAAGGGGAGATCTAATAGAAACTTACAAGATAATACATGGCTTGGAGAGGGTGGACGCTAGGAAATTGGTTCCGTTAGGCGAGGAGACTAGGACCCGTGGACACAGCCTCAGAGTTAGAGGGGGTAAATTCATAACAGAAATGCAGAGACATTTCTTCAGCCAGAGAGTGGTGGGCCTGTGGAATTCATTGCCGCAGAGTGCAGTGGAGGCTGGACTCCACTAAATGTCTTCAAGGCAGAAATTGATAAATTCTTGATGTCACAAGGAATTAAGGGCTACGGGGAGAATGCAAGTAAGTGGAGTTGAAATGCCCATCAGCCATGATTGAATGGCGGAGTGGACTCGATGGGCCGAATGGCCTTACTTCCGCTCTTATGTCTTATGGTCTTATGGTCTTATTACCCAATCTATGGTAAGAATAATTAGCTTTGGTGTACTCAGCAACATGTTATTGCAAGGTTGTGGGGTGGAATGTCAGACATTTTCCTGATCAGGTGCTGCAAGGTGTTAATGGTGAATCAAGCAGAATTGTTCTGCAGCTCTGACAGGTTTTCAATCAAGATAACACACAAATGTTTGCCACATAATTTCAATATCTTTGGGACCTCTAGCTCTGCCTTTAGGATGAAGTGTTGTTGCTAACTGTTCGGATCAGTCCCTGAGTGGTCCATTAAACAGCAGTAATGCAATTTACACAGCTCTGCAAGCACAGCAGCTGCTGGGTTGTCTGTGGCAAGGCCTCTGTGTACTGCTGAATGATCCCAAGTGTATCATTTCTGATTTGTTATGGCAGGTACTGCAGCTATTACCACAACAGACCCATACATTGTACAAACATGGGGGGGGGGAGACAGTGAGAATAATTGTGCCCCCTTGTTCCGATTTCCCATTTCCATAGGAAATAATTTCTATGTGCTCTATTGAATAATTTTAAGCAGCTCAATTAAATCACACCTCGGTCGTTTAAACTCGAGGATATACAATTCGAGATTATGTAAGTCCTTCCACATTTATTAACTCTATGAACTCTAGAATCTTTTTGGTGAATCTCAGTTGCTCTTTCCCCTGTGTCTGTAATTCCTGACATGTAGAGTTCAAAACTAAATGCAGGGTGTGACCAAGGCTGTGTAAAATTGAAGGATTGTCTCCTCTCCTTTAAGTTCAAGCCACTTTGAGAGAAAGTCCAGTATCCTTTTAAACATTTTGGCACATTTTATTACATTAGCTAAATGTAAGTGCACCAGCTTCTAGTCATATGTGTATGTTGGCAGACAAATTGTTTCACTCTTCCATACTGCCTAATCTCTCACAATTGTCATGCCATCAGATCAGAACCCCAAAGTACTATGGATGTTGTTAAGTTTTCATTCCAAAATATGTTTTTAAAAGCTGACTACCAAAGACAAAAAAGTCTATGGCTGTAAATTCGATTCAGTCTGGCAAAGTCTTGTGCAGGGATCCATGGAATGTTGCACCTGTAGAGGGTCAGGATAACTTCAAAAAGAGAGAGAGAAATAGAGGGAGATGTAACAGGAAGAGATAGTGAAAGGGATGACTGTCTTGCCCCTCTCAGCAGTAAACCAACACTAGCAGGCACTGCTTTGTGTGATGCTCTTTCAAGTATACACAAAAGTGTACTCAAAACTGATGGTAACCTTGGTCCATGTTTGTTGTGAAAGCAGGCATGCCAGTGAATTTGAGGTACCTGTGTGTACTAACCTAATGTGAATATGTTTTGAAGGTCACAGTCAAAGAACCACCTACAAATACTCCTGCATTGAGGTAAAAAGATTCTTTCACTCTGTGTATTGGAAGTTGGTTAGTTAACAAGGCAGTTAAGAGAAAACAGGACAACAGAAGGATTCTCACTCAAACAGTTGCTGCCCAAACACCACAAAAAGGAAAGAGGGCAAAACGATTTCATTAACTGCCAAGGTAAGAATTCCAAATTCCAGAGGGTTTGATCTATATATCTTTTAACTCTGTCTTTTCTTGGACCCAATTCTCGTTAATCTGTGAGTATGTGTTGCTTTGTAATTGTTTCTCGTAGTTAGAGTCATTGAGATGTACAGCACGGAAACAGAACCTTTAGTCCAACTCGTCCATGCCGACCAGATATTTCAACTTAATCTAGTCCCATTTGCCAGCACTTGACCCATATCCCTCCAAACCCTTCCTGTTCATATTCCCATCCAGATGCCTTTTAAATGTTGCAATTGTACCAGCCTCCACCACTTTCTCTGGCAGCTCATACCATACAGTCACCACCCTCTGCATGAAAAAGTTGCCCCTTAGGTTGCTTTTAATTTTTTTCCCGTCTCACCCTAAACCTATGCCCTCCTGTTCTGGACTCTCCCCACCCCAGGGAAAAGACCTTGTCTATTCACCCTATCCATGCCCCTCATGATTTTATAAACCTCTCAGTCACTCCTCAGCCTCCGATGCTGCAGGGAAAACAACTCAGTGTACTCAGCCTCTCCCTATAGCTCAAACCCTCCAACCCTGGCAACATCCTTGTAAATCTTTTCTGAACCCTTTCAAGTTTTACAACATCTTTCCTATAGCAGGGAGATCAGGATTGCACACAAAACTGATAAACTCAGTTTACATTGGCTCCTTTTAAATAATAAATTCATTTGATCTGGGAGAAAAGACACCTGCAAGGAAGGAACCATTTTCAAATTAACCTTGCTGGCACCAATTGAGGAGGTGGGGGAGAATAAGGAAGGGGAGCAGGTTCATCCTTCCTCACCTGGGAGCTCAGTGATTTGGGGTATCCTGTCCGGAATGGTAATAAGTTGGTGAGCCTATTCCAGGGTCGGGTTGTAGCACAATTAAAACAGTCCCACTTTTTCTTGTGTTTAGGTAATCCTCATCTTTCCACTTGATGTTAAAAGATTACATCATTTGCCAACAATGCAAATTTTTGAAATGCGAATGACATGCGTGCAAACATTCAAATCCACAGCTGCACCAAAGAATTTCTTTACATAGCTAATAACTCCATTCTGAGCTCAAATGTAGCATTGAAATGGAGCAATCAAGCAGGGCTCCCCTTCCTTGATGTATTAGTTGAGAAATCTGCCAAAGAGTTCTCAACTACTATCTACTGAAAGCTTACATTCACTCGTTAATATATGTATGGAGATTCTTGTAGTCCCACACTACAAGTTTAATCTTATTGACTACCTCATGAATAGAGACCTAGCCATCTGCTCATTGTATAAGCTTGATGTTGACATAGGGCATCTCAAAACTATCTTGTGTGATAATGGATAACCTGGTCAAACCATCACTTGTAGTATAATCACAAAAGGGGCTATGTCCACCACTTTTGGCCCTGACCGGTACACAGTCTACCACAGATTGTTCCAAAGAAGAGTCACTGGACCCCAAACATCAACCCTGTTTTCTCTCCACAGATACTGCCAGACCTGATGAGTTTCTCCAGCAATTTCTGTTTTTGTTTCTATCACAGATTACCCTGGAAGTGAAAGATGTTTCAGCAATTTGAACGACTAGCTGTCTCACACCACGACTATGCTGTTAAGCCATGAGTTTGTTTTTCTATTAATTGGATTCTGCTGTCAAGCCAAAAAGACATTCTGTCCCCACCCCACAATCCAGTATAGGCAGTTCCTGTGTTATCAATGGGTTCTGTTCTGGAGTCAGCAGAACACAATGCTGGACAATATGCTCGAGCTGTTCATAAGTACAGGACATGTTTATGTGATGAGTCTTTAAAATTACATCCTTTGTTCATAGGTACAAGCATTCATTTATCGGATGTTCATGAATCGAGGATCCCGTATAATGTGATATCTGACTTTCAGTGCCTGTGTGATATCAGTATGTAGGCCATCACCCCATTGACTGACAGACCGCGTTGAACAATGTGCAATGTATTGAACCATCTGCAGTGGGCAGCTTGCCACTCATCTCAGCCAGGCTGTATTTGCAATCTCAGAAAAGTGTGTCCTCTATTAGGTGTAATTGTGCTGTTGGAAATCATTAATTAAATAATCTAGGTTGCTGTAAGAGTGACACCAGAAACCAACTTAAGGTCATCAGCCAACCTACAGCATGATGCATTTGCTTGAAATCTATAAATACTCAGGACCCTGAATTATGTAGGCAAAAGGAATTTGTACAAACTTTGCACTATTTTCAGAAAAATATGAATCATTGCAATAGCCAATCCTTGCTGTGTTTCCTGGTAATGCCGTGTCCAACCAGAATCTACCTGACTGGTTTGGGAATTAAGATTGACAGTCAACTGTTCTTGCTGCATCTCTGCGTCACTGATGGCTCAACCAGTCAGCATCCTCTTCTCATGCTGTATAAAGTACTATGCCTCTGTTCAAGTCTACTTCTTGCATTTTAGTCCTGATGAGTGCAAGACAAAAGAGCTTTAACTTCTAGTCTCTCTCTAGCAATACTTACAATTACTGACAATGCGCAACTGCATGTGTACAGCTTCTGCCTTTTAGGATATGGACAGGTTTTGAAACTTTGCTCACATGCAGCTACCCCACGTGGTCAGGGGTTTATCCAAGTTGTTTTCTACTTTTCATCAAAGGGCAGTCTTCCACTAAAATGAAACCATCCTCACTGAGCAAGGATACAGAGCAGCAATGGTAGGGAGGTGATACTTACCCATCCACCAGGGTTTTTTACAAATTCCTGGGCATTCCCTACTCCTGTGATCAGGGGCTCTGCCAGATTTTGACCTGTACCAAGATCCTCTTTGAACAATTCCCACTTTTTCTCCAAGGCTTTACTTATTAACAGCTGTGTTCAGTTGAATGCCTTGCTGAAATTTGGCCTCTTCATTCTCCCTCTCAAAAATAACATTTAGAAAGTTCCAGTTAACTGTTCTCGATAATTCATTCCTTTAAATGCTGACATTTTCCGATAGCTCCACACCGAGCCAGCTTCTCCAGTCACGTGATGTACTTTTTGAGGGAGTAAGATAACAAGTAGACACAGTGCAACTGATGTGGTCTTACCAAAGGCAAAATTAAATTGCCTTGAGGCTACGAAGGAGAGAAAACAAGCAGAATTACTGATGATGATTATTATTCCGAGACTCCACTGGGATGTCAGAGCAGTGAAAGATCAGGATATGAAGCTAAGCTGCTGTGTTTCCCTCACATTCAACAACCCTCCTCCGACTCATCATCTCAACTCAAGGGAACATTGGATCTGAGCTCTTGATGGTGTGTCAGTGTGTGTATTGAACCACACTCACAGACTGTTAACTGATGATATAAGGTTGGATGGTATGGTTTGTAACAAAATCTCATTCTAGACATAAATGTACTGAAAGACTGATAAATACAAAGCTTGTACAGTGGGTTGGCAGTTGAATGTCAGGTACCAGAATTAAATTAGTTTAAATGCTAATTTTTAAAAGTCCATTTTTCCAAAGTATGTACCTACTTGACATCAGTAATTCAAATTCTCCTCCATCCAACCAATGGTTTTAGAATGGAATTCCTGTTATCAGTGTGCAGTCCTGTCACACAACACAGATCTCTATTCCCTGCCCACCAGAGCAGCATCAAACACTCCCTCATCATTCAGCTGCAGGATCTTATCCCCTAATCCTTAAGGGGCCATTCTATTTCAACAGAATCTGATTAACCCTTTACAGGCCCTGGTTAAGAATGTTAACTTATTTTGTATGCTATCAATTTAATTTGATTTAATATTGTCACATGTACTGAGACACAGTGAAAAGCATCGTTTTGCATGCTAAAGTAAATCATACCTTATATAGTACATCAGGATAATAGAACAGAATGCAGATTATAATATTACAGCTACAGAGAAGGTACAGAGAAAGATTAACTTTAATACATGGGAGGTCCATTAAAAAGTCTGATAACAGTAGGGAAGAAGCTGTTCTTCAATTTATTGGTACATGTCTTCAAACTTCTATACCTTCTGTCCAACCACCCCCCTGTAGTATTGGTTGTGCTCAGTTGAAAGAGATGCTATTTTGTATTAATAGAGTAATTGTCAACAGAATGTGACAGGGAACCTGTTACAGGAAACCATCATGACACTCAAAGGAAGTGTCTGCTACAAGAAAGACTTTTCATATACACAACAAAGTACCTCAAATCCAGCTAAAATGAAAACTCTGGTGCAAGAAAACTTTTTCATGAGTTTCTATCCATCAATTTTAGTTTAAGGCAAATTAAACAACACTTACCTGGGTAGTTTGATTAGCTATTTCATTGGTGCAGTGTTTCTCCTGTCTAGTGATGGGCTGCGCTATTTTACTCATCACTCCATGTTCCAAGTGGCTCTTGATCCAAACTGTCCAAGGTCTGAATTGCTGACCGGAAATCTGGAAATATCCTCAGTCCAGCACAGCCTTAGTCCTAAGGGTGTCAGATTTGAGGCACTGTAGCTGGGGTTGCTGATTGTATTTGGCTCTGTTGAAGAGATGTAGGGTCATGGTGTTACAGTGGTAATATCACTGGACTAGTAATCCAATGTCCAAGACTAATGTTCTGGGTACGTGAGTTTGTAACACACCATTGCAAAATTCAACTTCAAATAAAAATCTGGAATTAAAAGCTGGTAATGATGAGAATTATGTAATGAATGTTGATTGCTGCAAATACTCATCTAGTTCACCAATGCCCTTTAAGGAAGGAAATCCGTGATCCTTACCTGGTCTGACCTACATGTGACTCCAGAGCCATAGCAATGTGGTTAACTCTTAACTCTCCTCCAAAATACATTTGCAAGCCACTCAGTCCAAATGCAGTGGAGTTTAGATCAGAGTGGTGCTGGAAAAGCACAGCAGGTCAGGCAGCATCCGAGGAGCAGGAAAATCGACGTTTCGGGCAAAAGTCCTTCATCAGGAATAGATTCCTGATGAAGGGCTTTTGCCCGAAACATCGATTTTCCTACTCCTCGGATGCTGCCCGACCTGCTGTGTTTTTCCAGCACCACTCTGATCTAAAATCTGGTTTCTAGCATCTGCAGTCCTCACTTTTGCCAAAATGCAGTGGAGATAGGCAATAAACATCTGTCCAACCTACATTCCATTATTAAATTAAAAAATATTTTTAATTATGTTTGCATTCACAGTAAATACCTTGCATTTCATAGAACTTTTATTTTCCTTAAATGTGAGAACACAAGACCTTGGATCCCATTGTGTTGCAAATGCTCATTTCTTTTTTCACCATGGCATCACTCAATCTGACACCTGAATTGACCTGATGGTCATGGGAACAATGGCTCAGCCAAGTAATCCTACTGCTTGTATTTACAGGAGTCACATGGAAGGAGTGTTTAAACAATGTAGTCTGACTTTCTCCTGTGTTACAATAAAAGTGTTTTATACGGCAGTGAGACAGTTGCTAAGTGTAGTACAATGCAGGATTAAATGGTGGTTTAATATTTCATTGAGCATAATTGCAGATGTGACCTTACATTTTAGATTCCAGCTAAACTCGACTAAAATACAAGGCAGAGACAGCACTTGACCTGTTCCAATCTTGTAATCAGCCTTGATTATTCTTATGTGAAGAATAATGTGGCAACCTGATGGAAGCAAAAATGACTATTTCTCAGTCATGCTCCTGAATTAACCCTTAAGATTCTAGAAAAACCTCTGCTGAGTTAAATCATCTCAGCAATGGCAGTCTTTTTTGTTGATACAAAAGCAGCACAGTGACACAGTGGTTAACGTTGCTGCCTCACAGCAGCAGGTTTGATTCTATCCTTGCGGGGCGGGGACGGGCTGCGGAGTTTGTGCATTCTCCATGAGTGCTCCGGTTTCCTCCCACAATCCAAAGATGTGCAGCTGAGGTGGATTGGCCATGCTAAATTGCCCAAAGTGTCCAGGGATGTGCAGGCTATGTGGATTAGATTTGAGAGTATGGTGCTGGAAAAGCACAACAAGTGAGGCAGCATCCAAGGAGCAGGAGAATCGATGTTTCAGGCATAAGCCCTTCATCAGGCTAGGTAGATTAGCCATGGGAAATGCAGGGTTACAGGGATGAGATAGATCTAGGTGGGATGCCCTTTGGAGGGTTGGTTTGGACTTGATGGGCCGAATGGCCTGCTTCCACACTGTAGGGATTCTACGATTCTGTAATTTGACCTCAGTATCTCTGTATGGGGAAGGGAAGAATCAGTTTAGTCTCCCATTTCTGATTACTGTCCATCAAATCCTGCTTGAAAGTGCACATGTAAGGTTAGGACTGAATCTGACTAAAGCATTTAGTCAACTTGTTCATTGTCATTACCTTGCTACTTGGACTGGTTATTGGAATGTATTGGGATGTGAATGGATTGGTAGGAAGGAAGAAACACGCAGCAATAATGAACCTTTTACATTCTCAGGGTGAGTTCCTGTTGAAACATATTACATGGTCTCCAACCTTTTTAAGCAGCCCAGAATCTATCCCTAAGAAAATATTGAATAAACAAATTTATTTTAATGTTATATAAAATAAAACCACACTTAAATACAGATATAATTGTAGATTCTTTCCTCTCTTCACTAAGTCTCCTCTGGGAGGGTTTCAGGTTTTTGGATAATTGGAGCTCTTTCTGGGGTAGTGGGACCTCTACAAGCAGGATGGTCTTCATCTAAACCAGAGGGGTACCAATATCCTGGGTGGGAAATTCGCTAAGGCTATTAAGGTGAATTTAAACTAATACAGCAGGGGGATGGGAACCAAAATTGTAGCACAGGTACAAAAGAGGATGAGAGTAGGGAGTTCCAAAGTCAAGTATCTGACACTGGCAAGCGAGAACCTGGTTTGAAGTGTGTGTACTTCAACGCAAGGAGCATCCGAAATAAAGTGGGTGAATTGGCAGCGTGGGTTGGTACCTGGGACTTCAATGCTGTGGCCATTATGGAGACATGGATAGAGCAGGGACAGGAATGGCTGTAGCAGGTTCTGGGATTCAGATGTTTCAGTAAGAACAGAGAAGATGGTAAAAGAGGGGGAGGTGTGGCATTGTTGATCAGGAACAATATTACAGTTGTAGAAAGGATGTTTGGGGACTCGTTAACTGAGGTAGTATGGGCTGAAGTTAGAAACAGGAAAGGAGAAGTCACCATGCTGGGAGTTTTCTATAGGCCTCCAAATAGTCCCAGAGATGTAGAGGAAAGGATAGCAAAGATGATTCTCAATAGGAGTGAGAGAGGCAGGGTAGTTGTCATGGGGGACTTCAACTATCTAAATATTGACTGGGATCACTACAGTACGAGTACTATAGATGGGTCAGTTTTTGTCCAGTGTGTGCAGGAGGGCTTCCTGACACAGTATGTAGACAGGACTACAAGGGGCGAAGCCACTTTAGATTTAGTACTGGGTAACGAGCTTGGCCAGGTGTTAGATTTGGAAGTAGGTGAGCACTTTGGAGACAGCGATCACAATTCTGTCAGGTTTACTTTAGTGATGGAAAGGGGATAGGTATACTGCACCGAGCAAGAGTTACAGCTGGGGGAAGGGAAATTATGATGCAATTAGGAAAGATTTAGGAAGCGTAGAATGGGGAAGGAAACTGCAGGGGATGAGCACATTAAAAATGTGGAGCTTATTCAAGGAAAAGCTCCTGTGTGTCCCAAATAAATATGTACCTGTCAGGCAGGGAGGAAGATATAGAACACGTGAGCCGTGGTTTACTAAGGAAGTGGAATCCCTCGTCAAGAAGAAGAAGAAAGCTTATGTTAGGACAAAATGTGAAAACTCAGTTAGGGCGCTTGAGGGTTACAAGGAAGTCAGGAAAGACCTAAAACGAGAGCTCAGAAGAGCCAGGAGGAGACACGAGAAGTTGTTGGCGGATAGGATCAGGGTTAGCTCTAAGGCTTCCATAGGTATGTCAGGAATAAAAAAAATGATGAGAGTTAAATTAGGGCCAATCAAGAATAATAGTGAGAATTTGTGTGTGGAGTCAGAGGAAATAGGGGAAGCACTAAATAAATATTTTTCGACTTTGTTCACTATAGAAAATGAAAATGTTGGTGAGGAAGATACAGAGGTACTTGCATCTAGACTATAAGAGATTGAGGTTCACAAGGAAGAGGTATTAGAAATACTGCAGAGTGTGAAAATAGACAAGTTCCCTGGGTCAGATGGGATCTATCCTAGGATCCTCTGGGAAGCAAGGGAAGAGATTGCCAAGTCTTTGGCATTGATCTTCAAATCATCATTGTCTACAGGAATAGTGCCTGAGGACTGGAGGATAGAAAATGTGGTTCCCTTGTTCAAAAAGGGTAGTAGAGATAATCTTGGTAATTACAGACCAGTGAGTCTCACTTCAGTTGTTGGTAAAGTGTTGGAAAAGATTATAAGAGATAGGATTTATAACCATCTAGAAAAGAATAATCTGATCAGGGACAGTCAGTACAGTTTTGTGAAGGGTAAGTTGTGCCTAACGAATCTTATTGAGTTTTTTGACAAAGTGACAAACAGGTAGATGAGAGTAAACCAGTTGATGTGGTGTATATGGATTTCAGCAAGGCGTTTGATAAGGTTCCCCACAGTAGGCTATTATACAAAATGCAGAGGAATGGGATTGTGGGAGATATAGCAGTTTGGATCAGTAATTGGCTTGCTGAAAGAAAACAGAGGGTTGTAGTTGATGGAACATGTTCATCTTGGTGTCCAGTTACTAGTGGCATACTGCAAGGGTCGGTGTTGGGTCCACTACTGTTCATCATTTTTATAAATGACCTGGATGAGGGCTTAGAAGGGTGGGTTAGTAAATTTGCAGACGACACAAAGGTCAGTGGAGTTGTGGATAGTAGTAGGATGAAGTATGTAGTAGGTTGCAGTGAGACATAGGAGAAAGTGAGGACTGCAGATGCTGGAGATCAGAGCTTAAAAATGTGTTGCTGGAAAAGCGCAGCAGGTCAGGCAGCATCAAAGGAACAGGAGAATCGACATTTCGGGCATAAGCCTCTGAAGAAGGGCTTATGCCCGAAACATCGATTCTCCTGTTCCTTTGATGCTGCCTGTCCTTCTGCGCTTTTCCAGCAACACATTTTTAAGCTATGCAGAGAGATATAGATATGATGCAGAGCTGGGCTGAGAGGTGGCAAATGGAGTTTAATGTGGACAAGTGTGAGGTGACACACTTTGGACGGAGTAATCGGAATGCAAAGTACTGGGCTAATGTTAAGATTCTTGGGAGTGCAGATGAGCAGAGAGATCTCGCTGACCATGTACACAGATTCCTGAAAGTTGCCACCCGGATTGATGGGGTTGTTAAGAAGGCATACAATGTTTTGGCCTTTATTAATAGAGGGATTGAGTTCCGGAACCATGAGGTTATGCTGCAGCTGTACAAAGCTCTGGTACGGTCACACTTGGAGTATTGTGTACAGTTCTGGTCACCGCATTATAAGAAGGATGTGGAAGCTTTGGAAAGGGTGCAGAGGAGATTTACTAGGATGTTGCCTGGTATGGAAGGAATGTCTTACAAGGAAAGGCTAAGGGCCTTGAGGCTGTTCTCGTTAGAGAGAAGAAGGTTGAGAAGTGACTTAATAGAGACATACAAGATAATCAGAGGGTTAGGTAGGGTGGACAGGGAGAGCCTTTTTCCAAGTATGGGGACGGCAAACACGAGGGGACACAACTTTAAAGTGAGGGGAGATAGGTATAAGACAGATATCAGAGGTAGTTTCTTTACTCAGAGAGTAGTAAGGGTATGGAATGCTTTGCCTGCAATGGTAGTAGATTCGCCAAGTTTAAGTGCATTTAAGTCGTCATTGGACAGGCATATGGAAGTACATGGAATAGTGTAGGTGGGATAGGCTTCAGGTTAGTATGACAGGGTGGCACAACATCAAGGGCCGAAGGGCCTGTACTGCGCTGTATGTTTTATGTTCTATGATACCGATAACTGCAAATTATTTATCAACACGTTGAAACCTGGAGGTTTTGTGGTTTGAGACTGCTAGTCATATACAGACTCAAAAGGTGTGGTGCTGGAAAAGCACAGCAGGTCAGGCAGCATCAAGAAATGGCTTTATGCCCTAAACACCGATTCTCCTGTTTTTTCAGCGTCACCCTTTTTGACTCTGACTCTCCAACATCTGCAGTCCTCACTTTCTTCTTGTCATATACAGTCTATCAAACTGTATATCAAATGGGTACCTGCAACATTAGTGTGATACTTGGACGTGATTATCTTCATTTGAATAACCATTGTCTGACAAAACTATGTGGAGTCAAAGTAAATTTCCACTTTAAAAGCACAGGATGATAGAGGTGGATATTTTTCTCTGAGCCTTATCTTCCGTTTTGGGACCCTCGAACCCTACGGTATCAATGTTGATTTTGCCAGTTTTCTTATCTCCCCTCCCTCTGCCTCATTCCACATCCAATCCTCCAACCCAGCACCTCCCTCTTGAACTGTTCCACCTGTCCATCTTCCCTTTCACATATATGCTCCACCCCCCCCCCCAGACTATTACTATCAACCCCCATCTGCATCTATCTGTCGCCTTCCCCATTTCCACTCAGCCCCAGCCCCAGACTCTCTCTCAGTTTATCTCTCAGCCCCCTTCCCTCCCATATTCCTGATGAAGGGTTTATGCCTGAAACATCGACTCTCCTGCTCATCTCCTGCTGTGCTTTTCCAGTGCCACACTTTTCGACCATTCCCTCTGGGTGAATTCAAGAAGTTAGACGTTTTGGAGCTGGGGGAGCGGGGTGGGGAGAAAAACTGCAGAAAATAGAAGAAAAATAAAGGAAAAGGAACTGGCGAAGCAGGGGGGGTACAAGATGGAGTGTCCTACTCGGCTGCCATCTTGTTTATGTTGTTTATTATTCCTTCTTTGTTTCTAAAATTTTTGAATTAAGAGTCAGTGGCCACGGTCAATGCTTCTTTAATTACTTTGCCACTTGAGAATGATTTCTTGTGTTATGTTAGCAGACGCCAAATACAAAATAGTGCTTCATTGCAGACCTTACCCTTTGCTGCTGGTTTAGAAAAAAAACTATTGAGCTTTTAAGCCAGCCTTCAGCTCATCAAATCTCTTTACCTGACGCATGTTGTTCAAGGAGAAAGTGTCCTTGAGTATGCTGTGTATTGTTGCGTGGTGTTGATCCAAATTCCTCTTTTTACTTATTTACATACGTTGGTCTATGCAACCATGGTAACATATAAGACAAACTCTTCTTTTCTCTTTCAGCTGTGAACAGAAATTCGTTTCCCATTCTGCATGGAAGTTGTGGTTAGCATTGCTGCCTCACAGCGCCAGGGACCTGGATTCGATTCCACCCTCGGGCCACTGTCTGATGGAGGTTGCATGTTCTCCCCGTGTCTGTGTGGGTTTCCTCTCATTACTCCAGTTTCCTCACACAGTCCAAAGATATGCAGGCTAGGTGGATTAACCATGGGAAATGCAAGGTCACAGGGATGGGGTAGGTTTGGGTGGGATGCTCTTTGGTGGGTTGGTATTGATTTGATTGGACGAATGGCCTGCTTCCACTCTCTAGGGATCTCAATTTTACATTTGTAATCTTTTCCTGGCGCTCCAAATGGCTTGTATTGCTCTCAAATTTTGGATGTGGAGTCCTTTGTAGGTTTTCTTCATCATGCACAGACCTAAGAGAAAAGCAGCTGAAGAAAGAAACCGCAGGTCTACAGAGAATGGAGAGAGGAGTAGAGAGTTTGCATGAAAACAATGGGCTGAATAGCCTCCTACCTTTCCAATACTGTAATATATTGGCTTCACCCATTAGCTTCGTCAGTTCTTAGTATGTTTCTTACTCATTTCTTTGCATTGCCACCAAATCCAGGGGCTGCTGCCTCTCTCTGCATTATCCTTGCAGCAGCATTCCAAGGAGAGTTGCCAATGTGCTCCAAAGTGCAACACTTTACCCTGCAATGCTGGTCCATCTGCACTAAACTGAAACACAATGTAACAAACTAAGCAAACCTGCTCAGAGCACGTACTTTTCTCTAGCCGTGAGTCTTCTGGAAGAGGAAGACATTCGGCAGCATGTTGGACAACGTGGTGAGGGAATGCAGCCAACTGGTCAGAAACTCTGCACTGCATGCTGGAAACCACAGTAACAATCATCTTGTCAGCAAATATTTGCGAAAGCAAGGTCTCACAAAGAGCAATGAGATAATGATCAGTTAACCTGCTTTTAGCTAATGTTGTTTGAGGGATAAATGTTTGGCCAGGATCCCAGCAGACAGTCCTGCTGCTCTTTGAATGTCAGGGACGTTTCAGCCACTCTGAGAGGCAGGGGGAAGCCCCAGTTTCTCATCCAAAAGGTGACACCTTCAATCTTACAGCACTCTCTCAGCAGTGCACTGGAATAACAACTTAAGTAATTTGCTTAGGTCCTGAAACAGAGCTTGCGCAGAATGTGACAAGCCTTGGTATCATAGTCTTCAGGAGAGAGGGGGAGAAAACTGGAGCAAAGAAACCATATTGGAAAGAATCGCTCATCCCAGCATTTGCTGCTCTGTGTCGAAGAAATAAACTCTTGCATTTACAGAACACTTTTCTCACCCCAGGACATCCCACGGCAGAAATGCTAGAGGTATCTACACAAAGTGAGTGAGAACTAAGAGAGCAGGTTACAGCCTGCAATGCAGCTTGACCAGATCCAGGGGCTGCTGCCTGTTCCTGCATTATCCTTGCAGCAGTATTCCAAGGAGAGTTGCCAGAGTGCTTCAAAGTGCAACACTGATCTGCAGAATGGTATTGTAGGTGGATCTGAGATGGGCCATGATGGCGTTTTAAGACTGGTACATGTCCGATGCCAATTTCCATTGGGGGGACGGTAGTCACTGCCATTGGAGTGTGCCCCGAGGTACAGGGGGCTGTTGTTCATGATGGAAGCCCAGAGAAACAAGCAGTGAGCTGGAGTTGCTAGGTACCTGCTCAGACCTCTATTTCAGGAATTGTCACTGTCTCGTTTCTAGTTACCCTGACGCACTTGTATAGTACATTCTGCCTGTAAAGCAGGTAAGACACCACTTTTCACTCTACCTCAGTACACATGACAGTGATAAATCAAATCAAATCAGGTCAAATTGACAGGTGGAAGAATGGGAAACTGCACAGCACTGTATCAATGAGGCAGGATAAGGTAGTAATGACATGCTAATAGATGTAAATAGATACAAATAGACACCTCGCCACACTAGTGAGATTCAAAGGTTGTTTGGAAAATCAGACATTTTCTTGTAGACATCAAGAATCACATTTCTGTCGATCTCATCCTGTTTTCTGAACTGACTTATCAATGCCCATTTTGTTCAGTGGCTGGGAAGATTTGGCCCAGTGTAATGATCCTGGTTAAGCAGTTTGCGACAACCTATAAGCTTATCGAGGATCCAGTCTCCTTTTCTGATAAGTATCATCATTAAATATATCATGGTGAACACTGGGGTGTGTTAGCTGAAAGTTTACCTTGTATTTCAGCCTCATGACCTGTGGCTCACACCTTTCTGCATTGAGTCTGGATGCGACCCTAATCTTAGTTAACTGTTCTGCTGCTTCTCTTTACATAGAACAATACAGCACAGAACAGGCCCTTGGGCCCACGATATTGTGCCGAACATTTGTCCTAGCTTAAGCACCCATCCATGTACCTATCCAATTGCCGCTTAAAGGTCACCAATGATTCTGACTCTGCCACTCCCACAGGCAGCGCATTCCATGCCCCCACCACTCTCTGGGTAAAAACCTACCCCTGACATCCCCCCTATACCTTCCACCCTTCACCTTAAATTTATGTCCCCTTGTAACACTCTGTTGTACCCAGGGAAAAAGTCTCTGACTGTCTACTCAATCTAATCCCCTATCATCTTATAAACCTCTATCAAGTCACCCCTCATCCTTTGCTGTTCCAATGAGAAAAAGCCTAGCACTCTCAACCTATCCTCGTACGATCTATTCTCCATTCCAGGCAACATCCTGGTAAATCTTCTCTGCACCCTCTCCAAAGCTTCCTCATCTTTCCTAAAATGAGGCGACCAGAACTGCACACAGTACTCCAAATGTGGCCTTACCAAGGTCCTGTACAGCTGCAACATCACCTCACGACTCTTGAATTCAATCCCTCTGCTAATTAACGCTAATACAACATAGGCCTTCTTACAAGCTCTATCCACCTGAGTGGCAACTTTCAAAGATCTATGAACATAGACTCCAAGATCCCTCTGCTCCTCCACCTTACTAAGAACCCTACCGTTAACCCTGTATTCCGCATTCTTATTTGTCCTTCCAAAATGGACAACATCACACTTGACAGGGTTGAACTCCATCTGCCACTCCTCAGCCCAGCTCTGCATCATATCTAAGTCCCTTTGCAACCGACAACAGCCCTCCTCACTATCCACAACTCCACCAATCTTCGTATCATCTGGAAATTTACATATCAAGGACATGTCATCTGTTCCTTGAAAAAGTTTCACCTTTCAACGACATCCTTCCCTGACAGCCTATGCTCCCAATTTATGCTCCTCAGATCCTGTCTTACAGCATCGTATTTAACCTTCCCCCAATTGTAAAACCTGCCCTGTTGCATGCACCTATCTCTCTCCATAACCAAGGTGAAAGTCACAGAATTGTGGTCACCATCACCAAAATGCTCACCCACTAACAAGCCCATCACTTGTCCCGGTTCGTTACCAAGTACCAGATCCAACATGGCCTCCCCTCTGGTCGGACAATCTACACACTGAGTTAGGTTCATTGCTAACTGGTTGGTAGCAAAGGAGAGATAAAAGAGATCTTTGAATCCATTAATGGAACTTGTGACTCATACAACTTCAGAAAAAAGACCAATTTGTGGGTGCAGGTTAAAGGGCTACAGGCACTGTACTGAGGAGTTGAAAATGGCTTGCAATTGGTTAACTGTGTGAGTTCACAAGCTGAATGACCATTATTCATTCCAATCTCCTTGTTCATTTAATTCTCTCAGATGCCAATGAAACAGCTCATTTAAAGCACTTTCAAACTGACATGTTTATCTTGGCAAATTAATTGCTGAGTTTTCGATAAGCTATTAGTCATGATGATGCTTGCTTAACATGTCAGAACATTTAGAAAAGTGCTATTAACGATAACGTGCACAACATTCCACTTCTCACATTTATCTGAGGTCTGCCTTCCTGAGCGAGGGATTCTTTACAAGTTACCTCAGCCTTGATAAATCAAGAATTATTCGCAAATAGTTCTTGCAAAAGACTGAGGGGTGGGGTAGAAGAAAGAGACAGACAGAACGCCTGAGTTCCACACCCCATTTCTCCTGTTTTGCAGAAAGAACAGCTTTAAATAAAAGCAAGCTTTTATGGATGCTGGAGATCTGAAATCAAAACAAGAAGTGCTGGAGAAACTCAGCAGATCTGGCAGCATCTCTGGAGAGATAGAACAGATATGATTCAAACACAAAACGATAACTCTATTTCTCTTCACAGATTTTGCTGAATTTCTGATTTGATTTGATTTGATTTGATTTATTTTATTATTGGCATGTGCTCAGATATAATGAAAAGTATTCTTTTACATGTTATCCGGACAAAACATATCTTACATAACTATGTCAGATTGATTGAACAGAATGAAGAACATAGTGTTACAGCTACAGAGACAATGCAGAGAAAGAACAACTTTAATATATGAAAGGTCACTAGGATGTTGCCTGGTATGGAAGGAAGGTCTTACGAGGAAAGGCTGAGTGACATGAGGCTGTTTTCATTAGGGAGAAGAACTTTGAGAGGTGACTTAATTGAGGCATATAAGATAATCTGAGGGTTAGATAGAGTGGACAGTGAGAGCTTCTTTCCTCAGATGGTGATGGCTAGCATAAGGGGACATAGCTTTAAATTGAGGGGTGATACATTCGGACTGATGTCAGAAGTAGTTTCTTTACTCAGAGTAGGAGGGGCGTGGAATGTACTGTCTGCAACAGTAGCAGACTCGCCAATTTTAAGGGCATTTAAATGGCCATTGGATAAACATTTGGATAAAAATGGAATAGTGTAGGTTAGATAAGCTTTGGATTAGTTTCACAGGGTGGTACAATATCAAAGGCCAAAGGGCCTGTACTGTGCTGTAATATTCTATGTTCTAGGTCCATTCATAAGTCTGATAACAGACAGGAAGAAGCTATTCTTGAATTTCTCCCGCATTTTCTGTTTTTAATTTAGCTTTCAATCCTTCCCCCACATGGTGAGTTTGTATGGTGAAATGGTCATTAGCTCTGCTTTATTTTCATCTTTACCAGTTGTTCTTGGATGCATACAATCTCCAAAACTCACCTAAAGGCATTGATCCATGTTCGATCACAGGCACTGGCACTCCCTGGTATCTCCAGTTCCAAAGGTTGTTAGCAGTCCGCTGCACCCTTATGTGGACAGCTTCCAGTAGATAGCAGTCAGAGATAGCTAACTTTATTGACTCATACAGCATTGAAACAAACCCTTTGGTGCAATTTATCCATGCCAAACAAGTTTCCCAAACTAAACAAGTCCCATTTGCCGGCATTTGCCCCACATCTCTCGAAACCTTTCCTATTCATATACCCATCCAAAACATACTTTAAATATTGGAACTGTATCTGCATTTACCACTTCCTCTGGCAGTTTATTCCACCCTCTGTGTGAAAAGCAGGTCCCTTTTTAAATCTTTCCCTTCTCACCTTAAAATATTCCTTTAGTTTTGAACTCCCCCAACCTATGGAAAAGACCTTTGCTATTCACTTTATCTATGCCCCTCGTGATTTTAAACACCTCTGTAAGGTCACTCTTCAACCTCCTATGCTCCATTGAAAAATGTCCAGCCTCTCCCTATATCTCAAACCCTCCAGTCCAGGTTAACATCCTTGTAGATCTTTTTTGAACCCTCTCCAATTTAAGATTTGTTGGTTTTGATCATATAGTGCTGGACTGGTTGAAATTCCTTCAGTTTCCAGGATCAGAGAAACAAAATTGAAGTCAGATAGACAAAGGATCAATATATTTATGCTCAGACCAGTTTTATTCTTTCATGCAATCCATTTATTACTGAGAGCTATACTACATACACTTAGTCCTTGTGGATTGATCTTGGAAAAGGTGAGAAATCATGAATAAGCCAAGTTTCTGTTTCAGCCGTAGTGACAGGATTGGACCTTAAATGACTAACTTGCTGCAGCTAATGTAATCCAGGCTAGTCCACATGGAATTAACATCTCCAAACACAGAAATATCACTTATATAAGAGCAATTTGAGAACTATCACTTGTGCATAATTGCAGAAACGTTTGAATAATATTGACAGCCGTGAATGCTTTCCATTAACATAGGTTAAAGCTGATTAATTTCACTTCAAGAATGAGGATAGATGTTAGCATTACCTGCATCAAAAAGGTAAAATATATACACATGTAAAATTGACAGTAACCCTTTCTAATCTCCCTAGCCAGAGGTTGAGTGCTTAACATATTCCACTTGCATGAAAACAAACCAGCCTCTTTAATTTTTAATTGATATTGGGAGTGTCAGCACATTCAATACAATATTTTAAATGTTGCATCACCTCTTCTACTGAGGTTTCATAATATCCTTTGAAAATCAACTATTTATTTTCAATTTTATGGGCGTTATAGACACTGTCATACAGCATGGAAACAGACCCTTCGATCCAACTAAACTATGTTCCTAAATTAAATCATGTTCCTAAACTAAATTAATTCCACTTGCCTACGTTTGGCCCATATCCCTCTAAACATGTGCATATCCAAATGTCTTTTAAATGTTTATAACTGTACCTGCAACCATCACTTCCTCTGGCAGCTCATTCCACACACAAACCACTCTCTGTGTAAAAATGTTGCCCATCATGTCCTTTACAAAGATTTCTCCTCTCACCTTAAAAATATAGCCCCTATTTTTGAACACCCGCACCCTCGAGAAAAGACCCTTATCTATGCCCCTCATGATTTTATGAACCGCTATAACGTCACCCCCACCCCGCCCCGCCCCAGCCTCCTATGCTCCATTCAATGGCAAAAGGGACATAGCACAAAGCAAAAGGAGGTAGGACTGGTATAGTGAAGAAAAAAAAATGATGGGATGAAAGGAAGTGTAAATTATAATAGCAGAACCATTAACAGAACCTGATGTTTGCAAAAGATGGATTAGGGTTACAGTTAGGGTTAGTGTTAGAGTGTTACCAAAAGGTATTGAAATCAAAAGTAGTAAAATGTCTAATTGAAAGATAAGGTGCTGTACCTTGAGCTTCTGTTGAGCTACACTGACACAGAGTAGAAGGCGGAGGAAAAACGGTCAGACTGGGAGAGGAAGGGGAAGGGGAATTAAAATATCAGGTTACTGGAAGCACACTGGCTGACTGCATTGAAATGTTCAGCAAAGCAATTTCCTAATAAAAATAAAATATGTGGATGCTAATGAAATTAGAAGATGCTGGACAAACTCAGCAGGTCTGGCAGCATCTATAGAGAGAGAAAAACAAAGTTAATGTTTCGAGTCTAATGCCTCTTCTTTGGAATGGAAGGAGTCTGGAAGATGATGGTTTTCATGCTATTGACAAAGGGAGAGGGGAGGAAAAGGTGGAACAGATGGCAAGGGCTTCCAGGGCAAAAGACAACAGGAGTGTGAATAGACAGAAATAGGTTGGCTTTGCTGAGAGCAGACGCAAGCAAATGTCCCTAGGGTGCGGGAGTTCATAACTAGTGGCCATATTTTTAAGGTGAGAGGAGAAATCTTTATAAAGAACATGATGGGCAACATTTTTACACAGAGAGTGGTTCATGTGTGGAATGAACTGCCGGAGGAAGTGATGGTTGCAGGTGCAGTTATAAACATTTAAAAGACATTTGATGTGCACTTTGTTCATGCTCTGAACTTGTCAAATTCAATGTTAAGTCCTGCAAGGTTGTAAGTGCCTCAGCAGAAAGTATTGCTCCTCAGCTTGTATCAGACTTTGCTGGAACATTGTAGGAGGCCGAAGATGGAAATGTTAGCATGGGGGCAAGATGGGGTATTGCAATAGCAAGCAACTGGAAAGTCAGGATCACTAATAAATACAGAGCTCCACAAAGTAGTCACCTAGTCTGCTTTTGGACTCATCAATGTAGAGGACACTTCACTGTGAACTGTGAATATTGTAGTCTAGATTGAAACAGTACAAGTTACTCAGTATTTCACCTGGAAAGGTTTTTGAAGCCTTGGAGAGTGAAGAGGGGAGGTAAAAATGACAAGTGATTGCATGGGAAGATGTTATGGGGTGGGGGAGGTGCAATGTTAGGAGTGACAGAGGAGCGGATTAAGATGTCAAGTGGGAACAATCCCCGTGGAATACTGACAAGGGAGGCGGGAGGAGGCCGAAAGAACTGTGAATGCTATAAATCAGAACAGAGACAGAAATTGCTGGAAAAGCTCAGCAGGTCTGGCAGCATCAGTGGAGAGAAATCAGAGCTAATGTTTCAGGTCCAGTGACCCTTCCTCAGAACACTCTGGTTCCTCTTCACAGATGCTGCCAGACCTGCTGAGCTTTGCCTGCAATTTCTGATTTTGTCATTGTTGAAGAGAGAGGAAGATTTGATTTGTAGCCTTAGGTAGCTGAAGGTAGGTGAAATGATGGAGAATGATCATTTGAATGTGGAGATTGGAGGGGAGGAGGAATTGAGGACAAGGGGAAACCCTATAATTGTTTAGACATTCCAGCCAAGCCAACACAAAGGTTTCAAAGATGAGAAGTCAAAGGAAACTATTGAAACATAGTAAGTCAGAGATGGCATCAATGAGCCCACAATTATGTGAAACAAAACAGAATGGGTTTTGATGAAGAACATCTAACAAATGTAGCTAAACTCAAAATTCCAGTGATATGACTAAAACTTCTGGCTTTGACCAACTTTAATTCCAACTTTTTTTTTAGTAGTCTATTTAGAACACTAGAACACGTCATAAGCAGCTCTATGCTTAGCAAACACCTGCCTCTAATCTCAATGTCTCTGAGAAGTTTGATGTACAATAAAGAGTTTTGTTTTGTCTATAAAGTGAATAATTTCCCAATTTACAATTGTTGCAGTTTAACTTACAACTGGACTGCATCTGGGTTCCTGTGAAAAGGACTCCTGTGCACGGTCAGCTAAAAGGACCTCAACTGGACGTGAGCTTGTGGACTCTCTAGTTCATGAGTTTATGCCAATATCTTTGATTTTGATTCATTTGTAACTTATCGCCTTTCCTTTCTTTCTTGGATGTGAATGTTTTTTTACAAACTCATTTCCCTGCTTTTGAATGCTTTAATGATGAAAATGCTTTCATTTTAGCCTAAAATAAATTTCGTAGAATCCCGACAGTGTGGAAACAGGCCGTTTGGCCCAACAAGTCCACACCAACCTTCCAAACAGTATCCCACCCAGACCCATTCCTCTACCCTATTACTCTACATTTCCCATGACTAATGCAACTAACACTTTGGGCAATTTATTACGGCCAATTCACCTAAGCTGCATATCTTTGGACCGTGGGAGGAAACCCACGCAGACAGGGGAACGAAGTGCAAATTCCACACAGACAGTCACCTGAGGCTGGAATCAAACCCAGGTCCCTGGCACCATGAGGCAGCAGAGCCAACCACTGAGCCTCTGTGCTGCCCCCAAATTGCTGTGGGCCATTTTTAAATTGTACTTCAGAGAGCTTGAGGACATTTAAAAAAAATGTAAAAGGAAAGATAAGTTTTTTTTTATAATTAAAACCACCTCTATTACAGATGAAAGACATCAGGAATTATAATTCAATTAATCTCTCCTTCTTGACTGACAGATTAATGATCTATCTGGCCCACCATTTTCCAAACTGTTCAATTATTTGCCCAAAGAAACTTTGACTAGTAGCAGCTCTATTTTGAGTGGATGTTGTTCAGATGTGAACAAGTGAAGGAACAGAATGGTATACAAAAGCTGAGATTTGTTTGAGCCACCCATGATGGATTTGTGTGGTCCCAGCAAAAACTGAACTTGGACAGAGTTGGTGGAATGTGAGTAATTTGGGTCATAAATAATGAAATCAACGTCTTTACCTATGCTGCAGAAAGATTGTTTTGTGTAATCTGTACACAGTGCCAAAAGATAAAAACACGCCAGTTGCTGGAACCCACTGAATCTTGAAATATGAATGATGTTTTCCTTACCTCAACTCCCACACTTTATAGAATATCCTTGTGTCTCTCAGTTTGATGTTCCTTGATTCTTTGCCAGTAATTTTACATTTTCAAGGCTACCAGTCTAATCTTTTTCTTTCATGCAGATAAATGAGATGAGATTTTTACTGTCAATCCATTTAGAAATATGGCAACAATTAACATCTTTATTAAAGCACCTATAATTCCATGTGTGTGTATATATATATATATATATATATATATACACACACATATATATATTCTAAACTAATTGAGCTCCTTTTCTGTTCCCTCAATATTAACTCATTAATTTCTGTATGATGATTTCATTTGTTTATTGGAGAGGTGACAAGATTAAAGCAACCCAATTTGTTGGCTTTTTTGATCCCGTCCTTGTCTCTTTTCTGAAAGGTGTAAGCATTGACCCGCCCCTTCCCAAGGGGAAGCTGGTCAGATGAGTGGTTAAAATAGCTGTGATTCTCCTCATCCTGGATATTTTTGCACTTCTCGCAATTTTAACTGCTGGGTTTCATCCAGCATCAGGACATTTGAGACAACAAGGCCCCCAAAAGAATTTTCACTTGAGATCTCCCACAATGTCTGTCCTCGAGAGTAGTAATATCTGGATTACTCCCAGTGCTACGAGCTAGTGAGGGCAGGAATAGGAGGATAGAGCAGATGAATGCATGGCTGAGGAGCTGGTGTATGGGGGAAGGATTCACATTTCTGGTTCATTGGAATCTCTTTTGGGGTAGAAGTGACCTGTACAAGAAGGACAGATTGCACCTAAATTGAAAGGGGACTAATTTACTGGCAGGGAGATTTGTCAGAGCTGCTCAGGAGGATTTAAACTAGTAAGGTGGAGGGGGATGGGGTGGGACCCAGGGAGATAGTGAGGAAAGAGATCAATCTGAGACTGGTACGATTGAGAACAGAAGTGAGTCAAACAGTCAGGGCAGGCAGGGACAAGGTAGGACTAATAAACTAAACTGCATTTATTTCAACACAAGGGGCCTAACAGGGAAGACAGATGAACTCAGGGCATGGTTAGGAACATGGGATTGGGATATCATAGCAATTACAGAAACATACTCAGGGATGGGCAGGACTGGCAGCTTAATGTTCCAGGATACAAATGCTACAGGAAGGATAGAAAGGGAGGCAAGAGAGGAGGGGGTGTGGCATTTTTGATAAGGGATAGCATTACAGCTGTGCTGAGGGAGGATGTTCCCGGAAATACATCCAGGGACGTTATTTGGGTGGAACTGAGAAATAAGAAAAGGATGATCATCTTATTGGGATTGTATTATAAACCCCCTAATAGATCTCAGGAGATCTCAGCTATCTGTAAGGATAAGGAATTTTAACTTTCCAAACATAGACTGGGGTTGCCATAGTGGTAAGGGTTTAGATGGAGAGGAATTTGTTAAGTGTGTACAAGACAATTTTCTGATTCAGTACGTGGATGTACCTCGAGCGAAGGTGCAAAATGTGACTTACTCTTGGGAAATAAGGCAGGGCAGGTGACTGAGGTGTCAGTGGGAGAGCACTTTTATGGTCGCTGGCCCCATTCTATTCGTTTTAAAATAGTGATGGAAAAGGTTAGACCATACCTAAAAGTTGAAGTTCTAAATTGGAGAAAGGCCAATTTTGACGGTATTAGGAAAGAACTTTCAAAAGCTGATTGGGGGCAGATGTTTGCAGGTAAAGGAGCAGGCCGGAAAATGGGAAGCCTTCAGAAATGAGATAACGAGAATCCAGAGAAAGTATATTCCTGTCAGGGTGAAAGGAAAGGCTGGTAGGTATAGGGAATGCTGGATGACTAAAGAAATTGAGGGTTTGGTTAAGAAACAGAAGGAAGCATATATAAGGCATAGACAGGATAGATCGAATGAATCCTTAGAAGAGTATAAAGGAAGTAGGAGTATACTTAATAGGGAAATCAGGAGGGCAAAAAGGAGACATGAGATAGCCTTGCCAAATAGAATTAAGGAGAATCCAAAGAGTTTTTACAAATACATTAAGGACAAAAGGGTAACTAGGGAGAGAATAGGCCCCCTCAAAGATCAGCAAGGCGGCCTTTGTGTGGAGCCACAGAAAACGTGGGAGATACTAAATGAGTATTTTGCATCAGTATTTGCTGTGGAAAAGGATATGGAAGATATAGATATAGGGAAATAGATAGCGACATCTTGCAAAATGTCCATATTACAGAGGAGTAAGTGCTGGATGTCTTGAAACACATAAAAGTGGATAAATCCCCAGGACCTGATCAGGTATATCCTAGAACCCTGTGGTAAGCTAGAGAAGTGATTGCTAGGCCTCTTGCTGAGATATTTGTATCATCAATAGTCACAGGTAAGGTGCAGGAAGACTGGAGGGTGGCTAACGTGGTGCCACTGTTTAAGAAGGGTAGTAAGGACAAGCCAGGGAACTATAGACCAGTGAGCCTGATGTTGGTGGTGGGCAAGTTGTTAGAGGGAATCCTGAGGGCCAGGATGTACATGTATTTGGAAAGACAAGGACTGATTAGGGATAGTCAACATGGCTTTGTGCGTGGGAAATCATGTCTTACAAACTTGATTAGGCCGGGTGCTGGCAGGCGGGACTTGATTGGGTTGGGATATCTGGTCAGCATGGACGGGTTGGACCGAAGCATCTGTTTCCATGCTGTCCCTCTCTATGACTCTATGTCAGTCCTGTCAAATGAAACTGGGCAGTCAGCACAAGATAGACCAGAAAAGATTAATGGAAGTGAACATTTTAATTCTATACCTACCATGTCAAGCAAAATTAGACTCATGGAATCATTAAAAATGAGCAAGAGTCAGTAGTCAGCACCTTGATCTTATCCCTCCATTGAAACATCTAATTAATGTAACCCTGTATATGCTTGCCAAACAAAAATCAGTCAATTACCTATTCCCTGCAGCATTGCTGAGACTCTTCCAGGTTTCCAGTAACATTTGAATCATTTATTCTAGCAAAAGAGTTAAAGCTGTTCAAATTTCCTTTGCAGCCAATAGACATAGGAGATTTTCGACTCAGGTGCCACCGTTGACTTAGTGGTAATGTTTGTCTCAAAGATTGAAGATCCAGTCTGAATTTAAGTACTTGATCTATGTTGACTCCTCAGTATTGTACTGAATTGACACTGTCATTCTCTAATCAATGAGATATGAATGGCTCTATCCCAAGAATGGCTTTGTGGTGTTTTTGAACATCATTTATTTCTCAACCAACATCACCCAAATACCACGCTAAAAGATTGTGGGACATGGCTGTGCATGCTGAATGGCTGATAGTTTGCCTAGAAAATATGTGACACACTTTGGAAGTAATTCATTGATTGTAAAGTAACTTTGGGCATTAACAGAGCTATATAAGTGTTATCTTTCCAATTGCTCTTTGCTTGATTCAGATTTAAAAAGCAGATCCCAAAAAGACATTCTTTAGGAGCAAATTACTGCAGATGTTGGAATCTGTACTGAAAACAAAAATGTGCTGGAGATCACAGCAGGTCGGGCAGGATCCATGAAGAGAAAGCACGCTGGTGTTTTGCGTCTAGATGACTCTTCATCAAAGCTGGCGTGAAGTGTGGAGTAGGCAGCATTTAAGCAATACTGAGGGGACAGAGGATGGAGGGGGGATGAGGGTGGAGTACTGGAGTAAAAGGGTGCTGATTAGGCAGATTGTGATCGGAATGTGACAGTAGCAGCACATCAGTGTGTCTAATTACCCGACTGGAAAGAACACGTAGTCCCCTAGGGTGGGGGGGGAAGGGGAGAGAGGACATAATGACACGAGAATGTAACAAGTAAAGGTAGAAGAAAGGGAAGGAATGAGAGTGGGTTCACAATCTGAAGGTGTTGAACTCAATGCTGAGCCAAGAAGGTTGTAAAGCGCCTAGTCTGACGACGTTGCTCCTCCAGTTTTCGGTGATTCGCTGGAGCATTGCAGCATGCGGAGGGCAGAGAAGTAGACATGTGAGTAGGACACGGTGTTAAAATGACCGACTATGGGAAGGTCAGGGTCATGCTTGCGCATAGCCAATCACATCAGGTTAATAAGCAGTAACCAGAAAGATTCTCAGCAGCATTGCTGAGTCCCATTATAAACAGAACAAACGTCACCTCACTAACAGATGGATACCAATCCTACAGCTGTAGTGCTCATGCCAGTCAGATTGTGTTCCCCTCAATTCAAAGTCACTTAGCACAAATTGTCTCCTTTACTATTTTATTTACATTTTCTAATTCAAACTACTCAATCATTCAAGCTTCACCAACACGTCTAAGAAGTAATCCATTTTGAACAAACTGTAGACCATATTATCCATTATGGAAAATCTTATTTTAAACAAAGATTGAACTCAGTGCAAGGATAATGTTCTACGCCACTGTGCTAGCCAACTCAGATATTTCAATTACTTTTCAAATGAATGTTTTATAAAGCCAATGTAAATTCATCACAAGATAACAGCCTGGCATTTCTTTTTTACTTGAGCGTGTACAGACCTGTAAAAACGGGAGTCTGCAATCTCCCTTTAAACATTAACCAGACCCTGCAATATTTCACTGTTCAAACAGATGGCACTCCCTGGAATATCATTAGGATATGTGATTGAATTAGACATTGCACAGGTGACACTTCTATAGCAACGCCATAAAGAGACAAACAAGACAACACAATCCCAAATCCTTGTAATCAGATGCACCAGAAATTTTTATTAATTAAATTGCATAATTTCTCATGAAAGTGACTTATTAAAATTTGGAATGCATGTCTAGTCATTCTAGAGGTCACCTAAAGGGTCAGTGACTTGCTATAGTTGACCTCAGAGCTGACAGTTAAGGGGAGCAAGTGATTGGGTAGACAGATCCAGTTGATTGGAATTCCACATCAACCTTGCTGAAAAGTGAATGTGTGGATATACATTATGAGGTAGAATCGGACTTGTTTCTAACTCTCAGCAACACCTCCAAGGGCTATGTATTGGTCCTGGGCTGACAATATGAGCAGGAAGCCTGCTTCCAGGTCTCTGCCAAAATCACTCTTAAACCCAGCCAGCCCAAGCTGTGGAAAACAGGCCGACACCTTCACCTACTGGGTACAAATCTTGCTTCCAGTTGACAGACCATCTTGAGTTTTAAGAATTTGTGGGGAATTGAGTGTTGAATCCAGCATTCTGTCACTCCACAGCACAAGGGCTGCCTGGAGTTAGGTAGAGCAAGCTATTCATCAATGGAGGTCATCAGAGCAAGGTCACCAGATACACATATGCAAACACTTTCCACTATATTCACGTGACAGTGGTAAGTGCAAACTGAATCACTGATCCGTTTTCTCCCCATAAAGATAACTTATTGCACACTGGGAATCATTCTTGGGAATTACTGAGGTCTATTTTGCCTTACTACACAGCAGCCTTTGGTTATTGCATGAAAATGACTGTAGTTGAGGTAAAGACAATGCAACAAGTCTTTGAACCTGCCCCTGCAACAAGCCCTCTCAGTTTGCCAACCCCTTGCCCACCAAAACAAATCAAACGTAAAGTCCAAATATATTTCAGACATATCTAGCACTGTAGGATTCAGACCTTGCAATATTTCATGAACAAATTGCACTTCCTAATACTGCTTACAGTTGTGACATGATGATTAAAATGAGATTTCCAAACTGCAAGTATGTTACTGGTTACAGCAGCTGGTCCTGGTCAATAATAATCGGTTCTCAAACAGAATGGCTGATCTTGTTTCAATACTATTTGCTAAGAGTTTCTCTGCCAGTGAATGGCTTTTGAGCATGCAGTCAATTGTGTGGAATTATCGATATCATGATGGGGGGATAGTATCCACTGCGTGAGACAAAATTAGACTATTTGGCGATTTCACTGGTATCAATTAGTTCACTACAAACAGCAAATAATCCTTATGCTTATAGAGGTGGGAAGGAGAGGAAAGCCATAATTCCCAATTTTGCACAATCCCATTCTTGAAACTGGTATCATTTGCAAAACATAAGAAACAGAAGAACAGTCCATTTAGCCCTTCAAGACCACTCCACTGAATGGCTGAATTTCCAATTCCAACACTGCTTCCTGCATTATCCCACCCTTCCTTGATGTTAATGTGTAGAAGTCTACCAGTCAAACTCAATCTTGAACATCCTCGACAACCAAGCTTCTACAGCTCTCTGGTAGCAAATTCCAAAGATTCACTACTCTTTGAAAAAAGGACTTCCTTCTCATCCAATCCTAATGGTGTGACACTCATTTCAAAATTGTGTTCCCTGGTTCTAAACATTAGACAAGGGAAACATCCTTCCTGCATCCACTCTGTAGAGCCCAGCAAGAACTTTACATCTTCAAATGAGATTGATCATTCAACACGTCAAAGAATTAAATCCCAGTCGGTATAATCCCCCTAATAAATCCCTCCATACCAAAAATTATTGTAGTGAACCTTTGTTGCACATCCGTTGTGGCAACTGTATCTTTCTGTTGACACAAAGCCAGAATGACACATGGTATTCAGGATGTAGCTTAACCAAGGCTTTCTATAAATGCAGTAAGGTGTCTTTACTCAAATCATGTAATAAAACCATACCATTTGCTTTTGCACTTGCTTACTGTACTCCATGTTAACTTTCAATGGCTCATGAACAAGGACAAGCATGTCCCTTTAAAGTTCAGTAGTTCCCAGCCTTTCACTATTTGAGAAATTCTATCTTGTCTTACCAAAGTGGATAATTTCACATTTCCCCACATTGTATTCCTTCTGCCAAACTTTCTCTACTCACTTTACCTCACTAAACCCCTTTGAAATTACTTTGCATCTACTTTACATCTCACACTTTCACAAAGTTGTGTCATCTGAAAACTTGGAAATATTATATTTAAAACTCACATCTAAGTGATTGATATTGGCATGAGTAAGTGGGCCTTAAGCACTGATCCTTGCAGTACTCCATCTGACCACAATCAACCTGAAAATGATCCATTTTTCCCTACTGTCTTTTCTAACCATTAGTCAGTTCTCAATCCATACTTGCATATTCCCCTCAAACGTATGTACCTTAACTTTGTTTATTAAATTTTTGTGTAGGACGTTATCTAACCTTTTCTAAAAATCTAAACACAACACATCGAATGGTTCTCCCTTTTCTATTCGGATAGTTACATCCCAAAAATAAACTCCAAAATGTTTGTGAGCATGATTTCATTTTCACAAATCCATGTTGACTCTGCCCAATCTTACCATTATTTTTGAAGTATTGTTATCACATCTTTAAATATACATTCTAACATCTTCCCTAGGAGTGATGTTGGCAGCCAATAGATCTATAATTCCATCGTCTTTCTCCCTCCTTTTCTTAAACAGAATCGACAGGAAAATCATATCTATAGTACAGCAATTGGCATGTTCCCATCTTCCCTCAGTCAGTTTCATCATAGAATGATACACAACACAAGGCTATTCAGCCCAGGTCACCCATGCCAGATTTCAATACTCGGTTCTCAGCTAAATGAGATCGAGCCGGCATATAAAAACAAAGTATTCTCTTCCACACGGACAGTGTATTTAATCAAACTTACAGCTGCTAAACAGGCTATAGTTTGTCTGCCACTGTACAGGCTAAAACCTACTGTTCATCTGGAGAATTGTCTGATTATGGATGGAAATACTGACATGACACTAAAGGTATCAAAGACTTTTTAAAACAGGGATTAATGTCATTTCTTTAAACAGACTTAAAAATAATTTTCATTATCTTCTACAAATATTAGAACTAAAAATCGCGTGTCACTAAATACCACAGTACAGTAGTGCTACAGAAATCTGCAAACTCTGGAGTCAAACTCTGTCAAAATTTAATGTCAGGGCCATTGACATTCGAAAGTATTCTGTTTTACAAAATACAAATCATGATTTCACACAATTGAAGATCTGATTTATTGGTAGTTACTGTTTAACAAACTATAAATCATTCACTTAGCAGATCCTACGCACTCACAGAATGCAAACTTGCCGAGGGATTACGAGCAGGTTTATCACAGAACTTTGTACTCCCAACTACAAAGTTTCACGAGGAACTGTTACAGGCACCATCTGACCAAACAGAGCACTCTCATGGCTATTCTTAAAGTGTGCAAGACTTGCATTTTTGTAAAAATAGTGATGATAAGCAAGTTGTGTATGGCCAAGCAGCCCACTCTGCAAGCCAGTAATCCACTGAACTCAAGTAATAAGCATGCTTGGCTGATCAGAGCAGTAAAGAGCATGGAGGTGCAAGAAGTGAATAGAACCATACACGACCATACTGGGCACAGGCCATTTATGTTTGGATGGATTATATAATATAAAACTTTGGTATTGACATTTTTCAAAACTTGTGTCTTTTTAATATGAAAAGGATTTTTTTAAAAAAAGCATCCTTATAACTAAAAATTGACAGCAATGCCCTGATCCCTTCAAATGGTCAACCCTCATCAGACCAAAATAAACAGATCCAATAAAATAAAAATAAGAAACAAGGGCACAGGAAGATAATTCAGAAACACTCCACAACAGTTAGCTCAGGGACACATCAAGTATACCAATATATTTGAATAGTTATCATTTAAGACAGACTAGCAGGGTCTCAATTGCAGTTGTACATTTCCATAGTTACCTACAGCGGGCAGGCATGTTTAAAAATTCCGGGTATAAATGTTTGGTTCCAAAATGGATCTCTTCATTAGTAGGTTGACCATAGTCTAGATCTTTTACTGCACATATTAACACAATTTTCAAAAAAATCAATTATTAAGCAACAGTTCCAGAACATTCTGTCCTCATCAGTTCCAGCAAGCCCCTGAATCAGTGCATCAAATTGGTCCATCCTGAGATTGACTATTTTGGGTTTTTCAGCTTTTCCATGCTATCTTTATTCTGGGACAGAATTTGCTGTTTCTGCTTCTTCAGTGTTCTGTAAGCTTTAATGATCCTCTCCCTCTCCTCTAACATCATCCTTTGGCGGGCCATTGACATGGTGGGTAGTTTACTGTATTGGGTACCTTCCACTTTCTGACTTGAAGAACACTCGCTTTGCTGAATCAGAGACTTCAGAAGTAACTGTCTCTGGCCAGGCTAGAAAGAACAAATAATGAATTTAGTACATAGCCTTCACTGCTGATAGATCATTAGACCAAATTACCGTTAAGTCTAAAGGTGCACATTACAACATCCAAAATTCTATAATAAAATTTTGTAACTTAAAAACGTACATAAAGTTGGTTTTATTTTTGTCATTATTGATCACAAAGCTCTACTGAATGTATATTTGAAGGTAAGAACTTAGTATTAAATCATAAAACATTGCATCATGGCAATAAGCCATTTGTTGCATT
The DNA here is from genome assembly GCF_037043375.1 of Chiloscyllium plagiosum. Lineage (NCBI taxonomy): Eukaryota > Metazoa > Chordata > Chondrichthyes > Orectolobiformes > Hemiscylliidae > Chiloscyllium > Chiloscyllium plagiosum. Next base: position 47,049,104 of record NW_028270163.1, on the reverse strand, counting down.
AAATTAGTTGTGTTCTTTTCCACTAGCCCTCTCTACTGTTCATTCACTGTGTTCCTTTATATTCCTCTTTCAAACCACAATAACCTTTTAAAAGAAATTCTTGCATTTGCTTTCATAACAACCTATGACAGAAATCCATAATTTAACCACCCTATGCATAGAATTCAATTTTTTTTCTAATATCACTTTATGATTTCCTAAACATGTCTCTCACCAAGGAATTTTGGAAAACGATAGTCAGAACCACTGATATTCATTTCATATTTCCTCAGAATTCTTCAAATCTTGATGAAGATCCTATCTTGGGCCTGGTTAATTGATTTACTTCCAGTTCTAGTGGTGCTTCCTTCTTCGAAGTGGAAGCAATCAAACTGATAAACAAGTCATAAGCACGGTGCAAAAAAATTCCTCCTCCTTCCAACAATTTCGCCATCCCAAGTCTAAACTTGGATAATTCAAATCTCCTACAGTTATAATATGGCTCCACAAACTGTCTAAAAACATAAGTTCAATTTCCTCTTCACTGCTTGCCAGTTCATGGCATACTCTTAGCACTTGGACAATCCCTTGTTATTTTGGACCTCAATCTAAAATGATTCTGTTTGGGAGTTTTTAGTTTAGATGCTAATAATATAATCACTACATGCACTACAGTTTATCTTTATGTTGAAGAACTGTCATAACGAGGATGTCTGTAACTCTAGGTTAAACAAACAAATTGTTCCACCTGCTCATAAAAGGTATGATCTCTAATGTTTATAACACTTTAATATGATAATCTTATTTTTCCACCATGTCAATAACATTTAAGATACTTATTGGGCAAGGATAGCAAAGAATATTATCAAAGGAATGTAAATAGAATGAAGATACAGATCAGCCTTGGTCTAATCAGATGGGGAAAGAAGTTCCAGAAGTTTAGTAGTCCTTCTTCCTACTTCAAAGGATGTTTTATAAGCAAACATGATAAGGAAACCATATTCTTAAACGTTGAATAACTAACCTTTTTACACACAAACAAACATAGCTAGTTACATTAGCCCCAAGAAAAGTGGTTTACCCTTTTATAATCCACTAAATTTCATTATGGTTCGAATTTGCAATGCATGCTTGTGTGCAGTGGAATCTGATTCAATCATGATTTTCAAAAAATAATTAAACAAGCATCCAAAAAGAAGGAAACAACACTGCAGGGCTCCAGAGAAAGGGCATGCAACTACAATTGACTGAACTGGTCTAGAGATTAGGTAGGGAACAGGTCTGGGTCGGATGCTCTTCTCAGGGTCGGTGTGGACTCGAAAGGCCGAATGCCCTGCTTCACACTATAGGGATTCTATGAACTATGAACTCTATGACAGTAGGTTAGTAAGGTTAGACAAATTATCTCTTCTGTTGTAACAATTATGATCCTACAGTATTAAGTGGCTAACAAATAACAGATTGTGCCAAATACTTGAAACTGTTGCAACTTTACAAATTAAAAAAAGGCCTATGTTAAAAACGGTAACATCAAAACACCACAAACAGGAATTATAATTGAACAGTTGCTCTTGACACAAATTAATTATTTCAGTTTGACATAGTTGACAGTACACAAACGAAGTTGTTACCTGATGATTGGTTTGGCTTTTCCTAGGTTTAGCCGTGAGGGTAGGGGGCTGCATGGCCACTTCTCCAAATCTCACAGTATCTGCAAACAAGATCAATCCCATTCTCAGAAAATACTTTTATGTTACTGTGGATTCTCACTCAAACACATCAACTCAATTCATCTTAATGGCCTATCTGAAATTTTGTGCATGCAAATTTTGATCCACAAACCTGACCCTTTATTTAGGCTCGAAACTGCAAGTCTACAGACCTTCATGTTTAATTTTAGTTTCAGGTAGTTACAAAATACACACATTTTAATACTGAGTCTTAGTGCAACTCTTCTTCAGCCTGTCAGTTAAGCTGGGTAAACAACCAGCAGGTGAATTTCTACTATACTGTACATTCTGAAACTAAGACAACTCTGCAGCAGAGTTCATAGGAGACTGTTCTTGCTCATTGAAATCTTCAGTTGGTGCAGCTTTACTTAGGTAAACTGCTCCACCTAGTGCTCATACTAAAAACTGAAGAGCACAAAAACAAATATCAGGAATGTGAACTTAGAAAATAGCAGATGAGCAAACTTCATCAGCAGTTATCTTGTCAACAGGCTGCATTCTCAATCCTCTTATTGGAGTTTGAAACAGATTTAATACAAAATGAGCCGACAATACTGACTTCTGTACTTTGGTGCAGATTTGCCCTAAAAATGGAATGACTTGCTGCAAAAATGTTACATCTGTGTTGCACTGTATGGTCTGTAGATCTCTATGGTTGGAAACAAAAGCATTTCGGAAAAAAAATGGGGCAACAAAGGTTCAGTAAAAATTAAAACCTTAAAGATTTAGTAAAAAAACAGCACTAGAGAAATTAATATGTTTAAAGGAAACAATTTCTGCGCCTTGTGTTTTGAAAGAGGGAGCCAGAGTTCAGGAATACATTATTTTAATCTTCAAGAATTCCCGAACATCCCTTTGAATTGGAAGATAGAAAAGGCAACCCTGTTGAATGTGAACATTTAAAGGATAGTCTCCTTTAATTTGAGGCAAAACTGTGTTGGTTGGAGAGGGAGAGGCGACTTCTCGGAATCTTCCCAGAGACAGCTCCAAGTTATGGGTATGGGACAGTCAGATCAATTTTCATTCTAAGTAAGGTGCAAGTTTTAACATTCGGTACATAAATGGAGAAACAGCTGGTATAGTTGCGCACAAGCTACCTGAAACAGCTCCAGAGGCCAGTATCCTGTCACCAAGTCACCCTTTATTTACATGTGCAAAGTACTTGACACTAATCCAACTTCCTTAGATGCTAGTTGTGTGTGCAGAACCTCTGACACTCCTGTTTATCTTTTTTTTCTTTTTGCTGTTAATCTGGGCCAATCAGGGAGCCCTGGCTGACTGATATAAACAGGAGATACTCCTGTTTATATTTGTCAGCTAGGGGTCCCTAATTGGACCAGATTAACAGGCCCAATCAGGGAACTCATTCAATGAGGCCCACCTGGCTGACCACATTACAATCACTACATCCCTCCCTCGGAGGCCTGTTATTTCTCTTGTAGCCTCTCCTGGGTTGTTATCACACTCAAGTCTAGTTCCTCTGATTCAGCCTCTGATATGGCCGCCATGTCCTGGACCCTAGCTCAACTCTTGTGTCGGGAGCACCTCAAGACAAAATTCATCCTCTCCTTCAACAGTAAAGGCATCGAGGCTGCTCCATCTCAGTCTGCAAAGTTTATTTGACGTTAGAAGCAGAGAGGGAACAAAGAACAGTTGGAAAGGCTGTCGAGGAGCCGGGCACGTTTTGTTCCTACACCGTTCATGAATTTGTAGCTTTCATGTGGTCCATGTGCTTGTTTAGGACCATCTGATTTACCCAAAATTTATACATCATGGGACCTGACCTTGCATTGACCATGCCGCTTACCCATGCAGGGTTATTTCTGCGGATTTAGCACCAAACTTAGCTCCTTGAAGTAAACGGTTTCTCTTGCTTCAAAGAGTCTGATGTTCCTGGCATTCCTGATGCTGATTCTAGATCCAGGAGGAACAGGTTTAGTCTAGTGCAGAGTATTTTTTATAGATTATTTACAGTGCGGAAAAAGGCCCTTCGGCCCAACAAGTCCACACCGACCCGCCGAAGCAAAACCCACCCAGACCCATTCCCCTAAATTTACTCCTTCACCTAACACTACGGGCAATTTAGCATGGCCAATTCACTTAACCTGCACATTTTTGGATTGTGGGAGGAAATCCACGCAGACACAGGAGAATGTGCAAACTCCACACAGTGTGTCGCCTGAGACGGGAATTCAACCCGGTCTCTGGCGCTGTGAGGCAGCAGTGCTACCGTGCTGCCCCATCAGCAATTCTGTTGGAGCTATCCTTGTAGTTGTATGAGACATGGTCCTATAATTAAATAGGATCAGAGTGAAGCCAAAGGATGTTTCTTTAAGACTGCCTTCAAAGTCTTTCCACCAGTGAGCTTTCTTCATATGCAGAATGCCATTCCACTCTGCCATCCACTTGAATTTCCTATTGGTAAACAATGGCCTCTTGTCTGTGACCAACATTTCTGGGAGCCAGTGTGCTGCAAAAGATGCTCGCAGTTTTTCTATCATTGTCCCTGTATTTGACAAATGAATTCTATGCCTGCCCAAACACTGAGTGGACGCTCACAATGACTAAGAATGTAGAGCCCATGAAAAGACCAGGCTAATCAATGTGTAACCGAGTCCAGGATTCACCTGACCAATCCCACGAATGTGGAGGGGCTGCTGGGGGAAAGTTATGCCCATGTCAGCATTCTGGGCACTGGCCCACCAAGGTGGCTAAATCTGCATCCAATCCTGGCCACTGGACATAACTTCTCACCAATGTCTTCATTTTGGAAACCCCTGAATGACCCTCGTGGAGTCCAGCCAGTACAAATAGACAACCCTTTATCCGAAACACACAGAACCAGCTGTCTGTCGGAATTTTTTGGATGAAGGATTAAATAGCATTTTCATAGTAAAAAACATTACCAAACAGCAGACCCACCTGTGATTACTACGAGCACTGAGACAGAATTGACACCTGCCAGTGCTGGGTCCCGACACTGTCACATCTGAGTAACGTGGGTCGAGTGGGTGTGGAGTTGTGTTAACTAATTGCAGGCTAAACAATGTTGTTAATGAGAAAAAAACTTCAGGAAAATAAACTTCAGATTTCTGAGCTTTTCATCTTTTGGATAAAGGATTGACCACCTGTATCTAGCAGCAAGTGCCATTCTCTACAGCAATCTGGTCTAGAAAGGTTCCATTGCTGGTTGTGATGGCCCTTTTGGTTCCCCCATCACAACCAGCTCTTTTCATTTTGCTAGGATTGGATCTTTTTCCATCCACATTGTCAGCAGTGATCAGAAAGTTTAAACCAGAATGAACTCTTCCAGCGATGCATCTACCATCAGGATGCAGCTCAATACACCCGCATTTGCAATTTTGACTCCTAACTTCTAATTTTACACACTAAGAACTAGAGCGCAGCATTGAATTTGTCCAAAAGCTATGAGTGGTATGGCCCTGTCCTAAAGCACCTCCAGCAGGGTCTGTTAATGAGGATCTGAAACCTGAATACAGGCTGAGGTAACTGCTTAACAGATGCTCTTAATAACTTAGTTGACAATAAAATGGTGTCTCGATGCAAACAACATGACAAAATGGCTTCTAGGCTGCAAATTGACAATTCTGCCAAGAACTGTATAAAATGGCTTTCGATTTTGCTATAGCTGCAAAATTGACTAACCAGTCTGCTTCAATAGAGATTAGCAGACAATGCTCCTGCTACAGCATAGAAATAACTAAACTAGATAAGACATTACTGACCATCTTAACGGACCTTCGGATGCAGATGCAAAAGTTTGGTTAGTGAGATAAAGATGGCCTGAGTGTTGAAAAACAAAGTTGGTTTCCAGGTAATATCATTGGACCAAGTAACTGTCAAATAAAGCAATATTGTATATCAATTGGTAATTGTCTGAATGTATTATGTGATCAAATCCTGTACCTTTAAGTATAAAAGTGTCTTTGTTTTAAGCCATGTGTGCAGCTGCTGAGGAACACGGATGTACACAACCTGTGTTTCGGGATGCTTTGTACCCAGCCATATGAAGAAATAAAGAATGAAGTCTTAAAGAACCAGACCGATTGTGAGTATTTATTGACTGATCATGGAATAGAGACCAATCCCTCCCCCGGGGTCCAGATCTTCATTACTATTATAAATTTAAGTCCTAATGGTATTGGTGGAACTTTCTCACACCAAAGATGACCAAACTTTCCTTCTCTAACTGAGCATATTTGTGCTCTGCATCAGCCGAAGTCTGGGAAGCATACTCTATTGGGCATTCCTCTCCATAGGGCCATCTGAGAGCCAATGCTAACCCTATACCGTACGGTAACTGAACCAGCTGCCCCTCATATGAGACTGGAATCAAAGTTATATCGTTAATCTGTAAAGGCTCACCAGTGTAGATTCTCAATCGAGCCAAGCTCTTATGCAAACTTGAAGCCCAGAGCAAATTTTGTTAAACACTGGTTCTGCAATCAGTGATACAGCATTGCAGATAGCAACTGTCATTAGAACCAGGTGACCATTTAACCAGATGTCTATTTTGATTAGTCTGGATTTGGATGTTGCCAAGCAATTTAGTTGCAAGCCAGATGGAGGTGGATGAAGTGTGCACTCTTCCTAGGATATTTTCTTTATTCATTAACAGGATGAGGGCATCGCTGGCTAGGCCAACATTTATTCCCCATCTCAAATTGCCCAAGGGACAGTTAACCCAATCACATTGCTATGGGTCTGGAGTCACATGTAAGCCAGACCAGATAAGAATGGCAGCTTCCTTCCCTAAGGGACATTAGTGAACCAGATGGTTTTTCCGACAATCGACATGGGATTCATGGTCATCACCAGAGTCGTAATTCCAGATATTTATTGAATTCAAATTCCAACATCTGCAGTGCTGGGATTCGAAGCCAGAAAATGTCTTCAAGGCAGAGATTGATAAATTCTTGATGTCACAAGGAATTAAGGGCTACGGGGAGAATGCGGGTAAGTGGAGTTGAAATGCCCATCAGCCATGATTGAATGGCGGAGTGGACTCGATGGGCCGAATGGCCTTACTTCCGCTCCTATGTCTTATGGTCTTAACATTATCTGGGTGTCTGGATTAACCGTCCAGTGATCTCGCTAGTATATTCAATTTATCAGACGGGTCTTGCTTTCCCTTTCAATAATTTCTGGAGGGTTTTTTATATTTAGGTATTTTTCTCACCCCAGTATTTGGTCAGCTATATAAAGCCAATATTGTGCACCTATTAGAGAGGATAAGGCAGGACCTTCAACGCTGGGGGGTTCTCCCGATATCTTGGTTAGGCAGAATAGCTCTAATTAAAATGAATATTTTGCCTCATCTCTTATACCCTATGAGAATGCTCCCTGTGATCTTGCCAAGGCCAGCATTGTGTAAACTATACGGTTGGCTTGGTTCTTTCATTTGGAATCATAGACGGCCCCTTAGTAAATTAAAGAAGCTGCAACTTCCACAAGCAAGGGGAGGACTGGATTTTCCAGACTTTAGGAAGTACCAGCTGAGTTCTCTATTAAGCTATGTAGCTGACTGCGTCTCGTGTGACCTGCAATCAACCTGGCTGGACATTGAGGCTTCTCAAGCAAAGTGTCCCCTCATTAATCTCTTATCTTTAGATAAGCTGAAAGTTATTATGGACCATTGTAAAAACCCTATTGTATTAAATACAATTAAAGCTTGGACAATAATGCGGCAATACGAGGGTAATTCACAAAAAATCCCCCCTTATACTCCTATAATGGGAGCATGGGATTTTTGACCTGGGCACACAGACGCTACATTTAAAACCTGGGAGGTCCAGGGGTATTTCTTGCTTAGGGGATCTGTTCGATGGGGAGGTTATGATGTCTTTTGAACAGCTGCACCAGAAATTTGGACTACCTAATGGAGACCTTTTTCGATTTGTCCAAATTCGAGATTATATACAGAAGACAACCACATTATTAGATAGCTCTTATAAATTGGATAGGGAAAGAAGAGTGTTATGGCCAATGGGTCCACCCTCGGTCAGCACCCTTTATCACTTATTACAGAACGAAGTTTCGAAAGACATGAAACAATTGTTTAAAACATGGAATCAGGAATTGGGTATGGAAATCCCTTCAGAAATGTGGGACGACATCTGGGAAAATGCCAGAAAGATCTCTATTTGTAACAGAACCCAAGCTATTCAATTAAAGATATTCCATAGGACTCATATAGCACCAGAATGACTGGCAAAATTTAGGACAGGAACATCTCCAATGTGTCCTAAACATAAAATAGGACTCTCACACACTGCTTATGGACATGTCATAAGATCCACAAATACTGGATCAGAGTAGCAAATGAACTGAGAAATCTTGGGAGCAGAAATTGGAGTAGATTCAGTATCTCTTCTCCTGGGCTTTTCAACCTGCCCTCCCTGGATGTGCACGGAAGGAAATTATTTTCCATTCTCTCCTTTAGTGCAAGGAAAAATATCGCAGTAAATTGGGTAGCTGAGGGCACTCCAGGACTTTCGAATTGGCACAGATTAACCATGGAATGTATTCCCCTTGACTTCCTTACAAATATGGTGCACTAAAAAACTGAATTATTCTATAAAATATGGCAGCCCTTCCTGAACTATATTTCGGCCATATTGTTAAGGGCTTTTATCTAGTTGTGGTAGTGGTTCTGGCTGGTCCGGGGGTCCCCGGGGAGAGGAATCCCGTATGAATACGGGTTTTACTATGACTTGATGTTAATTCATTCGGAGCATGTACTTCATTATTTAAATTACTATGTTATCTTTTTTTGAGTAATGCAAGATATTTTATTATATGCTTTGGTTATTTGTAGGTTAGATTAGTATTTAGTTGAGTTTTTTTTCCTCTTTTTTTGGTTTGTGGTGTTTTGGTTATTTATTTATTTAATATTTAATTGTATATTAGTAGTTATATTTGTGTTATTTTGTAAGTTCGTAAAAAAAGTTTTAAAAATTTCCTTTTTTTTAAAATAGATTTTTTATTGAAGAAAACTGTCCAGTGATAATACCACTATCGCTTCCCCAATGAGTTCTCTTTAAACAATTCAATCCTAGAGGGACTCTTTTGCTGTCTCAAATCCTCATACCAGCAGCAACTACAATAGCTTGCTGACCCGAATCCTGAAGGAAATATTAACTGTTTGGCCAAAGCTGGGCTTTGTTTTGGCAGAGTCCCTCTATTGAGGATATGTCCTGAGAGAGGCTATGTAATTGGGCTTCATTCACCCAAGCTCAGTCAGCCTGGCAAGTGTGTCCACTTCTATCAGAATATCCTATAACATAGAACATAGAAAAGTACAGCACAGAACAGGCCCTTTGGCCCACAATGTTATGCCGAGATTTAATCCTAATGTAAAATATAGTAACTTAACCTATGCACTCCTCAACTCACTGCTATCCATATGCATGTCCAGCAGTCACTTAAATGTCCCCAATGACTTTGCTTTCACCACCTCAACTGGCAATGCATTCCATGCATTCACAACTCTCTGCGTAAAGAACCTACCTCTGTCTCCTTTATACCTTCCTCCTAATATCTTCAAACTATGACTTCTTGTACCAGTCAATCCTGCCCTGGGGAAAAGACTCTGGCTATTGACTCTATCTATTCCTCTCATTATTTTGTACACCTCGATCAGGTTTCCTCTCTTCCTCCTTCTCTCCAGAGAGAAAAGTCCGAGCTTATTCAACCTTTCTTCATATGGCAAGCCCTCCAGTCCAGGCAGCATCCTGGTAAACCTTCTTTGCACCTTCTCCAAAGCTTCTGTATATTTCCTATTAATATACTCCACTTGCTGCATTTACTAATGACAAAGCCAGTTGTACTGCCTGTTTGAAGTCCAGTTGGGCTTCAGCCAGTAGGCGCTATTGCACAGTTACATCATTAATCCCACATACCAAACGGTCTCTCAGTGTCTTATTGTGGGTTAAACCAAAGTCACATGCCTCTGCCTGTTGTCTTAACCTCAAAAATTCCAATGCAGATTCCCCTGGTTTTTAAGCTGCTCATTAAAACCAAGAGCATCTCAGAATTAGAGGCGGTTTGCGTCGTAATATTTGATAACTAAACCCATCAACTCTTGAAAGGTTTTAGAACCTGGTACCTCATGAAACATTAGGCTCATAATAATCAAAAAAACTGCAGGTCCACAAGCTGTCAGGAGAATTACTCGTTGCTTTTCATCTAGCCCAATGTCACTTGTCTGGAGAAAATAATGCATTATTTCAGTATACTGGCTCAGCAGGATCGAATGAGTAAAAGCTTCCCAAATAGTTGCATGATTAGATTAGATTACCCGCAGTATGGAAACAGGCCCTTCGGCCCAACAAGTCCACACCAACCCTCCAAAGAGTAACCCACCCAGACCCATTCCCCTACCCCCTAACAAATGCACTTAACACTATGGGCAATTTATCATAGCCAATTCACCAAACCTGTACATCTTTGAATTGTGGGAGGAAACCGGAGCACGAGGAAACCCACGCGGACACGGGGAGAATGTGCAAACTCCACACAGACAGTCACCCGATGCAGGAACTGAACCCGGGTCCCTGGCTCTGTGAGGCAGCAGTACTAAGCACTGAGCTACTGTACTAATGTCAGAAATGCTTATCCCAACTCAAAGGCGACTGCCGCAAGAGAATTTCTTTATGACTTTTTTTCTTGTTGCCACTAAAAGAGCTCCAGAGAGGTCAGTATCCCATCACCAAGTCATCCCTTACTTACACGTGCATAGGACTCGAAACAGGTTCGGCTCTCTTAGAAGTAACTCTGAATGAACAGAACCTCTGACACTCATCTGTTTTTCATCTGTCAGCCAGGGCTCCCTGATTGACCTGTGTTAACAGCCCGAATCAGGGAACACTCATTCTAAAGTCCAGCTGGCTGACCTCATTACAATCGCTACACTATCAATGAAGAGCAAAAACAGCTGCTGCAAGCCAATAGAAATGTATTAAACTAAAATGTGACACAATATTGGTTCGAAGATTCCAGACTTGTTGATATCTAAATACTAAAATTGCAGAAGTATGCCAGATGTGGTCGCACCAAAGCTCCACATCATAGCAGCAAGATTTCTTTATTCTTATACTTCAAATCCCCTTGTAATAAAGGGCAACATGCTATTTGCATTTCTAATTGCTTGCTGTATCTTGTGACAATGTTGCTCCTTTAACAAGGTTATGCTGTCCTTGGCTTTCTTTGTTAGAGGTCTCAAAAGCAGCGATTCTGAGAAGTCTAGGTGTAACTACTTGAGAATGCTTTCAAGCTTTTTTTTTAAAAAAAATCCACTTGTACAATAAAACAGGAGTGACCAGTTCTACCAGCTCAGCTTTTCTCTGGTTTGGTTTGAGCAATCTGGCTGTTCGCTGAAAGCAGTCAGTCAGTTTTGAGGCTGTTGGTCCAAGAAACAGCTACATGGAAGGTGTTCCATGCTGAATCTCTCTGACATCTCACCAAGGAGTGTTTATGGGGATTGTTGCAAGTATTGGGAACACATCACTAAATTTGGATAATCTGTTGGATTTTCAAATAGGTTACATTATTCTACATTCTGTTCTCTTTTGTTTGTGTTTCAGTCAGTAATCTTGTAAATAAGTTCTGTTTTGCTTAAAACAAAGTATTTGGGCTAGCTGCATCACTCCTGGAACATCCACTCTACACCTCCTTAAAACAACTAGCAAAGTTAGGGTCTGGCTTGGTCCAGAACAACCTACATGTTAGCTTTCTGGGTTCCGAACATAAGTACGCTCAAGCCCTTCTGAACATTAACATTTAGAGATTTTATGTCTTTTTAAAAAAAAACTGCTTTTCCATTCTTAAAAAGAAATTGAATAAACTTACACTCTGACATATTACACTCCATCTGCTACTCTGTTGTCTATTCACTTATGCATGATACATTAGAATGGATCAAGATCTGGTTGAAAACAGAGGACCAAACAGGCACTGAAAATGATCCTTGGGATGGCAGGACTGACATATGAATAAAGATTGAGTCAGTCATGATTGTATTCACTGGAGTTTATATGAAGGGGCATCTCATAGAAACCTATAAAATTCAAACAGAACTAGACAACTTAGATGAGGAAGGATGTTCCTGATAGTGTGGGAGTCTAGAATCAGGGATCATCATTTAAAGATTAAACCTTTTAGGACTGAGATGAGAAATTTCTTCACCCAGACAGTGGAGAGCCTGTAGAATTCACTACCACAGAAATTGGTCGAGGCCAAAACATTGTGCTTTCAAGGAGAAGGCGCGGCTGAAGGGGGTCAAGGGATATTGGCGGACAGCAGGATTAGCATATTGAGCTCAATAATCAGCCATGATCATAAAGAATGGTGAAGCAGGCTGGAGGGATTGAATTGTCTACTACTGATCCTATCTTCTGTGTTTCCAGGCCCCACTGAAGTTCACTGCCAGACTGTCTGCCTGTGAAGCTCCTCAACTTGCCCACTCCACTCAGTGACGCTGACTGTCCCAGGTTATGAACCTCAACTTACCCATTCCTCAGTAATGCTGTCTATCACGGTCCTCACCTTGTCCACTCCTCTCACTGACACTCACTGTAATAGTGATGTTAACTCCATAAGGTTTTTCCAACAATGTGAGATCTTAACTTTGTGCAATATCTGACCTATGCTTACCCTTCTTGGGATTGAAGCAGATACATTTCTTTTTAATCACCTCAGGCAGTAGATAGACAGCATTAAAAGGAAGAATTTTAATAAGCAATATTCTGCTAGAATGCAGAACAGCGAGACACCATGCTATCAGATTTCTTGTTCGTCACTTACCTGTAAATATTTCTTTCTCCAATTTCATCATTTTTCTTTCAGCTCTCTTTTTAATAAACTTTGCCAACCGTTTCTTGTCAGACCTATTTGATACAAACCAAAATTAACTAACAAATGTATAACTTCCCAAACTAAAAGGATTTTAAAACATCTTAATCACTTGTTTCACACAATGTTGGTTCCATAAATATCTTCTGTTACCACACTCACTAGTTTTCTTCAAAAAAAAAGGCAATCATGTGTTCTGGCTTGGTGCTCATTCAGCAAGACTACCACAGATCGAATGTCTATATAGTTATCCTGCAAAAATGATGAGGACAGATGTCATGATGAATGCAGAGGGTTAATCATGTGGTTCTTTCACTCACCGGACTTGAATGTTAAGCCAGTGCAGATGAATGAAATGTCAGCTGTAATTCTTAAAGATGAGCAATATCAATAAGTATTCAACATTTGTACCGAAAGAAAATCCTGCAGCTTATCTGCAGTTTTTTTTCATTCTGATGGGGCTTGCGTACAGCAGAGGAAATCCCAGTTATTAAACAGGTAACATGGATAAGTATCTTGATGCTAAAAAAACTGGCTACTGGGCTGGTTATTGAAGTTCTCTGGAACAGTCCACCAGCTCAAGGTGGGAAGAAGAACAAGATCAGCTTCTGTCCATTAATATTTGGATAATATTGTCTGTGATGAATGCTTCAGCATTGTTTTTGAGGTTGGTTTGTAATTAGATGTTATGAATCTGTCATCTGTTGATAAGGTGCAGAACACTTTATACGTATCTGGGTGTTTAAGCTTACTTAATAAAAAGGATTGAATAAAGGAAGCATTACCAAATACATATGAATAAACAGGTTGCTTCTCCAAAGTAAACAGATTATCTTTTTGTGTTAAAAGCTGTGATCAATGGGCAAACAATACAGAGGTATAGTCCAGCTGTGTGCGTATTATATATAGTGACCTTATTAGATTCACCTTCCTTTCCACCCTGCTATATATTCAGCAAAGGGAAAAATATTGTAATTGCAGTTATCAACAATGTCAGGTTCCCCATTAGATATAGTACCATAAATACACAGATAATGGAACATACTCTTTCTTTTTCTCAGACTTTGATTTCACACCGCTTGTCTGTTCTTCCTTCTCGGTCTCTAACTCAGGACAACGAGCCAGTTGATTTTTGGTCATAAACATCACATGTTGAGTTTCCTCCTCCATGCGCTGAATATAGGCTCTCTCGGATTCTCGTTTGCGCCTCTTAAACTTTGGAACTGGTATGTCTCCATGGAGATCTTTAGCCATTGATGTAGGTTTTCTCTTTGGCTTTTCTTCATATTGAAACAAAAATTAATTTACTGTTATCTTTACATTCATAAAATAATCCAATTTGAAAGTTGTTTGCGTTTTCTCCATAAGAATAGGTCACTTTGGCCAACGCAGAAAGAGACCTAGGATGTGGCCGTGAAAATGCAACAGTAACTAAATGACAACTCTTGGTAAAATACTTTTAGGCAGACTTCCCAGAGAAGATTCTTACTCATATGCTCACAAAGCACTTGAAACATGGCTGTAATATCCGCCATGCTTAAAAAAAAGGCAAGGACAATGCCAGCCCACCTAAACTTAATGCAGCCGCATTCAATTTCATATCATCTCCTAGATGAAGGTGCTGAGAACTTGAGGAGACTTTCTGTACAGCTCACCTGTGAAGAATGATAGCTTGAGCAAGGAAGCATCGGGTTGCTGGAACTCAAAGTATATGGGCAAAAGCTAGGACAAAAGAAAAATCTTATGCATAGAAAACTTCCAAAGGCCAAAATGCGCATCTATAGTTAAATAACTATAACTAAATATAATTTGCAGTCTTTAAACAGCTAAGCTGTTGATTCCATAGGTGCATCACAATATGAAGTCAAAAGAAAAATTTAGAACTTCAATGTTAACCCTGTTATAGTGTCTTATGGTTCACTTTAACAAGTAAAATATTATGTACAGAATTTGTTTTGCTCCCTCTTGCAAATTTATCAATTATATATAATGTAAGCATTTGTTCTGATTTGTATGTTATAAACAGCTATCATTGCCACCAAATGTTGAATCAGCTATGCTTAGGGAGCTCAGAAGCAGGAGGATAACATAAATCAGAAAATGGCTTCCATGCTTTTCATATTTTAGTCCTGGATATTTTCTGAGATAATAAAATAAACATAAATGATTTTGTTTTAACCAAAATACAATCAAGCTGTATTTCCACTCGCAACAGAAATAAATCGAGTACAAGTACAAATAACTTTATTCACATTGATTGAATGAACCGAGGTCTTTGACTAAGTTACTTTATTTCCTAGTTAAATGAAATATATTGCATTTTTAAAAATTGATCAAAAATGTATAGAATAAACTGCTTCAGCAGCACTCCCAAATAGTTCAAATCCAGCTGGACTATAAAGGCTTCTCTCCCCACTTCTAAACTTTGCTTAGTTTTTTACTTCAAAACGTTGTCTTTTCTGGACATAGTTTTACCTCAAACTGACCACTGACTGCTTGTGTCACTCCACCCTTTGAAGGGATAAAAGAAACCAGCACAAATCTAGTAGCCTGTGAGATTTGTCCTGACACAACAGCAATATCTTCTTACTTTAAGTTCGATGAATGGGATTTGTCCTATCTGCCTGGACATTGCCTGAATAAGAATGCATTGCATCAAGTCTGAACAGGTTCTATAATAACACTGTAATCCAGTTTTAGGGCAACTATTGTCAGATGAGCAGTTAACTTCTAAAGAAACAATGTCAGGCTGACTACTTTACCAGTCTTTCTCTTCTGCTTATTCAGCTGTTTCTTCATTTTCTCCTGAGACCTCATTATCTCACGGACTTTGTATGGAATTTCCTGTTCATCAATATTTTTGGGCTTCATGTCATTTTTCTTCAGTTCACTGTGAAGTTATAAGTGCAGTATTGTCAAATAATCTTTAAGATTGTCTAAATCTTACATAATTAAATAAATTACCACATATTAGGACTGTAAAACACAAAAGTATCCTGAAATTAACTTTCTACCCATTTTCAAATGTTCACTCTAAAAACTACAATGATAAAACACTGATACATTAAACTCCACATTTTATTATGCATTATTTTGCTTCACACTCAGTATTTATCCACAAATTGTTTAAGAAAGGAGCTGGTGAAAAAACAGGGAACTACAGACCTGCTAGCCTTAGATTAATAATAAGGAAAATATGCTCGATATATCTTAAAGGATGTGATAAATGGGCACTTAGATAATTATCTCATTGGGCAGAGTCAGCATGGATCTACAAACATGTTTGACAAACTTGTTTCAGTTTTTGAAGGATGTTGCTCACAATATTACTTGTTACTTACTTTGATGAAGGGGAGTCAATGGATGTCATTTACTTGGATTTTTAGAAGGCCTTTGATAAGGTCCCCACAGGATGTTGGTTAGCAAAATTAAAACATGCAGCATAGGAGATAAGGTACTGGCACTGATTAAGGATTGGCTAATATGCAGAAAATAGTAGAAATAAATGGGTCATCCTCACTTTGGCAGACGGTGATTAGTGGGGTACTGCAAGACCTCACCTGATCACAATTTATATCAATGATTTAGAGGTGTGGACCAAATGTAATATTTCCAGTTTTACAGATGATACAATGCCAAGTCAACATGTGTGTAGCGAGGAAGATGTACAGCGGTTTGAGAATTTGGATAAGCTTAGTGAATGGGCAAGAACATAACAGAAAGAATATAATGTGGAAAAGTGGGAGGTTATCTGCTTCAGTAGGAGAAACAGATGTGCAGAGTATTTGTCAAATGGTAAGAGGTTAGAAACTGTAAATGGACAAAAGGACCTAAATGTCCTTGTTAATAAGTCATTGAAGATTAACATACATGTGCAACAAGCTATTAAGGCTCATGGAATGTTACCTTTTGTTGCAGGACATCTGCTTCAATTGTAAAGGAGCTTCGTTAGACTGTACCTATAGAATAATGTGCAGTTTCGGTATGCACCTCAAAGGATTCTTTATCATAGAGGGACAGCAATGAAGGTTCACCAGATTTCTTGTTGTGATGGCAGGAATGTCTTATGAAAAGGGGCCTCTATTCTCAAGAATTTTGAAGAATGAAAGGCATTCTCAAAAAACTCAAGGAATAGACAGGGTAGATGCAGATGCTTCACTTGGTTAAACAGTCTAGAACCAGAAGGCATAATTTAAGAAAAAAAGGATGTCACTTTCAACCAAGATGAGAATTGTTTTTACTGAGAGGGTTTGAATCTGTAAAATTTAAAAGTGTTTGATCAGTCATGACCATATTACATGGCAGAACAGGTTCAGTGGGCTGAATGACCGACTCTTGTTCCTTTTCAATACTGCCTAAACTGAGTCATTCAGAATTGTTAAATGTTTCTCTCTTCTCACGTTCTTTGTCCTCCAAGTTCTGTTCACAACTTAAATCTGTGACCCGCCTCCAAACCCCACATGAAATAAACACAACATATGCTGGACAATCACAAGAACTTAATAATATTACTGCTGTATATTACAAATTGTGTCTATTAAAAAACCTGTACCAAGGTATTAAAAGCCTCTAATAGTTGTTACTTGATTTGAGGGACAGGACTTCATGGAGCTTAGAATTGATTGATTACTGGACTCTACATTCAATTATGTTAACAACCTAGCCATTCCCACTTAAGATAAAAAGGAAAACAGATGTAAAATCCCCTGTTGAATTAAAGCTTTGCAGAACAGTTCAAGTGCAGCTCGGTGTAGATAAAGTATTCTCTCTGCATGTAAATAGTCGTTGAGAAGAAAATTTATCTTAGTTCATTTCATCAGGCGGCATACAAGTTTATCATCTAAAGCTAATACAAAAAGTAAACAGAAGACAACTTATTTACAGAAATAGACTTCTGGCAATACTTGGATTATTGAACATTATGTTTTAACTTAAAAATGCTCACAAGAAAAGCTAAAAATATAATTTAAGTATGGCATTTGGCATTATGAGAGGTTTCGTGAATAAATAAAGTTGACATAGGTTTTATCAGATTGTGGGTGTGCTTTCTTATTAGAAAAACAAGCCTGACAGTGGATTAACCTCACTATCGCCCAGGTTACGGGGAGATAGAGTCATAAAGTCATACAGCACAGAAACAAATCCGTTGCCCCAACTCATCCATGCTGACCAGGTTTCCTAAAATGAACTCATCCAATTTGCCTGTGTTTGGCCAATATTGCTCTAAACCTTTTCTATCCATGTACCTGCCTAAATGTCTTTTAAATGTTGTAATTATACCCACTTTGACCACTTCTTCTGGTAGCATGTTCTATATACACAGCACCAGGTGTGCGAAAACAAACCTGCCCTTTTGGACCGTCTTAAACTTTTCCTCTCTCACCTTAAGCCTATGCTGTCTAGTTTTGCATTTCTTTATCCTGGGGGAAAATACCTCGGCTATTCATCTTATCTATGCCCCTCATGACTTTATAAACCTCTATAAAAGTCACCTCTCAGCTAGGGAAAAAAGCCTTTCCAGCTTCTCCTTATAACTCAAACCTTGGTAAGATCAGAGTACATTTTTTTTGCACCCTTTCCAGTTTAATGACATCTTTCCTATAGCAGAGCAACCAGAACTGAACATAGTGCCCCAAATGTGTGAAGGGAAGTCCTTCATCATAACATGGATTCAAACCATGCAGTCAGTGTCATACTGTTTCATAAACCAAGTTTCCAGCTAACTGAGCTAACCCTATCTGTTGTTTCATATGTATCACATTTTTATTAATCAATAAAACACATACCCATAACTACAAGTTTAATGTACATTCTGTTTCATCTCAAGTAGCACAACCTTGACTTCATATCATATGTGCAACTGCAAAACAGAGGCTCAATTAAATTTTATCTCCCATACTTTAAATACTAATACATATGGTACACTTAAAACCTCTACCTTCAGAGACCTGTAAAGGACTGAGCGTCCAACTTTCAACCTTAACAAATTAAACCGTGACAACACCCCCACCTCCCTGACCAATAACCGAGTGGGTTAAGATACCAGGGTAAGTTTAGTAGAGTTAACTGACTTGAAATCGCAATGGAGAACATTATAAATTTTGTTTAAGTCTCATAATCATATCTATGAATTCAGGACATCCCTAAAACATTTTACAGTCAAAGTGGTAGACTCATTGCTGTAATATAGAAAACGTGAGAGCCCATTTATAAAGAGCAAGATCCCAATATGCACAGAATATGGAAAATGCCCATTGAATCTCTACTGCCAAAATACCACGAAATCTACACTCATCCCTCTTTCCACCTTTAGGCCAAGAGCCTTGAACATTACCACACCGCGAGTGTGATATCTTTTTAATGCTGTGCGCAGCAATGTGTTAAGCAAGCAGATAATTTGTCATTTGGTCTGAGGGGTTAGGACACCAGTGGAACTGAATGCGCCCGGCCGAGGAGTCATTGAAGACGGGCAATGCGTGTCTGTGTCTCTCCCATGAACCAGGGCCTCGTCCCTCACCCACCCCATCCTTCTGTTCCTCTTCCCGGATCTATCCCGCTGCTCCTTCCCGTGGTCTGAATCTCTGCGACCGACATTTTTCTTTTTCCTTTTCCCTTCCGGACGCTTCCCCATCGCTGAGCAGCTCCCTCCTCACACTCACGTGCTGAGGCCTAGAGCGCGACCTTTCACCTGCTTTCCGATTGGCCGGCCCTCGGCCGCGTTCCCACCCCCCCGCGCGACGTGGCGAGCGGATTGGGCGAGGACGGCTGTCAATCACATGCGGATGGGCGGGATTCCGTTACTAGGCAGCGGGTTGCTAGGCCCAAGCCTGAGGTTGGGCCTGCAGCTGCTCCGTGTGTTCACTCGGACCGGTGGTGGTTGTAGCTGGTCTGTCGGACTGGGTCCATGATTGCACTCTGCCGGTTGTGCTCCCGCTGGAAGGTGCCGGGTGCAGTGAGTGTTGTTTCCGTGTTTGACCTTCACTCTCTATTCTGCATTACGTTGTCGTGGGAATATATACCTTGGGCAGTTCTGGTCACCTCACTTCGATAGGAGGGAGGCACACTAGGATGTTCATTTTTTTTGTTTCCAATTCATTAAAATTGTCAATGACATTTCCTAGGTTGGAGTGATTCAGCTATAAAGTGAGACGACATAGGTTCTTTTTGCAAAAATATACTTTATGCATAAAAAAAACTATAATTACATCCAAAAGGTATTAAAACAGTTCTGTACAGTCTTTACAGAGAGAAACAAACAACAAATTGGAATTTGACATTCCTCAGAGCTTCCCTGCAATTGCATTGTCTACTCATGTGGGAAACAATTTAGATTCATTTGAAGCAATGACCGTGTCTGAGAGCTTAATGGACTCTTATACGTTGGCAGAAAGACCCTTAGACAGTAGTGTTTTCCCACTGTTCCTTCGCGGCAGCTGCCCCAAGCTTTAATGCAATCGGAGTGACACTGTCACTATCACCTGATGAAGGAGTGACGCTCCGAAAGCTAGTGTGCTCCCAATTAAACCTGCTGGACTGTAACCTGGTGTTGTGAGATTTTTAACTTTGTACACCCCAGTCCAACACCGGCACCTCCAAATCATAATTTGACAGTGAAGGGGATAAAGGATCAGTCAGCCCAATTCCCAAATAATATCACCTTACTACTGATTTGATTTATCTTAGCTCCCAAGGCCAGTTTAAGCTGTTCGGACATGCCCATGAGTTGTGCACAATGAATCTGAGCAGAAAATAGCGACATCATCTATGTACAGGGAAGCTTTGATCTTGTTGGCCTCCACCATCTGTAATAATTATTCCACTCGGGTTTGCATCCTTCCTGTAAAAGGTCCTATGTAACACACAAACAAGGCAGGAGGGAGTAGGCAGTCCTGCCACACTCTAAATCTGATCAGGAAACTTTGATACCATTGATTGAGACTGCACTACTGATGTTGCTGCAGACCTGTTGGATCCAATTGCGGATTTCCTCCCCAAAACCCATTTTGGACAGCATATCCCACATGGGGTATGCAATATCCTATCAAAGGCCTTCACCTAGTCCAGACTTAAGGCAGTTGTCCACCCCCTGGCCTGCACATAGATGATCATATCCCTGAGGGGCGTGAGGCTCTCTGAGATCTTCCGACCAAGTACAGCGCAGGATTGATTGGTGTGAATCACTGATCCCTTCGCAGATCTGACCTGTTTGGTGATGACCTTAGACAGGATTTTGTAATCCGCACCTTCAACAGTGAAATTGGTCACCAGTTCTTAATTTTCTCCCTCTTTTCCCCTTCTGCTTGTAAATGACGGTAATGATATTCTTCCTTATGGATTTGCACATGCCACCTGCCAGAAGTATACACTCACTCACCTCCAGCAGGTCCTGGCCTATCAAGTCCCACAGAGCTGAATACAACTCGGCTACTAAGCCATTGCATTCAGGAGTTTTATTCTTTTCAAAGGATTTGAAAGCCTTAGTCAGCTCATCCAGAGATAATGGCTGGTCCAGCCTGTCTGGTGTACTGTCATCTAAAACCCCTCCTGATAGAAGGCAGGGATGACTGACAGGTTGTGCTATCTGTGGACTTTGTGTCATACAATCTGGCTGATCCTCAAGATGTCAGACTAAGATGACATTCCTGAGCCACCTTCTTTCTTCAGGATGCTGATCACAAGAGCTCTCCTGTGCATCTTCTGGAAAAACAAATGTCTCATCCTACTCAATAGAACAGACCCTGGACCAGAAGAGGCTTCTGAGACAAAGAGCAAGACTTGCTGGCACTTCATCTCCTGAAGATCCTCTTTGCTATTGACCCTGATCATCTGCAGCAGGAATAGTGGGCAGCATGGTGGCACAGTGGTTAGCACTGCTGCCTCACAATACCAAAGACCCAGGTTCAATTCCCACCTCAGGCGACTGACTGTGTGGAGTTTGCACATTCTCTCCGTGTATGCATGGGTTTCCTCCGGGTGCTCCAGTTTCCTCCCACAGTCCAAAAATGTGCAGGTTAGGTCAATTGGCCATGCTGAATTGCCCGAAGTGTTAGGTGAAGGGGTAAATGTAAGGGAATTTGTCTGGGTGGGTTGTGCTTCGGCGGGTCGGTGTGAACTTGTTGGGCCGAAGGGACTGTTTCCACACTAAGTAATCTAACCTAATAGGTTCTGCATGCTTTTCTGGCATTTCGACAGTTTTCCTCACCTTTGTCTCGCCTTCTGAGCACCTTTTGAGGATGATGAACCTCAATGTTGCCATTGACTGTTTCCCACCAGTCCGCTGGAGATCCAGAGGGGTTTCATAGTTCTCCAACCTATGTAAATCTCTTTAGAGTTCCTGCATGTGTTCTAGGATCAACAGTTTCACATTCAGATTCCATGTTCCCTTGCCAGCTCCCTGGTCATCCTATAAGGACAGTCTGCCAGCAGGAGGTAGTGGTCAGATAACACCACCAGCTTGATCTAGAGAATGCTCAAGACACAATTAGAGAATCTCTCCTGCGGTGGGTATATCTGTCTGACCCTGATCAGGTATACTTCACAGCCCTCTGTCTGCAGGGGTGCTGAAGATATTGTGCAGCTTGGCATCTTTTACCGTTTCCATCACAAATCTGAATGTTGCATCCAGTTTGCTGTCAGCTCCTCTGATGCAGCTGGACAATAGACAATAAGTGCAGGAGTAGGCCATTCTGCCCTTCGAGCCTGCACCACCATTCAATATGATCATGGCTGATCATCCTTAATCAGTATCCTGTTCCTGCCTTATCTCCATAACCCTTGATTCCATTATCCTTGAGAGCTCTATCCAACTCTTTCTTAAAATGAATCCAGAGACTGGGCCTCCACTGCCCTCTGGGGCAGAGCATTCCACACAGCCACCACTCTCTGGGTAAAGAAGTTTCTCCTCATCTCTGTCCTAAATGGTCTACCCCGTATTTTTATGCTGTGTCCTCTGGTTTGGCACTCACCCATCAGCAGAAACATGTTTCCTGCCTCCAGAGTGTCCAATCCTTTAATAATCTTATGTCTCAATCAGATCCCCTCTCAGTCTTCTAAACTCAAGGGTATACAAGCCTAGTCGCTCCAGTCTTTCAGCGTAAGGTAGTCTTACCATTCCAGGAATTGACCTCGTGAACCTATGCTGCACTCCCTCAATAGCCAGAATGTCTTTCTTCAAATTTGGAGACCAGAACTGCACACAGTACTCCAGGTGTGGTCTCACCAGGGGGCTGTACAGCTGCAGAACCTCTTTGCTTCTATACTAGTCCCTCTTGTTATGAAGGCCAGCATGCTATTAGTCTTCTTCACTACCTGCTGTACTTGCATGCTTACCTTTATTGACTGGTGTACAAGAACACCCAGATCTCTCTGTACTGCCCCTTTACCTAAATTGATTCCATTTAGGTAGTAATCCATCTTCCTGTTCTTGCCACCAAAGTGGAAACCATATATTTATCCACATTAAACTGCATCTGCCATGCATCTGACCACTCACCTAACCTGTCCAGGTCACCCTGTAATCTCCGAACATCCTCCTCACATTTCACCCTGCCACCTAGCTTAATATCATCAGCAAATTTGCTAATGTTATTACTAATACCATCTTCTATATCATTAACATATATTGGACAATCCAATGATGGCATTGAAATCATTGGCCAGAATGACCAGCCTGGATGTTGCCAGCAGCAGTGGGAGCTGCTGAAGGATGGCCAGCTCCTCACTCTTTACTCCTGGGCTGTACATGTTAATTAGTCTCAGGGAACTGTTAATGTACATGAAGTCTACCCACCATGTTTAACTTCAGAATTGGGGAAGTTGCGTCCTGGCTGCAAAATACTCAGGCCAGTATGAAGGCCATCATTACTTCCCCCCTCCCCCAACCAAATCCAAGACCCATAGACCCACAAGCTCAACCATTTCATGTTGCTGCTGAGGCACGGTGTCCTGCACTCCTGTAGAAACAGGAGGTCCAGGTAAGCCAACATGGAGACACATCACATTGGCTTTTAGACAATACACATTTATGCTGGCAATTTTGATACCCATGTTAGCATTTTTAGATCACCCCACTGTAATAAAAGTTTAAACCTGGTCCTGTCTCTAGGTGAGCTCCTGTGGTATGGGCTTTGCTATGCTGGGTACCTTGTGGTTCCCAAAGTCAGGAGGTGGGGTTCCACCGAGCTCCTTGTGATTCCAGCATCTTCAGGTTGGGGGTGCACTTTTCTTCCTTCCCGCCCCCACCCTGGTGCTCTGCCACTTAGAACCTGCAGCAATACACGAGGACCCTCTGCAAAAAAGAGTCCAAACGACTGGCGTGCCATCCTTCACTTTCTTCACAGAACCCTGACAGTGTTCCAGACACCCTGACCTGAAGTGCAGGTGCTTACAGTGTTCTTAGCTCTAGTTGACTGGACACCGAATTGGTGTTTGACCGAAGCGAACACAAAGATCCACCAACAGCAGCTCAGCTTTGATGGTCGTGAAGGTTTCCTCTAATTTGTTTTGTTTAGTGATGACAAAGGTGTCATCCACGTTGCGGACCCAATGTTTGGGTTGGCTGGTTGACAGAGCTGTTTGTTTGAGTCTCTGCATTCAAAGTTTGTGAGAAGATTTGTAGCTCGGGTGCTCGTTGTTGTGGTTCTGTTCGCCGAGCTGGGAATTTGTGTTGCAGATGTTTCGTCCCCTGTCTAGGTGACATCCTCAGTGCTTGGGAGCCTCCTGTGAAGCGCTTCTGTGACGTTTCCTCCGGTTTTTATAGTGGTTTGTCTCTGCCGCTTCCGGTTGTCAGTTCCAGCTGTCCAGCTGCAGTGGCTGGTATATTGGGTCCAGGTCGATGTGTTTGTTGATAGAATCTGTGGATGAGTGCCATGCCTCTAGGAATTCCCTGGTTGTTCTCTGTTTGGCTTGTCCTATAATAGTAGTGTTGTCCCAGTCGAACTCATGTTGCTTGTCATCTGCGTGTATGGCTACTAAGGATAGCTGGCATGTCGTTTTGTGGCTAGTTGGTGTTCATGGATACGGATCGTTAGCTGTCTTCCTGTTTGTCCTATGTAGTGTTTTGTGCAGTCCTTGCATGGGATTTCGTACACTACATTGGTTTTGCTCATGCTGGGTATCGGGTCTTTTGTCCTGGTGAGATGTTGTCTGATAGTGGCTGTTGGTCTGTGTGCTGTTATGAGTCCTAGTGGTCATAGTAGTCTGGCTGTCAGTTCAGAAATGTTCTTGATGTATGGTAGTGTGGCTAGTCCTTTAGGTTGTGGCATGTCTTCATTCCGTTGTCTTTCCCTTAGGCATCTGTTGATGAAATTGCGCGGGTATCTGTTTTTGGCGAATACATTGTAGAGGTGTTCTTCTTCCTCTTTTTGCAGTTCTGGTGTGCTGCAGCATGTTGTGGCCCTTTTGAACAGTGTCTTGATGCAACTTCTTTTGTGTGTGTTGGGGGGGTTGCTTTCATAGTTCAGGACTTGGTCTGTGTGTGTGGTTTTCCTTTGTGGTGAATTCTCCGTTCGGTGTTCTCTGTATCATCACGTCTAGGAATGGGAGTTGGTTGTCCTTTTCTTCCTCTCTAGTGAATCTGATTCCTGTGAGTGTGGCGTTGATGATCCGGTGTGTGTTTTCTATTTCTGTGTTTTTAATGATTACAAAGGTGTCATCTACATATCTGACCCAGAGTTTGGGTTGAATTTGCAGTAAGACTGTTTGTTCTAATCTTGTGGACGGAGGATCAAGCACTGAGGATGTCACCTGGACAGGGGACGAAACGTCTGCAACACAAATTCCCAGCTCAGCGAACAGAACCACAACAGTCTCTGCATTACTGCCTCTGCTAAGAACCCTGATATCGGAGATCCCATGGGTGTTCCATTGGTTTGTCTGTAGGTTTTGTTGAAGGTAAAAGTGTGTGGTAAGGCATAGGTCCACTAGTTTGACAATACTGTCCTTGCTGATGAAGTTAGTGGTGTTTAGTGTATGTGTCTTTGGGTCTTCTAATAGTGTAGTCAGTGTTTCCTTGGCCAGGTTAATGTTGATTAATGTAAACAGGGCTGTTACATCAAAGGAGACCGTTATTTCATCATCTTAGCGTCTTTGATGGTCTTCTGGAATTCTTGGGTGGAGTGGCGTGAGTCTTCTACTAACTGTTTTAGTCTTTGGTCAAGACCATCAATAATATCCTTACTGATGTAAAATTCACTAAAGGGGAGGAAAACAGCAGTAAACTGCTATTCCTCTGTCACAGTAGAGCGAACAGCCAATGGGGTACTTCAAACCAGCATCGACAGGAAAACGAAATGTAAAGACCAAATCTTGAACTACAGAAGCAATCATCCCAACACCCACAAACGAAGCTGCATCAGAACATTATTTCAACGAGCCAACACACTCTGCAGCACAGAGGAACTACACAGAACAGAGGAAAATCACCTATACCGTGTATTCAAAAAGAATGGGTACCCAATGAACACAGTCCGCCGATTTCTCAGAAAAAACCCAAACAAGCAGACAAAACATGTCCAGAAACCCTAGCCACTCTCCCCTACATCAAAGACATCTTGGAACTGACTGCCAGACTACTCAGACCCCTTGGCATCATGGTAGCCCACCAACACACTAAAACAGCAGCTAATGAACTTGAAAGACCCTATACAGACAACAAGCAAAACTAATGTTATTTACACAATACCGTGCAAGAACTGTAACAAACACTACGTTGGACAAACAGGCAGAAAACTAGCCATCAGGATACATAAACATCAACTAGCCACAAAACAACATGACTCTCTCTCACTCGTATCTTTACATACAGACAAGGAAGGACACCACTTCAACCCAAAGAAACCCAAATCTATAAATAGATAGCAGAAATCAGCAGCAGTACTTCGCCCGGAGGCCCACTGAAGATGTTACCTAGTATGGTGACGAATCGTCTGGAAATGAACCTTCCAGTTCAGCAAGCAAACTTACATCCAGAACCTCAGCCTGAGCTACAAATCTTCTCAAAACTCACTAATTCTTTGACTCTATTGCATTACCTTGCCTCCACTCAGAATTACAGGCCGTTAGGTGTAGGGGCAGGTAATGTTGAAGCGGAGAGGTTTCAGAAGGACTTGGATGTGCTAGGTTAGTGAGCAAAGAAGTGGCAGATGGACTACAATGTGGAAAAGTGGAGGTTATGCATTTTGGTGGAACGGATGGAGGCACAGAGTATTTTCTAAACAGGAAAAGACTTTTGGAAAACTGATGCACGAAAAGGGACTTGGGAGTCCAAATTCAGGATTCTCTTAAAGTTAACATGCATTCACTTGGTGGTTAGGAAAGCAAATGGCATTCATTTCATCAGGGTTGGGAAACAAGAGCAAAGATGTCCTGCTGAGGCTACATGAGGCTCTGGTCAAACATCGTTTGGAATATTGTTTTAGGCCCCGTATCTAAGGAAGGAATTGTTGGATTTTGGAGGGGGCCCAAATGACGTTTACAGGAATAATCCCAGTGATGAAGGGCTTATCATATGATAAGCAGTCGAGGAATCTGGGTCTATACACAATGGAGTTTAAAAGGTTTGGGGGGGGAGGGGGGATCTATTTGAACTTACAAAGTATTGAGAGGCCTGGATAGAGTGGACATGAAGAAGATGTTTCCACTAGTAGGAGAGTGAAGGGATGGCCTCAGAGTGAAGGGATGACCTTTTAGAACTGTGATGCGGAGGTGATATTTCAGTCAGAGGGTGGTTAATCTGCAGAAGGTGGTGCCCAGGACATTGAATACATTTAAGTCAGAGCTCAGTAAGGGGATCAACAGTTAAAAGGAGAAGACAGGAGAATGGAGTTTAGAAAGATATCAGCCATGATTGAATGGTGGAGCAGACATGATGGGCCAAATGGCCTTATTCTGTTCCTATATCTTGTTTTAATATTTACCTTAAGTTGCTTTATGTGCCTTTTGTTGGATTGGTTTGCTAGGTTCGAGGGCAGATAAGTATCAACCACACTATTATGGGTTTGGAATCTCTGGCCTGAGTAAGGCTGGCAGATTTCCTAAAAGGATGTTAGTGAACCAGATGATACATGTCATGGTCACCATTACTGATACCAGCTATATATTCCAAATTTATTAACTGACTTCAAATTTTAGTGGAATTTAAACCTCTTGCCCCTAAGGCAATAGTCTGGACATCTGAATTACTCTGGTGATGTTTCCATTTCTCCGGCAGTGTTACAGGGAAAAGGCAGAGCAGTGGGCATGCTGAACTTTTCTTGCAGAGACCCAGCACTGACAAAACAACTGAATCATCATCTTCTATACTGTAAACATTCTAACCATTTTATGTGACTCAGAATCACATGCTCCCCCGAAGCACCTTGACATCTCAAACCACATTGAAGATGCTACATAAATGGGAAGTGTTTTTGCTGTTACTTCTACATCTCCTGCTCACTCCTGTGCGCTCCCATCTACATTGATTCCTGGTCCAGCAAGGCTTGGATTTTAACATTTTATCTCATGTTCAAATCTTTCCATGGCCTCATCCCTCTCATGTCTGTAACCTCCTAAGCCCACCAAGAACTCTGTGTTCCTCTTTAGAATCCCACTCTAACTGGCAAATGATGATGCCCTTGACTTGAGCTATGTAAGTCCTAATTTCAGAATTCTCTTAAAATTTGCACCTGTGTTTTTTATGCCTTTCAAGCTGACCTGTCTATTTGACCAAGGCTTTTGTCACCCATTCCCGTATCTCTTTCTTTGACTCAGGATCAATATGTTTTTCTGAGGCACCTTGCAAGTGCATGTTGTTATGCTGACCCATTGAACTGTGAGGTGGGCGAAGATCATCTGTTCACCCAGTTTAAACACACACTTGTGTGTAAAAAAGCGAGTTTAATTTGAATTCCATCATTTTCATTTAAAAGATTGATGTTTCGTAATAGAATTTAAAAGTTGATAAAATGACCAATAAATAGATTGGGAAGGAGTTAACTCATGTTTCCTGATTGGCTTAGTTAAACAACACAATGTAAATGAAAAGTAACAGTCCTATGCACACCATATCAATAAGCTGTGAAGGTTATTGCGTAACTCTGCATCCTGTTTCCTATCTTGTGTTGCCGAACACTATGTTGATCATTCAACAGGATTAGTTGTTTACAATCCGGTAAAAAGATCATTAAGTGTCTTTCCTTTGACAAATTCTCCCCTTTTTTAAAATCTGCACTGTCGTTCTACAGATGTCAGATGCCCTTTTGTAATCGTCATTATTAATTGTGTGAAATGTTGCAACCAATCTACTCCTATCCTCATCCACTACTAATTGGGATTTCTAACTGCTTTAACCTTCACCTCTCATCTGCAGTTATTAAAATAATCTATTCAAACTGGGATTTTCTGGTTCTCATGACTTCATGCTTAAAACATAGCTGGGTCATTGAGAGATACAGTCAAGCTTTTGTTTTAAATTTATTCATGGGGTTGGAGTTTTGTTGACTGGGCCACCATTGCTTACTTATTCGTAAATGCCTTCAAGAAAGTGTTGGTGAGCTGCTTTCTTAAACTGCTGTAGTCCGTTTGGTGAAGGTAAACTCAGAATGCTGTTAGGGTAGAAGTTTCAGAATTTTGACTCAGCAACACTGAAAGATCAGTGATATATTTCCAAGTCTGGATGGTGTGTGACTCGGAGGGGAATTTGCAATCGCTAGTGTTCTATGCATCTGCTGTCCTTATTCTTTTAGATGGTAGTGGTTGTGGTTTTGGAAGGTGTTTTCTAAGAAGTTTTGTAAGATATTAATTAGGAGAGCTTTGCAGAGCTGACAGGACTGTGTTATTATTTCCAGTTCTGGATCAGTGGTGCTGGAAGAGCACAGCAATTCAGGCAGCATCCGACGAGCAGCAAAATCGACGTTTCGGGCAAAAGCCCTTCATCAGGAATAAAGGCAGAGAGCCTGAAGCGTGGAGAGATAAGCTAGGGGAGGGTGGGGAGAAAGTAGCATAGAGTACAATAGGTGAGTGGGGGAGGAGATGAAGGTGATATGTCAGGGAGGAGAGGGTGGAGTGGATAGGTGGAAAAGGAGCTAGGCAGGTCGGACAAGTCAAGGGGACAGTGCGAAGCTGGAAGTTTGAAACTAGGATGAGGTGGGGGAAGGGGAAATGAGGAAGCTGTTGAAGTCCACATTGATGCCCTGGGGTTGAAGTGTTCCGAACCGGAAGATGAGGCGTTCTTCCTCCAGGCGTCTGGTGTTGAGAAAGCGGCGGTGAAGGAGGCCCAGGACCTCCATGTCCTCGGCAGAGTGGGAGGGGGAGTTGAAATGTTGGGCCACGGGGCGGTTTGGTTGATTGGTGCGGGTGTCTCGGAGATGTTCCCTAAAGCGCTCTGCTAGGAGGCGCCCAGTCTCCCCAATGTAGAGGAGACCGCATCGGGAGCAACGGATACAATAAATGATATTAGTGGATGTGCAGGTAAAATGTTGATGGATGTGGAAGGCCCCTTTAGGGCCTTGGATAGAGGTGAGGGAGGAGGTGTGGGCACAGGTTTTACAGTTCCTGCGGTGGCAGGGGCAAGTGCCAGGATGGGACGGTGGGTCGTAGGGGGGCGTGGACCTGACCAGGTAGTCACGGAGGGAATGGTCTTTGCGGAAGGCGGAAAGGGGTGGGGAGGGAAATATATCCCTGGTGGTGGGGTCTTTTTGGAGGTGGCGGAAATGTCGGCAGATGATTTGGTTTATGCGGAGGTTTGTAGGGTGGAAGGTGAGCACTAGGGGCGTTCTGTCCTTGTTACGGTTGGAGGGGTGGGGTCTGAGGGCGGAGGTGCGGGATGTGGACGAGATGCGTTGGAGGGCATCTTTAACCACGTTGGAAGGGAAGTTGCGGTCTCTAAAGAAGGAGACCACCTGGTGTGTTCTATGGTGGAACTGATCCTCCTGGGAGCAGATACGGCGGAGGCGGAGGAATTGGGAATACGGCATGGCATTTTTGCAAGAGATAGGGTGGGAAGAGGTGTAATCCCGGTAGCTGTGGGAGTCGGTGGGTTTGTAAAAAATGTCAGTGTCAAGTCGGTCGTCACTAATGGAGATGGAGAGGTCCAGGAAGGGGAGGGAGGTGTCAGAGATGGTCCAGGTAAATTTAAGGTCAGGGTGGAGTGTGTTGGTGAAGTTGATGAATTGCTCAACCTCCTCGCGGGAGCACGAGGTGGCGCCAATGCAGTCATCAATGTAGCGGAGGAAGAGGTGGGGAGTGGTGCCGGTGTAATTACGGAAGATCAACTGTTCTATGTAGCCAACAAAGACACAGGCATAGCTGGGGCCCATACGTGTGCCCATGGCTACCCCTTTGGTCTGGAGGAAGTGGGAGGATTCAAAGGAGGAATTGTTAAGGGTGAGAACCAGTTCGGCCAAACGAATGAGAGTGTCGGTGGAAGGGTACTGTTGGGGATGTCTGGAGAGGAAAAAACGGAAGGCTTAGAGGCCCTGGTCATGGCGGATGGAGGTATAGAGGGATTGGATATCCATGGTGAAGATGAGGCGTTGGGGGCCGGGGAAACGGAAGTCTTGGAGGAGGTGGAGGGCGTGGGTGGTGTCTCTAACGTATGTGGGGAGTTCCTGGACTAGGGGGGATAGGACAGTGTCGAGGTAGGTAGAGATGAGTTCAGTGGGGCAGGAGCTTGCTGAGACAATGGTTCGGCCAGGGTGGTCAGGCTTGTGGATCTTGGGAAGGAGGTAGAACGGGGCAGTGCGGGGTTCCCGGACTATGAGGTTGGAAGCTGTGGGTGGGAGATCTCCTGGGGTGATGAGGTTCTGTATGGTCTGGGAGATGATGGTTTGGTGATGGGGGGTGGGGTCATGGTCGAGGGGGCAGTAGGAAGAGGTGCCCTCGAGTTGGCGTTTGGCTTCAGCAGTGTAGAGGTCAGTGCGCAAGACTACCACTATGCCCCCTTTATCCGCTGGCTTAATGGTGAGGTTGGGATTAGAGTAGAGGGATTGGAGGTCTACGTGTTGTGAGGGTGAGAGGTTGGAGTGGGGGAGGGAGGTCGACAGGTTGAAGAGGTTAATGTCCCGGCGGCAGTTGGAAATGAAGAGGTTGAGGGCAGGTAATAGGCCAGGGCGGGGTGTCCAGGTGGATGCAGTGTGTTGGAGGTGGGCGAAGGGGTCCTCGGAAGGTGGGCTTTCCAGTGCTGAGGTTGGTGCAAGGTATCAGTCTGGCTTCATTTCTTGTCTTGGTACTTTATGATGTGATATACTTTCATGGCTTGGTTGGGTAGTTCAGAGATGGAAATGTGTTGCTGGAAAAGCGCAGCAGGTCAGGCAGCATCTAGGGAACAGGAGAATCGACGTTTCGGGCATTAGCCCTTCCTGAAGAAGGGCTAATGCCCGAAACGTCGATTCTCCTGTTCCCTAGATGCTGCCTGACCTGCTGCGCTTTTCCAGCAACACATTTCCATCTCTGATCTCCAGCATCTGCAGACCTCACTTTCTCCTGGGTAGTTCAGAGGCTAGCTAAAATTTAACCACATTGTTGTGGGTCTGGAGTCACATGTAGGTCACACCAAGTAGGAAACCGATTTCTTTTCTTCCCTCAAAGGACATTAGTAAACCAGATGGGTTTTTATGACAATGGTCATCATTAGACTTTTAATTCCAGATATTTATTTCAAATTCAAACTTTAAATTATGGAATTTGATCCCTCTAGGTCTCTGCAATACTAGACCACTGGAAATACAGGAGGTTCCCTGTTTACAAATTCTGATTCTTGTGAACACAATCGCATACAGGGGTGTATTTTTAAAGATCCAACATACGAATATTTTCTGTACTTAAAAACAGCTGCTTTGCATTATCTTGCATTGTTCTGATTTGTGTACAAATCAACTTGCAAACAAACTCTATTTGCTATACTACAACACCTTCACCTCCCCATAATCATTTTAACTAATTATTCTTAACAGAAGAAAGGTCTCTGTTCGAAGAAAAAAATCCTCTGAAACGAGGTGGTTTAAGTTTTGATTTAACCGATTTCCTATTTGAATCCAAAACAATTTAGTTCATAATCTCGTCCCAATAAAATTTTGATGGAGCTGTCTGCAGATCAAACAGATGAGGCATTGAAAGACAGGACAGACTGTAAAATAGTCCACTTTGTCTTGAAAACCACTGGTTGATCATACAACAGAGACAGCTACCTGCAAAGGTCTCAAGATGACATTTGACACAGACGTGTGCAGATAAATCCGAGAGTTTTTACAGCACAGAAGGAAACCCTTTGGCCCATCATATCTGTGCTGGTCACATTCTCCTTCCATTTACCAGCAATTGGCCCATAGTTTTGTACACTCTGGCATCGCCAGTGCTCATCTAAATAGTTCTTAAATGATTTGAGCAGTGAGTTCCAAATGACCACAACTGAGTCAAAAATATTTTTCCTAAATCCCCTCTAACACTCTTGCTCCTTACCTTAAAACTGTACCAACTGGTTGTTGACCCTTCCACTAAGGGTAAAAATTTCCTTCAAAACTTTGTATAGCCGCCCCCTCACCGTTCTAAGGAAAACAACACCAGTTATGTAGTCTCTCTTTACAGCTGAATAACTTTTTGGTGAATCTCTTCTGCACTGTGTCGAGTGCAACCGCATCCTTTCTATTGTGAGATTACAAACGGCCCACAATAGTTTAGCTGTGCTCTAACTAACATTGTATGCAGCTCCATCATGACCTTCTTGCTCTTGTAATCAGCACCTTCACTAATAAAGACAAGTATCCCAATGTCTTCTTGATCACCTTATCTACCTGTTCTGTTGCCAACAAAGATCAGTAGACATGCACACCAAGGTCCCTGTCATCCTCCATACTTCCTAATTTACCTGGACCGTCTCAGACTCCCCCCTCCCCTTCCTAGACCTCTCCATTTCTATCTCGGACGACCGACTCAAAACGACGTTTATTATAAACCGACTGACTCCCAGTTACCTAGATTACACCTCCTCCCACCCTGCCCCTGTAAAAACGCCATCCCATATTCCCAATTTCTTCGCCTCTGCCGCATCTGCTCCCAGGAGGACCAATTCCAATACCAAACAACCCAGACGGCCTCCTTCTTCAAAGACTGCAATTTCCCCTCAGACGTGGTTGACAATGCTATCCACCGCATCTCCTCCACTTCCCGCTCCTCCGCCCTTGAACCCCGCCCCTCCAATCGCCACCAGGACAGAACCCCACTGGTCCTCACCTACCACCGTATCATCCTTCGTCATTTCCGCCACCTCCAAATAGACCCCATCACCAAGGATATATTTCCCTCCCCTCCCCTATCAGCGTTCCGGAAAGACCACTCGCTCCGCGACTCCCTCGTCAGGTCCACACCCCCCACCAACCCAACCTCCACTCCCGGCACCTTCCCCTGCAACCGCAAGAAATGCAAAACCTGCACCCACATGTCCCCCCTCACTCCCCTCCAAGGCTCAAAGGGATCCTTCCATATCCATCACAAATTCACCTGCACCTCCACACACATCATTTACTGCATCCGCTGTGCCCGATGTGGCCTCCTATACATTGGGGAGACAGGCCGCCTACTTGCGGAATGTTTCAGAGAACACCTCTGGGACACCCGCACCAACCAACCCAACCGCCCCGCGGCTGAACACTTTAACTCCCCTTCCCACTCCGCCAAGGACATGCAGGTCCTTGGCCTCCTCCATTGCCAGACCATGGCAACATGGTGCCTGGAGGAAGAGCACCTCATCTTCCGCTTAGGAACCCTCCAACCACAAGGGATGAATGCAGATTTCTCCAGCTTTCTCATTCCCCCCCCACCTTTTCTCATCCCAACCCTCGGACTCAGCACCACCTTCTTGACCTGCAATCTTCTTCCCGACCTCTCCGCCCCCAACCCCTCTCCGGCCTATCATCCTCACCTTAACCTCCTTCCACTTATCGCATTCCCAATGCCCCTCCCCCCTACCTTTTATCTTAGTCTGCATGGCACATCCTCCTCATTCCTGAAGAAGGGCTTATGCCCGAAACGTCGATTCTCCTGCTCCTTTGATGCTGTCTGAACTGCTGCGCTTTTCCAGCAACATATTTTTCAGTTCCTAATGTTCTACCTTGTTCTGCTAATCCTCCCAAAATGCATCATTGCATACTTTTCCAGATTAAATTCCATTTGCCACTGTTAATAATCAGACCGTCTATATCATCCTGTAGTCTTAGGCTTTCCTCCTCACTATTTACCACACCATTGATTTTCATGTCACCTGCAAACTTATTGGTTCTACCTCCTACATTGATCATTAATGTGCGCAATAAACAGCAAGAGACCCAGGAACGCTATGTTACATCACAAAAACACCCTTTGACCATCACCTGCTGTACCCTGCCACTAAGCTAATTTTGGATCCATTGTGCTAAAATGCTCTAGATCCCCTGGGCTCCAAGCTATTAAACAGTCTGCCATATGAGAGCTTGTCAAAAGCCTTACAGAAGTCCACATAGACTACATCAACTGTACTACCCCCGTGTACACACCTTCTGTCAAATTTCAATTTGTTAGATGTGATCTTCCCTTTACAAAGCTATGTTGATTATCCCTGATTAATCCCTGCTTGGAGGGGCAAGGATTAATTTTGTCCCTCAGAATTTTTTCCAATAGTTTCCTTACCACAGATGTTCAACTCCATAGCCTATTGTTTTCAGGTTCATCTCTCGTTGTTATTGACAGTCACTTGCTATCGAGTATGATTGTCCACCGAGGAAATCATGTCACTGGTCATCAGTTCTGAGGACTTCTTTCTTTGGTTCCTTTTCTGTCCTTCCTCTTGCCAACAGGTGTTCTCAA
The DNA here is from genome assembly GCF_037043375.1 of Chiloscyllium plagiosum. NCBI lineage: Eukaryota > Metazoa > Chordata > Chondrichthyes > Orectolobiformes > Hemiscylliidae > Chiloscyllium > Chiloscyllium plagiosum. The sequence continues at coordinate 47,013,711 of NW_028270163.1, read as the reverse complement.
AGATTTATATCTCTTTATACAGGAGTTTCTTTTGAATGATGGTCTCCCATGCATTGATATCAATGTTGTATTTCTTGAAGGAAGCTTTCAGGGAGTCTTTGAAATGTTTTCTCTGTCCTCCTTTCATCTGAGTACCTTCCTTGAGCTCAGTGAAGAAGATTTGCTTTGGTTGTCAAAAATCAGGCATCCTAAGAACATGGCCACCCCAATGGATTTCATTTTGGATGATCATGGCTTCAACACTGGTGCTGTTGGTTGCTTTAAGGAAGCTGATGTTAGTACACTTGTCCTCACAGCTGAAGAGCAGAATCCATTCTAAAACAGCAATGATAATACTTTTTGAGGTGGAATCCGTACGTAATCCAAGCTTTGAAGCCACTTGGAAGAGTTGGAAGGGTAACTGCTTTCCACACAAGCATCTTGATATCAGCACGATGTCATAATTGAAGACTCTAATGCTTAGCTAACCAAAGGCAGCACTTACAGGTTGATTGAGATGTTGAATTTCCGCGTAGATGTCATCTTTCAATAAGAGGTAGCTTCCTCTGTAAGGAAGATGTTCCACTTTTGGCAAAGTTCTCTGTTGATCTTAATGTAGGGATTGACCACGACTTGGGACGGGTTAGAATGCTTTTAACTTTTCTGGAGGTTGAGACCAGTTCTTTGTGATGCTTTAGTGAAGGCGTTGTGACGCTTGGATATTCCCTTTCGAGAGAGCAGAGATGGCATTGTCATCTCCATGCTGAAGTTCCACAGTGTTGTTTTATTCTGCTATTTCAAACTGTTGTGATTGAAAGGTTTTCCACCCATCCTGTACACTGTATCCACACTACTGGGAATCTTGTTCTTGACAAGATGAAGAATGGTGCCAATGAAGGGTGATGTTACATCCCTGCTTGACCCATGTCTTAACTTTAAAGTATACTTTCATATTACCATTGGTGAGGATATTCACTGACACCTTATGTAGGAGATGGAGGATGTTGATGAATTTCACTGGATAGTCAGTTTTTGACAGGATCTTCCATAACACTTCCTGACCAACTGAGTCAAAAGCCTTGGTCATGTTGATGAAGGCCATGTGGAGTGGTTGGTGTTATTCCTGGAATTTCTTTTGGAGTTGACAAGCAGTGAACGTAATGTTCCTTGGTTTGGTTGGAAGCCACACGAGCATTCACGAAAGATTTCCTCAGAGACTGGAAAAGGCACCTAGCAAGGATTCAGGCAACAATCTTCCCAACGATGGAGAATAAGGAGATTCTTCGGTAGTTCTGACAGTCCACTTCGTCTTCTTTTTTGAAGATGTTTGTGATGACAACATCCATGAGATTTCTTCTTTATCCCAGATCTTCAGGAACATATGATAGAGATGACAGATAAGCTCTGCTCCTACAAGTTTGAAATTCTCTGCTGGAATTCTGTCTACTCGATGACTTTTCAATTCTTCAATTTGTCTAGGTAAATGTCTTGCGTGGGACATTTTTAATATGAGAATGCTGTTGCATATCAGCAGATTCACACTCCTTGATCCAATTCCAGTGGCAAGTAAACCTTGATGACTGGGAGTCTCCATATTACTTCAGCCTTCAAATATACTAATATCTTCCACCTGAATAGCTATTGAGGACTTGTTTTGGATTGTGCTTTGTCTGATTCCTCCTCTCTCGACCTACCGTTATGGCCAGCTCTGCCAGTAGTTAAGAACTCCAGACGGTATCCCTCCTGGGCTCAATGGATCACTCAAGCCTCTCCACCACAGCAAGGCAGCAATCCAGGAATGGGTTTATCCCTACCACACTTCTTGAATAATAGTTCCCCAGTCCACTGGCATCCCTCCTCGGGCCAGAGACGCTTTGAAAATTAATGTCAGAACTCCTGCAATTTCCTCCCTGGCCTATCATCGCATTCTTGGCTACATCTCATCTGGGCTTGGAGATTTATCCATCGTCAAACCTGCTAAAATCACTAATAACTCCTCCCTCTTGATCCCCTTCTCTGATTTCTACACTTACATTGTTCTTCTTATGTGAATACAGATGCAAAGTCCAAATTTTAAAACTTCTGGGTCCACTGTATTGCCACTTTGGTCCCTAATGGGCCCTACTCTTTCCTTAGTAATTCTCTTGACTCAATGTATTTATTAAATGAATCATGGAATCCCTACAGTTCAGAAAGAGGTATTTTGACCATTGAGTCCTCACCAACCCTCCAAACAGCATTCCTACCCAGACCCAACCCTCCACCCCACATTTCCCTTGGCTAATCCATTTAGCCTGCACACCCCTGGATACTACAGGAATTTAGCATGGCTGATCCACCTAACCTGCAGATCTTTGGATTGTGGGAGGAAACCGGAGCACCCGGAAGAAACCCACACAGACACGGGGAGAATGTGCAAACCCCACAAGTGACCCAGAGCAAGATTTGAACTCAGGTCCCTGGCACTGAGGCAGCAGTACTAACCACTGCACTTTTATATTTTTCCAGCGCATCTGCTGTTATGAGCCTTCAGAATCTACCATAAACTTATCTTGTAAATTCCTAAACATCCAGAATTCTCTGCACTTTTTGGTCTCATCTTTCATCCTAATGGGAGCATGTTGTCCATGCATTTCCACTATTATCATTTTGAATGTACCCAGCTCTGATGTGGATTTTTCTGTAAGTGTCTGCACCTCATCTACTTTGGCCAGATCCTGTCCTATCTTATTAAAATTGGCCTTCCCCCAATAGAGAACTTTTATTGGCAGCCTACTGTATTAAAATAAAACATTCAAGCACTGACACTGGCATCTGATTATTAGACTGGCAGGATAACATAGCCCAGTCTGATTCTTTCCTCAACCAAAGCATTCCCATGCTTTCTGCCAGGGCATTACAGATGGTGATCAGAAAAATGAACTCTGAACAATATTTATTTGTTTCAGTTCCTCTTCACCTAGGAGGACTGAGACCATTCATAATGATGCTACTTATTTTTTTCATAGAATCCATTTGGTCCATAAGTCCACACCAAACCTCTGAAGAGTATCTCACATGGACCCAGTCCCCTACCCTGTTACTCTACATTTTCCCTGACTAATGCACCTAATCTGCACATCCCTGAACACTATGGGCAATTTATCATGGCCAGTTCACCTAACCTGCTCTTCTTTGGATTATCTTCTGTTTGAGACTTGTCAAGACTAGGTATTAGAGGCAAGCTGATCTGTGGGATTTAGTTTTGAGCCAAATGCAACCCTATCATGGATAGCTTAAACACAATGTGTTTCGGACAGAAACTTTTTGTACTTACTTGGCAAAGCATTTTTGTTCACATACTGATGTTTCTATTCTCTGTCACTTTATTGAGTTATTATAGATGTTGGCATAAGAAATAAGCTTTCTTAATTTTAATCCTCAGGGAGCTCCTGGAATATCACAATTCTCTTTCAATGGACTTGTATGGACATCAGGCTTTCCTCTTTCATCGCATTTACCTGGACTGTTCAGGATTTTGCAAAAATTATGCTATAACCAGACCATTACCATATATAAAAGGTTTTTTGCTGTCTCCGCAAATCTGAACTGCAAGGAGGACAAAGAAAGTAACCAGCTGCACCTTCAAAATAAAGAACAGAGTAATAAGGATGATGGTCGCAGTCAGGAAAATGACAACTTTACCCCAATCCCTCCGACCTGGTGCTGTATGAAAGGGTGCCACAACTGTGTATGGATTTCGTATGCAGAGGAAATGAGACAGTACTATCAGAATGGAAGTCAAAAAGCCCTCGAGGATATTGATAAATATGTTGATGATGAGAATCTTAAAGCGTTTATTAAAATGGAAATAAAATTAAGGCAAAAGAAATAATATTTGAGAGCAGATTTGGATCATTGTATAAGCTTGCATTTTTTTTCATTTTGTTGATCTGAATCCTAATAAGGTTAGTAATTCAAAAGTGCTGGCCAATTGGCTGGATTCACCCTACAGTCACTCAGTATTTGACTGGACAAGTATCCAGTGGTTAAAATGAAAACTGCAGAGATTGGTTGACTCTCTCAAGGATCTAACAACATCAAGACAGATGAGGATAATAAAGGAATATGGCATTGAAGTAGGTGACCAGTTGTGATCTAGAATGGTGGAGCTGGCTCGAGGGGTTGAATATCTTTTTCATGCACCTATTCCTTGAGTACCATTTTGCTGCTTTCCATGATGGTGATTATAAAATCTGTAGCACAAATATTGCAAGTCCTCCCAGAAGAAGGGGAAGTAGGGCAGGAGTTACAGAAGGATCTTAACTTCATCTCCTTCTCTTATCCTTGACACGCGCACACACCATATCAAATACACTTATGTCAATTTATATGCAAATTGTAAGTTCAAGAAATTATTACCTTTGACCTATCCATATTCCCAGATTTTGTGCAATTGTTTCTCCTGGTTTTTTCTCATCACTCTCTGCACCCTCCCAGTAGGCTGGAGTGAATGACTTTACAAGATATGGGGAGACTGACTGTGAAACATTTAATTGTTTATTTATAATTCATGTCTATACACCTAAATACAACTATGTGTAAACCAAATAAGTGTGTCATAAAGTTGAAATGCCAGATAAACTTAACCCCAAGTAAATTGAAGAATTGACTCTATGACTCCTGCTCTTTACAACCCTTAAACATAATAAGAAAGGGAGTTACTTGAGCAGATTCTGCTTACTCAGCTTCTCTGTTAGAGTGCCACATACTGTTATGTTTAAGCTTGAAGGATATGCCATATAGTACTTGATTTAAAGTACTATTATTAGAGAAATTTTAAAGAGCAGAACTCAGTAATAAATGTTCTCATGGAAATACAAAGATACCCTGAATAAAAGTACCAGCATAATATTGGTTTTGAGTAGACTTAAAATTAAAAAGCATCTGACTCAATTTTCTGACAGAATTATGAAAAGGTCTTAGTAGAGAACCAAATCTCGAAGTGCAAAGTTGAAAAGAACTGAAAAAAAATTTGCCTGGTAATTTAGATTATAAGTTTACTGATCACAAAATTACTCATTTTTGGAAGACTCAAAACATAATATACAGATTTAAATTTTCAATATAGTTTCTAGGTTATTCTAGTCAACCTGTTTCGACACATCATGACACAAATCTGAAGGTGGGCCTTCTGTCCAGAGGTAGAAGTAGTATCACTATGCCACAAAAGTCTTTTACGTTACTCAAACCCATTCATCTCAAACACACGTTCCTGACCTCCACAATAACCTGTCCCTTATTTTTGCCATGATCTTCCCACAAACTACCCAATGTATCAATCTCTGACTGTCTTTCTGTCACTCCATCTTTATGATCTGCTGATTCTGATCGATTTCTTGCCAGTTCAATGGGCTGATCCCAAGTTGGAAGAATGATAATGTTGCAAAGATGGAGGTAAACATTCTTGGTGACTGAATATGAGGCTTAAACCTTAATTGGAATCAAACAGGACGTCTGGACTGTGGCTGTAGAGAGTGGATTTATGATGGAGCCCAAAAACAATGGCTTCAGACTTCCCAGTTTGATCTGGAGGCAATCGTGATTTATCCAAGTTAATCTGTTATTTCACCTCAAAAGCTGATTTTTTTTCCCCGATGTACCCAAAATATAATGCTTTGTTCCAGATGAAGACAGCGGAGATAACGGTGAGAGGGGAAAAAAGCCATTCATTACTGAAGATGTACTGCATTTGGTTAGAAGGGAATGGAACTGTGCAAGAACAGTTGGATGAAGCTGCATAATGGAGAGGAAAATGATTAAGTGGGGACAGAGTAAAAGTGAGAGACATTACAAACTTAAGAAAACTCATTTGTTACATTACGGACTATGGTGGGGAGGTTGGAAGTCAGATCGGAGGGATTCAAAGAGAATACTATGAGGAATAGACAAATCTGGGATCCAACAACATTTTCTGCAACTTGAAGAAGGAGATGGATGGGACAAGGTTGGCATGGTAGAAGGGCAAGAAATGAGAGAAAGGTGCAAAAATGGACGAAATCCAAAACCTCTTCACATTTCATCTAATATAAACTGTGAAATATGACCATTTGGTCAAGTTAAGGAAAGGTATAATGTGGGAATAGTTAGATCAGTCCTTCCAGAGCAGTAGAATGTACTTTTGTCCCTTTTTAGTTATATATCCTTGTGTTCCCGTCACTGCAGGACCCTTTAACTGTTTGATAACAATGTTTCTTTCGTTTATGTATTCAATGGCATGACATCAGGATGCTTCCTTTCTCTCGATTAAATGCTCTAGAGAATCAAAATGAACCATTACTGTTTTCATATTCCCTGAGGTCAATGTTAAAGGGTATCAACGTTGCCAAATTCTGATATTGTAAAATTCTGGGGGTTTCTGCCTGAACATTTGTTTAAAAGTACTATATGAGAAAATAGGCAGTTCCTATTGAGATAGTCATACGTCATTGATTACAGCTCAAATTTATTTCATTTAAATACTTTGTATCCGTATGTGTCTGTACAATACCATGAATTGGAATTGGAGCATTGCCAAAGGACACATTCTATAGAACTCAGTAGCTTCTTACTTTTTTTCCAAACAGTTGACTTTGCAAAACTAACTTGTGTGGGAGACAGAAACACAGTTGTAACTCTCACAGAAAGTCATTCAGAACCACTAAGTACATAAAAACTGAGTTTGTCTAGAATACAATATCCCTTTTGTACGAAGATAGCTCTAATATTAGAATAGATAAAATGTTGTTGATTTCTCCGTAATCTACTGTGAAACAGATTCAAACAAAATCAACCGTGTCCCTTGATGCTGTAACTCTTGTGTTTTTCTGATTTGTCCCATCACCCTTATCAGATCAGCTCTAATAAATTTTTGTGCATGTTGCAAGAGTAAGATAGGTGCAAAATCATTGTAAAAACTATATTTACATTATGTAGAACATCTGGCACTGAGGATCATTCTTTACATTTTGTAATGTAATCCAAACCAATTAATTGAATCATCATATAAGTATTTATTAGTTGCATAGAGTCCTTTTCATTCTGTGGAGTATTATTGAAATGTGGGCAGAAAACAGCAGCAAATTTGTATGCAGCAAGTCCCCACAACTGACAAGTTACTGGCTAATCTATGTTTTTAGTGACTTTAGTTATGAAATAAATTTTGGGAATGGAAAAAAAGAACTTCCCTTCTGTTTGAATTGTTACTTTTATATTCCCCTCAGGGCAGACAGGGTCGCAGCTTAATGCATCGTCCAAATCCCTGTCCATGCAGCACTGGATTGTGCATTAGCCAAAAAATATGCCAAAGTCTCCAGCATTTAAATCAATCACTTCCTGATTTAGACACAAAGGTTCAGTAGTAAACCACAGCTGGCTCTTTGTAATTCCATGTCAGCATGCTGAATCTATCTATAGTAATATTAATTTAGATAAACGTCTGTTTTAAATAATTGAACACAAACATATCCAATTAATTCACCTAGATTGGGATTCTCAGGATGGTAAAGGAAGCCACAAGGAAGAATTTGTAAGAGTATATTCAGGACAGTTTCCTAGAACAATAGGGAACTGTACTGACCTAAACCATTACCCCAACCTCCATCTCCCTATCGCACTCTCAGTTACCTTCCCCCCCAGACCCACCCCCCTCTCCCATTTATCTCTCCACCCCCTAGGCTCAAGCCTCATTCCTGATGAAGGGCTCTTGCCCAAAACATCAATTAACCTGCTGCACGGATGCTGCCTGACCTGCTGTGTTTTTCCAGCACCACACTCTCGACTCTAATCTCCAGCATCTGCAGTCCTCACTTTCTCTGAGAACAATAGGTTGTGGATCCAATGAGTGATTAGGTTATTTTAGATTTGGTGGCGTGTAATAAGACAGTTTCAATAAATTATGTCAATAAACAAACCTTTACAAAATAGTGATCCCCATGTCTGCGTGGGTTTCCTCTGGGTGCTCCGGTTTCCTCCCACAGTCCAAAGCTGTGCAGGTCAGTTGAACTGGCCATGCTAAATTGCCCATAGTGTTAGGTACATTAGTCAAAGGGAAATGGGTCTGGGTGGGTTGCTCTTCGGGGGGTCGGTGTGGACTTGTTGGGCTGAAGGGCCCGATTCCACACTGCAGGAAATCTAATCTAATCTAATCTAGTGACCATACATGGTGGAATTTAGAATTCAGTTTGGATAAGAAACAATTGTGTTAAGCTGAGATAATGACAATTAAAAAGGAACGAGGGCAGAGCTAGTTCATGAGATAGCTTTGGCAAATAGAGTTAAGGAGAATCCAAAGGGTTTTTACAAATACATTAAAGACAAAAGGGTAACTAGGGAGAGAATAGGGCCCTTCAAAGATCAGCAAGGTGGCCTTTGTGTGGAACCGCAGGAGATGGGGGAGATACTAAACGAGTATTTTGCATCAGTATTTACCGTGGGGAAGTACACAGAAGATATAGAATGTAGGGAAATAGATGGTGGCATCTTGAAAAATGTCCATATTATAGAGGAGGAAGTGCTGGATGTCTTGAAACACATAAAAGTGGGTAAACCCCCAGGACCTGATCAGGTGTACCCTAGAACTCTGTGGGGAGTGAGGGAAGTGATTAGAGTCATAGAGATGTACAGCATGGAAACAGACCCTTTGGTCCAATCTGTCCATGCCGACCAGATATCCCAACCCAATCGAATCCCACTTGCCAGCACCCGGCCCATATCCCTTCAAACCCTTCCTATTCATATACCCATCCAATGCCTCTTAAATGTTGCAATTGTACCAGTCTCCACTACATCCTCTGGCAGCTCATTCCATACACGTACCACCCTCTACGTGAAACAGTTTCCCTTAGGTCTCTTTTATATCTTTCCCCTCTCACCCTAAACATATGCCCTCCAGTTCTGGACTCCCCGACCCCAGGGAAAAGACTTTGTCTATTTATCTTATCCATGCCCCACATAATTTTGTAAACCTCTATAAAGTCACCCCTCAGCTTCCAACGCTCCAGGGAAAACAGCCCCAGCCTGTTCAGCCTCTCCCTGTTCAGCTCAAATCCTCTAACCCTGACAACATCCTTGTAAATTTTTTCTGAACACTTTCAAGTTTCACAGCTTCTTTCCGATAGGAAGGAGACCAGAATTGCACGCAATATTTCAACACTGGCCTAACCAATATCCTGTACAGCTGCAACATGACCTCCCAACGCCTGTACTCAATACTCTGACCAATAAAGGAAAGCATACCAAATGCCTTCACTATCCTATCTACATGCGACTACACATTCAAGGAGCTTTGAACCTGCACTCCAAGGTCTCTTTGTTCAGCAACACTCCCTAGAACCTTACCATTAAATGTGTAAGTCCTGCTAAGATTTGCTTTTCTGAATTAAACTCCATCTGCCACTTCTCAGCCCATTGGCCCATCTGGTCCAGATCCTGTTGTAATCTGAGGTAACCATCTTCGCTGTCCACTACACCTCCAATTTTGGTGGCATCTGCAAACTTACTAACTGTACCTCTTATGCTCGCATCCAAATTATTTATGTAAATGACAAAAAGTAGAGGACCCAGCACTGACCCTTGTGGCACTCCACTGGTCACAGGCCTCCAGTCTGAAAAACAACCCTCCACCACCACCCTCTGTCTTCTACCTTTGAGCCAGTTCTCCCTGTATTCCATGAGATTGAAACCTTGCTAATCAGTCTCCCATGGGAACCTTATCGAACGCCTTACTAAAGTCCATATAGATCACATCTGCTGCTCTGCCCTCATCAATCTTCTTTGTTACTTCTTCAAAAAACTCAATCAAGTTTGTGAGACATGATTTCCCACGCACAAAGCCATGTTGGCTATCCCGAATCAGTCCTTGCCTTTCCAAATAGATGTACATCCTGTCCCTCAGGATTCCCTCCAACAACTTGTCCACCACTGAGGTCAGGCTCACTGGGTCTATAGTTCCCTGGCTCGTCTTTACCGCCCTTCTTAAACAATGGCACCACGTTTGCCAACTTCCAGTCTTCCGGCACCTCACCTGTGGCTATCGAAGATACAAATATCTCAGCAAGAGGCCCAGCAATCACTTCTCTAGCTTCCCACAGAGTTCTCGGGTATACCTGATCAGGCCCTGGGGATTTATCCACCTTTAACTGTTTCAAGATATCCAGCACTTCCTCCTCTGTAATCTGGACATTTTGCAAGATGTCACCATCTATTTCCCTACAGTCTATATCTTCCATATCCTTTTCCACAGTAAATACTGATGCAAAATATTCATTTAGTATCTCCCCCATTTTCTGTGGCTCCACACAAAGGCCACCTTGCTGATCTTTGAGGGGCCCTATTCTCTTCCTAGTTACCCTTTTGTCCTTAATATATTCGTAAAAACCCTTGGGATTCTCCTGAATTCTATTTGCCAAAGCTATCTCATGTCCCCTTTTTGCCCTCCTGATTTCCCTATTAAGTATACTCCTACTTCCTTTGTACTCTTCTAAGAATTTACTCGATCTATCCTGTCTATACCTGACATACGCTTCCTTCTTTTTCTTAACCAAACCCTCAATTTCTTTGTACACCAGCATCTCCAAATCAAAGTTAAAAATCACACAATACCAGGTTATTGTCCAACAGGTTTAATTCGAAGCACACTAGCTTTCAGAGCGTCGCTCCTTCATCAGGTGATAGTGGAGGGCTCAATCCTAACACTCAGAATTTATAGGAAAAATTTACAGTGTGATGTAACTGAAATTATACATTGAAAATGTATAATTATTCCCTATTATTCTTACAGATAGCTGAGATCTCCTTACAAGTTTGTTTCTCAATTTCCCTCTGACTATTAGGGGGTCTATAATACAATACCAATAAAGTGATTGCTGGGCCCCTTGCAATATTTGTGTCATTGATAGTCACAGGTGAGGTGCCTGAAGACTGGAGGTTGGCTAACGTGGTGCCACTCTAAGAAAGGTGGTAAGGACAAGCTAGGGAACTACAGACCAGTGAGCCTGACATCGGTGGTGGGCAAGTTGATGGAGGGAATCCTGAGGGACAGGATGTACATGTATTTGGAAAGGCAAGGACTGATTAGGGATAGTCAACATGGCTTTGTGTGTGGGAAATCACGTCTCACAAACTTGATTGAGTTTTTTGAAGTAACAAAGAGGATTGATGAGGGCAAAGCGATGGACATGATCTATATGGACTTCAGTAAGGCATTCGACAAGGTACCCCATGGGAGACTGGTTAGCAAGGTTAGATCTCATGGAATACATGGAGAACTAGCCATTTGCATACAGTACTGGCTCAAAGGTAGAAGACAGAGGGTGGTGGTGAAGGGTTGTTTTTCAGACTGGAGGCCTGTGACCAGTGGAGTGCCATAAGGATCGGTGCTGGATCCTCTACTTTTTGTCATTTACATAAATGATTTGGATGTGAACAGAAGAGGTATAGTTAGTAAGTTTGCAGATGCCACCAAAATTGGAGGTGTAGTGGACAGCGAAGAAGGTTACCTCAGATTACAACAGGATCTGGACCAAATGGGCCAATGGATTGGGAACTGGCAGATGGAGTTTAATTCAGATAAAAGCAAGGTGCTGCATTTTGGGAAAGCAAATCTTAGCAGGACTTATACACTTAATGGTAAGGTCCTAGGGAGTGTTGCTGAATAAAGAGACCTTGGAATGCAGGTTCATAGCTCCTTGAAAGTGTAGTCGCAGGTAGATAGGATAGTGAAGGCGGCGTTTGGTATCCTTTATTGATCAGAGTATTGAGTACAGGAGTTGGGAGGTCATGTTGCAGGTCATTGGTTTGGGCACTTTTGGATTATTGAATGCAATTCTGATCTTCTTCCTGTCGGAAGGATGTTGTGCAACTTGAAAGGGTTCAGAAAAGATTTACAAGGATGTTGCCAAGGTTGGAGGATTTGAACTATAGGGAGAAGTTGAATAGGCTGGGACTGTTTTCCCTGGAGCGTTGGAGGCTGAGGGGTGACCTTAGAGGTTTATAAAATCATGAGGGGCATGGATAGAATAAATAGACAAAATCTCTTGCCTGGGATGGGGGAGTCCAGAATTAGAGGGCATAAGTTTAGGGTGAGAGGGGAAAGATATAAAAGAGACCTAATGGACAACATTTTCATGCAAAGGGTGGTACGTGTATGGAATAAGCTGCCAGAGGAAGCTAGTACAATTGGGTAGGTATATGAATAGGAAGGGTTTGGAGGGATATGGTTTGGGTGCTGGAAGGTGGGACTGAATTGAGTTGGGATATCTGGTCAACATAGACGAGTTGGACTGAAGTGTCTGTTTCCATGCTGTACATCTCTATGACTCCAAGACTGGGAAAGGAATTTAGCAGCAAGGACAGTTAGGAACAATGGGAGATGTTTAAGGAAATAGTTCACGAGTCACAAAAAAAGTGCAATTGAGAAACAAAGATGCTGGAAAGGGAATAAGCCACCCATGGTTACCCAGAGAATTTAAGGAAGGAATCAACTTGAAAGAAAAAATATATAATTTGGCAAAGATCAGTAGTAAGATGGAGGATTGGGAAAGTTTTAAAAAAAAAGAAAAATGTTGGGGGTAAACATTTAAGTAACGTCAAGATGGACAGCAAGAGCTTCTTTAAATATATTAAAAGGCAGAGAGAGCTGAAAGTTAACATAGGCCCCATAGAAACAAGGCTGAGAAGATGTTAATGGGGAACCATGAAATGGTTGAAGAGTTGAATAAATACTTTGCATCAGTCTTCATAGTAAGAAGATACTAACAGAATTCTAAAAATAGTGAATAACAAGTGACAAAATAAGTGGAAACAAATACAATGAGAGAAACTAATGGGTGTTGAACACTGATAAGTTCCCTATACATAACGGGATGCATCCTAGGATATTAAAAGTTGTAGTTTCATGGTTGCACTGGTAATCTTCCAAGAATCCTTAGATTCTGGAAATGTCCCAGGGGATTAAAAAGGGAATGAGATAAAAATCAGATAACTATAGGCGAGTTAACTTAATATCTGTTATTGCAAAAATGTTCGATTCTATTATAAAGGATGTAACAGCAGAGCATTTAAATTTATATATAACATGATCAAGCAAAGTCGGCTTCATGAAGTAGTAATCATGTCTAACAAATTTACTAGAATTTTATGAGGTAGTAAGAAGCTGGATAGATAGAGGGGAAGCAGTAGATGTAATGTATTTTCGGAAGGCACTTGATAAGAACCTATTGGGTGTTGGATGTGTTAGAATGGACGGAGAATTGGCTAACTAATAGAAGATAGCATTGCCATAAAGGTTGGGGAGGTGGATTTTTCAGAATGGTAATCTATAGCAGTAGAGTGCTACAAAGAGCAGTGCTGGGTCCATAATTATTTACAACATATAGTAACAATTTGGTTAAGGAAAATTAATGTGTTGTAGCCAAGTTTGTGTATTACACACAAATAGGTGGGAAGGCAAGTGCTGAGGATAACAGAAACAGTCTGCAAATGGATATAGACAGGTTAAGAAAGGAGCAAAACTTTGCAGATGGAATATAATGTAGAAAAATATAGATTATGCATTTTGGCAAGAAAAATAATACCCAAGTATTATTTAAATAAGCCTATGGAAAGCTACAGATCAGAGGGATTTGGGAGTCATTGCATATAAAATCATAAAATCACAACATAGAAGTTCAGCAGATAATAGGGAAGGCAAAATAAATGTTGGCCATTATTGCAAAGGTAATAGAGTATAAAAATATGGATCCTTAATAAAACTACACAAAGCATTAGTCAGACCATAGCTGGAATACTGAACTGATTTGGTCCCCTTACCGACAGAAAGATAGAACTGGCATTTGAGGCTGTCCACAGAAAGTTCAGTAGATCCGTCCTGGGTATAGAGGGATTGTATTTGAGGAGAGGTTGCGTAGATTGGCCTGTACTCATTGGAGTTTAGAAGAATGAGAAGTCACCTTATTGAAACATACAAGATTCTTAGCAGATTTGTCAGTGCAAATGTGGAAAAATCATTTCCCCTTCTGGGACAGTCTAGGACTAGATGGCATAATCTCAGAATAAGGGGTCAGCTATTTAAAACAGAAATATAGGGAAATTATGTCTGTTAGAGGGCAGTTAATCTGTTGAATTCTTGACTGCAGAGGGCTGTTGAAGCTAAGCCATTAAGTATATTTCAAGGCTGAGACAGATTTTTAATTAGTAACAGGACAGCACAGTGGATCCGTGATTAACACAGCTCATTGTGCCAGAGTTCCAGGTTCGATTCGAGCCTTGGGCGACTGTCTGTGTGGTTTGCACATTCTCTCTGTGTCTGCTTGGTTTTCCTCCAGGTGCTCCAGTTTCTTCCCACAGTCCAAAGATGCGCAGGTTAGGTGAATTGGCCATGTTAAATTGCCCATTGTCAAGGAATGTGTAGGTTAGGTGGATTAGCCATGGAAATACAGGGTTACATGGATAGGGTAGGGGTATGATCTGGGTGGGATGCTCTTTGGAGGGTTGGTGTGGTCTTGAGGGGCTGAATGGCCTGCTTCCACACTGTAGGGATTCTATGATTCTATAAGTGATTGTAAGGGAATAAAGAGTTACTGGGAAAAGGAAGGAACGTGAAGTCAAGGATTGTCCGATTTAGCTATGATCTCATCAAATGGTGCAGCAGTTTTAATGGCTGAATGACTTACTTCTGCTCATGTGGTCTCAATAAATTTTATAGTGAGAAATGTCAAAAGCAAAGCAAATTAAAATTCCATTCTTCCACTGGATCATTTACTAGAATAATGTCTTATATGAATCTCTTCTGCTTTCACATGTGGTGGGAAGACAGAAGTCTCATATTTTACATAGGAATACGGTCAGTTTGTGTGTCCTGGTTTATGGAGGATGTACAGTTCAAGAACCAGATTGGCTAGAAATGGTGCCACCTATGCCAAAGCTATCCTTCATGGTAAATCAGAAAAAAAGGTCAGGGGCTAATGCAGGGCAGCGTCTTTATTAAATGTGCATAAAAAGAATGTTGTCAGATATGATATGGTATTTGATGTTAGTCTTGAATTGTAAAAATATTCCAGATGTGCAGGAGTACATCTGAGTGTTAGTGATTAGGTGGTCAGTTTTGATACAGTCATTTGATTAGGAATGAAAGATGAGTTTAATGAGCCCTTTTGGAGGAAATAAATCCAAGTGAGGAGAATCAAACAAAAATGGAACACCATTACAGCCCTTGAATGCAAATTAAATATGCTTCATGTAGGATGTTAAAAGAATGTTATGAAGGAAGCAATTCAAGCACAGTTAATGACAGTAAGGAAATTGTTCCAAGTCATAATCGGGAGTCATATAAAGGGAGAGTCATATTTAACAAAATTATTTCAGGGTACGACATTGGTGAATGACATTTATTCTGCCTTTCAGAAAGAACTTGATGAGGTGCCTCAATAGACGCTTTATTTAGGACAAAGAAGATGTTTTTAACTGGATAATAAATTGATTTAAGGTTAATTTAAGTCATGTGTTCATTGAAACTTTTCTTAAATGGAAGGTGAAATGGTTTTAGTGCTTTGTACTATTTATAAATTATGAATGTGAATAAATGTGATTGATGGTGGGCAATTAAACAACTCATTGGAGGAGGAGGGTCCACAAATATCCCCATCCTCAATGATGACAGAACCCAGCACATCAATGCAAATTTGTAGGAATCTACTTGGTACAAGAAGGGCCAATTGAATGATCCATCTCTGCCTCCTCGGATGTCCCCAGAATCAAAGATCCAGTTCACTCCAAATGTTGTTATATAAGGGCTGAAGGCACTGGACACTGGCTACAGCATTCCAATGAAAGTACTGAAAACTTGCGCTCCAGAAGTTGCTGCACCCTCGCTAATTAGTTCAATAACAGTGACAACATTAGCGTCAACCCAGAAATTTGAAAAATTGTCCAGTTTTGTTATAGACATGAAAAGCAAGTCACATTCAACCAGGACAATTACTGACCCATTGGTGCACACTTGACCATCAGTGAAGTAATGGAATGGGTTATCAACAGTTACTTGCTTTACAATAACTTGTTTACTGATACACAATTTGGGTTCTGTCAGGGCCACCAAATCCCTGAGCTCATCACAACCTCAGTTCACACATGAACAAAAGAACTATATTCCAAATGTAACATGAAAGTGACTGCCCTTGACATCAAGCCACATTTGACCCAGCAAGGAGGCCTGGCAAAACTAGAGTAAATAGGAATCAAGGAGTAAATTTTCTGCTCATCAGAATCATTCCAAACACAATATCAGATTGTTGTGGTTGTTGGAGTCAGTCATCTTAGTTCCAGGACATCTCTGCAGGTAGTGTCCTAGGCCCAACTATCTTTAGTTGCTTAATCAATGACTTTACCTCTTTCATAAGGTCAGAAGTGAAAATATTCATTGATAATTACGTACATTTTCAGCAGCACTCATAACTCTTCAAATACTGAAATAGTCCATGGTCAAATGCAGCAAGACCTGGACAATGCCCAAGCTTAGGCTGACAAGGGGCAAGTAACATTCAGGCCATTCAATTATCCGACACTTACCATCTCCAACAAGAGATAATCTCATTATTGCACCTTGATATTCAATTATATTACCATTACTAAAACTCCCATTATCAAAATCCTAGATATTACTATTCACCAGAAACTCAACTGAATGAGCTTTCTGAATACTGTGATTACAGCAGAATGTCAAAGGCAAGGAATTCCATAGCAGCTCACCGCTGGTCTTCCCAAAGCCTGAATGAATGCAGACACAAATCAGGAGTATGATGCAATGGTCCTCACTTGAAATTGGTATAAAGCCTGCTTGACATCCACAAACATTCACTCCCTTCACCACTGTTGCTCAGTAGCAACACTGTATACAAGATGTACATCAGAAATTTATCAAGGCTCCTTAGACAGCACATTCCACCCCCTATGCCAACCAGCATCTAGACGGTCAAGGGCAGCTGATGTATGGGAAGTCCACGAGCTGCAAGTTCCTCTTCGAGCCACACACCATCTTGACTTGAAAGTATGTCACCATTTCTTCACAAAATCGTGGAACTGTCTCCCTAACAACATTGTGAGGGTACCTATGCATCAAACTGCAGCTCAAGAAAGCAGGTCACCACGACCTTCTCAAGAGCAACTATGGACGGACAATAAATACAGGCCTTGCCTGCTTCATCAATGTGTCACGAATGATTTAAAAAAAAGGTTAATAACAGAGTTAAACGTGGAACAGATCATTCAGGGAAATGGAATATTGTTCAAAGAAATTCAAAAGCACTAGGCGATTTCAGGAGAATTACGCTATTGCTTTTATACTGGCACAGGGCATTGTCAGTGAAATGGCTACCATATTTAAACAGTATTAAAGCAGATTCAAAGAAAACTGAGGTTGTCAAGTTTGTGATTTGCAATCATATTTTTAAAGTGCAGCCCACGAGCTCAAAGTCTGCTGTCCCAAAATTCAGGTCTCTGCATGCTGGTATGAATATGGTTCAAAAGAAAAGGTTGGAGACATAACTAGCAGATCAGCATCTGAAACTAAAATGTAAGTTGCCATTTGCGTACAAAACAATAGTGACCTTACTTTACATTGATGGTCAGAAATATGAACTGCCTCTGTGTATAAGGAAATCTATGCAACGGAAATGAAGAAAATGATAAAAAAAAGCGATGAAATCACTTATGCAGTATTATGAGCACATGCAGTTATTTTGGTTACAGTAAAATACATAGTGAAAGGGATTTAAAAGGAGTGTGATGGTAGTTACATTCAGCATCTATAAATAAATGAACTGCATGGTCTGGCTAGACTGAGGTAGGTCCTTATTGAGATGTACCTGCCCTTCTCTGGCTAACTGCAACCTTAGGAAAGAAAGTATATATATTTGTAAAATACCTCTCACATCTTCGTATTTCGTGGCCAATTATTTATTAATAAAGTTATTATATTTATGTTCAAAAATATTTGGTAAGTAGTTTGCAGGGTTTCACAAACAACAAAAGAACACCCCAGGTAATCTGTTTTTGAGGAGATATGAATGTTGGCCAGGATAACCTCCCTGCAGTTCTTTAAATATATCATGAGAGATTTTATGTACTCTTGCACAGGGAGGTGTAATCTTAGCATGACGTCTATAGAACATAGAACATTACAGCGCATACAGGCCCTTTGGCCTTCGATGTTACGCAAACCTGTCATACCAATCTGAACTGAAAATGTGTTGCTGGAAAAGCACAGCAGGTCAGGCAGCATCCAAGGAACAGGAGAATCGACGTTTCGGGCATAAGCCCTTCTTCAGGAGGAGAATCGACGTTTCGGGCATAAGCCCTTCTTCAGGAATCTGAAGCCCATCTAACCTACACTATTCCATGTACGTCCATATGCTTGTCCAATGACAACTTAAATGTACTTAAAGTTGGCGAATCTACTACCATTACAGGCAAAGCATTCCATACCCTTACTACTCTCTGAGTAAAGAAACTACCTCTGACATCTGTCCTATATCTATCACCCTTCAATTTAAAGCTATGCCCCCTCGTGCTCGCCGTCACCATACTTGGAAAAAGGCTCTCCCTGTCCACCCTATCTCGCCCTCTGATTATCTTATATGTCTCTATTAAGTCACCTCTCAACCTTCTTCTCTCCAACGAAAACAGCCTCAAGTCCCTCAGTCTATCCTCATAAGTCCTTCCCTCCATACCAGGCAACATCCTAGTAAATCTCCTCTGCACCCTTTTCAAAGCTTCCACATCCTTCTTATAATGCGGTCACCAGAACTGTACACAATACTCCAAGTGCGGCCGCAACAGAGTTTTGTACAGCTGTAGCATAACCTCATGGTTCCGGAACTTGATCCCTCTATTAATAAAAGCTAAAACACTGTATGCCTTCTTAACAACCCTGTCAACCTGGGTCGCAACTTTTAAGGATCTGTGTACCTGGACACCGAGGTCTCTCTGCTCATCTACACTACCAAGAATCTTACCATTAGCTCAGTACTTTGCATTCCGGTTACTCCAACCAAGGTGAATCACCTCACACTTGTCCGCATTAAACTCCATTTGCCAGCTTTGCAGCTTACCTACGTCTCTCTCTAACCTAAAACATCTCTCCGAGAAGTGAACTTCCAGCAATATAGCATTTCCTCATATTGCACTAAAGTATCAGCAAGAATTTACCTCTTCAAATTGTGCAAGTGGTACTTTAAGTGTGGCTTACTTAGAAGTGTAAGTGCTAGCATTGATCCAGACTGAGATTGTAATCAAATATATCCTTCCATAGATAGGCAAGAACCATTCTGTATTACTCAGGAGCACAGTGCTTAACCAAAGCTATCCATACAAATGTTGCATCTCTTAGGAATTTTATGTATCAATTAAAAAGGTATGTATTGGTGTATTGCAATTTAAGGCGAGAGGGGAAAGATTTAAAAAGGACCTGAGGGGTAACTGTTTCACGCAGAGGGTGGTGTGTATATGGAACAAGCTGCCAGGGAAATTGGTGGAGGTGGGTACAATTACAACATTTAAAAGGCATCTGGATGGGTATGTGAGTAGGAAGGATTTAGAGGGATATGGGCCAAATGCAGGCAAATGGGTCCATGTCAGATTAAAATGTCTGGTAGACACGAACAAGTTGGACCGAAGGGTCTGTTTCCGTGCTGTATAATTCTATAAGTATTATATGATGTTATGATGGTGTCTTTGCAGGTATACACCGTCAGTTTAGCTATCCTCCTTGCTCAAGAAAGAAATATATGCAGGTGGGCATGAGGAAGATCATGCATCATTCTTATTTTTCCAAACTGAAATGTGAAAATTAGTTCTTAAACATTTTCAGATATATCTTCATTTATCACAAGTATATAAGACATATAATAGATCAATTTTAAGCATATTATCTGACCCATTCAGACATTTATTGCCTTAAGTCACATGTGACTTCTTGGAGCACTTTGTGTAACATAGAGATCAGTCAATATTTAAAATTGGGCAATCTTCCCAGGAAGATTGATGTATCTCTTTCCTGGGATACATTGATCGAGAATTTTAACAAAGCGGGGAAAATGCTATAACACTTCCGCCCATGGAAGAAAAGACTAGAAATATTTTGATTTATTTCAAACTATACTATATCACACAATTTTCCAAAGCTCACCATTAGTTAAATATGGTACATTTAAATATTCACTGGGGAGGAGAGTCATAATGATCCACAATATGACATGTAGAAATAACAAGATTTTAACCAGATGCCTGAAGCAAATTAAAACAATCAATTCAAACCTTGAACATGATCTGCATTATCCTCAATATTTACATTTCATTCCCTGAATTGACAATTGAGAGTTGGGATGTAAACAGGACCATTCAGCTTTCATTGTATCTTGTTCAGGCTTTTTGATGTCTGGCGCTTTCTTTGCTCAAAAAGCCTGTGAATAGGTGTTAATTCATTAAAACTAAAAGCATTTCTGAAAAGTATTGTCTAAATGTTGCTTCAACCACCATGCATCATTGTGGTTGCTTTGGATAAAGGAGGAGACTAATAGCGGTGTTATTATGTGGGATTTTGGTGGAGTGGATACAGAGAAACAGTTTCTACTGTGGATCAGTTCCAAAATTAAGAGGAAATAGATTTCAGGTAATTGGCAAAATGAATTGAGGAGAGCAGGATTATTTAATGCGATCAGTTTATGTAATCTAGAGTGTACTGCTAGAAAGCCGCTTTCAAAAGAGAAGTGGAGAATTTATTTATAAATACACACACAAATATATTAGTTCTTTTGAGGAACTGACAGGAACAAAGAGCCTAGGAGAAAGTGAGGACTGCAGATGCTGGAGATCAGAGTCGAGAGTGTGGCGCTGGAAAAGGACAGCAGGTCAGGCAGCATCCAGGGAGCAGGAGAATCGACATTTCAAGCATAAGCTCTTTATCAGGAATAAAGAGCCAAATTACCACTTATATTGTGGATCTTATGGTTCTGTCAATGTCTTTAGCCTTCTGTTGTGTTTTTATTGAGCTTTTGTTCCTCTTTTTAAAGCAGCTAATAAACTATTTCTACGCTTGTGAAGACCATAAGACATAGGAGTGAAAGGAAGGCCATTTGACCCATCGAGTCCACTCCACCATTTAATCATGGCTGATGGGCATTTCGACTCCACTTACCTACACTCTCCCCATAGCCCTTAATTCCTTGCGAGATCAAGAATTTATCAATCTCTGCCTTGAAGACATTTAACGTCCCAGCCTCACTGCGCTCCGTGGCAATGCATTCCACAGGCCACCGCTCACTGGCTGAAGAAGTGTCTCCTCATTTCCCTTCTAAATTGACCCCCTCTAATTCTAAGGATGGGCCCACGGGTCCTAGTATCCCTGTTTCTGCCGAGATAAGGAAGTGAGGAGAAAGGCAGCCAAACTATAATGTGGAATAAACAATGGAATTTTTATTTGCATAAAGAAAGCATTTTAAAAAAAAATTCCAACCTTTGAAAGTAATCCATAAGAAATAGGAACATAAGAGGCCATTCTCTTTGAGCCTGTCACACCTTACACGAGATCAATTCCTGATAGACTTTAATGCTTGCCACCATCACACTGGAATGCCCTGTCAATCAAAACTCTGCCTAATTTGGCCTGAACATACCCAAGGCCCAGTCTCCATTGTTTGCTGGGGATAAGAAGTACATCGAATAAGGACACATTTGGAAGAGAAATTCCTCTTCATCTCCATCCTGAATAGGAAACGCTTATTTTTAAACAGTGCCCAAGTTCTAAATTCCCAATGAAAGGAAACATCCTCTCAATGGCTACCTTGCTCATACTGTAGTAGCAATGATAGTGGATCCAGTTATCCAGAGGCCTAGGGTAATGCTCTGTGGATGTGGGTTTAAATCCCACCATGACAGATGGTGGAATTTAAATTCAGTCAATAAATCTTCCTTCGTTAAGAACTGATGGCGCATCCTTCTCATATATTCTTTCTCAGTAATATCCATCATTGTTGAGGGATAGAAAATGGCTCCTTAAAAGTCTGCCAATGCTTCACCACCATCCTCCTTTCTTACCTGTTTATCCACTCCGTCACAGCCAAATCGCAGCAAGTGAGAACATAATAAGCATTATAAAAATCTACAGAAATTTAACAGCATGCGAGGCAGTGGGAACAATAGGAAATAAGATTACACAGGTTGTAGTCATACCTGACACATAGGAAGATGGTTGTGGTTATTGGAGGTCAGTCATCTCAGCTCCAGGACATTTTTGCAGGAATTCTTCATCGTACTGTCCTAGGCTCAATTATCTTCAGCTGCTTTATCAATGATCTTCCCTCCATCAGAAGGTCAGATGTAGGGATGTTCACCAATGACTGCACCATGTTCAGCATCATTCTCATCTCCTCAGATACTGAACCAGACCATGTTCAAATGCAACAAGATCTGGACAATATTCAGGCTTCGTCTAACAAGTCACAAATAATATTCATGCCACACAAATGCTGGACAATAATCATCTCTAATAAGAGACAAATATCACCCCTTGATATTCAATGGCATTACCATCACTGAATCCCCCAATATCACATTCCTGGAGATATCATTGACCAGAAACTGAACTGGACTAGCCATATTAATGGCAACAAGAGCAGCTCAGAGATAACTCTCCTCCTGACTCCATAAAGCCTATCCACTATCAACAAAGTACAATTCAGGAGCTCTTGTGTGCAGCCCCAACAATACCTCAGAGGCTTAACACAATCAAAGCAAAGCAGTACGCTTGATTGGTACCACATCCACAAACACCCACTTCCTCCACTGCCAAGACTCAGTAGCAGCAGTGTGTATCATCTACCTGACGTATGGTGGAAATTCACCAAAGATCCTTAGAGAGCACCTTCCAAACACTAGACTATGACCATCTAAAAGGACAAAGCAGATAAATGGGAACACTACTACCAAAAACGAATTTGTCCAAAAATACTTTGGATTCTGGAGAAGTACCAACAGATGAAATTGGAAAACAGCCAATTTTTCATCCTGTTCCAAAAGGGACAGAGAAAAAAAAAGGTTAACTATAGGCCAATTAACTATTACTAAAAAAGTATTCATCAGTTACTAAGGCAGTAGTAACAGCACGTTTGGAAAATCATAATCTAATAAAGCAGAGTCAGCATGGCTTCACGAAAGGAAAATAGTGTCTGACTCATTTATTAGAGATTTCTGAGGAAGCCTCAAGCAGAATGGATAGAGACGAATCTGTAGATGTGTTGTATTTGGACTCCTAGAAGGTGTTCAACAACCTCACAAAAGATAAAGTCATAAGAGACCATGGTGTTGGAGGTAGTATGTTGGTATGGCCAGAGAATTGTCTAATGGGCAAGAAACAGCTAGTGGGGGTAAAGGGTTTCAGGTTAGTGACTGTAACCAGTGGAGGTTCACAGTGATCAGTGCTGGGACCACAACTGTTTACAATATATATGGAAGACTTGGAGGAAGGAGTGAATATACTGTAGCCAAATTTGCATATGACACAGAAATCGATGGAAAGGCAAGTTGTGAGAGGGATACAATTTCTGGAGAGTTATTGATAGCTTAGGTAAGTGGGCTTAGCAGTTGGTAAATTGTAAAGTGGGAAAACATGAAGTTGTTCATTTTGGAACAAAAGAACAGTATTATTTAAATGGAGAAAAACTGCAGAAAGCCGTGGCTCAAATGGACTTGGGGGTACGTGTGCACAAAGCACAGAAAGCTAGCATACAGGTGCAGCAGGTAATCAGGAAGACTAATGGAATGTTGGCCCTTATTTCAAGGGAGTTGGAGTATAAGAGTAGGGAAGTCTTTCTGCAATTGTATAGGTGCTGGTAAGTCCACATCGGGACTGCTGAGGGCAGTTTGGTCCCCTTATTTAAGGAAAGATATTATTTCAGTGGTTCACTAGGAAGATCCCTAGTATGGAGGGACTCTGCTATGAGCAGAGGTTGAACAGGTTGGGGCTCTGTTCACTGGAATTTAGAAGAATGAGAGGTGATCTCATTCAAACATAAGGTTCTTAAGGGGCTTGACAGGGTAAATGCTGAGAGGACGGTTTCTCACATGGGAGAGTCTAGGATCAAGGACTCAGAAAAAAGGGGCACCAGTTTAAGAGATAAGGATGAATTTCTCGCTTAGAGAATTGAGAGAGTTTAGAACTCCTTGTCACACAAGGCTGTAGGATTCAGAGTCATTTTGTTTATCTAGGGCTGAGATAGATTCTTGAACAGTCGGGGTATAAGGGTTACAGGAAAAGGGCAGGAAAGTAGACACGAGGACTGTCAGGTCAGCCACGATCTTATTAAGCAGCGTAGCAGTCACAGAGTCAGAGGTGTACAGCACGGAAACAGACTGTTCGGTCCAACTCATCCTTGCTGACCAGATATCCTAACCTATTCTAGTCCCATTTGCCAGAACTTGGCCCGTATCCCTCTAAACCTTTCCTATTCATATAACCATGCAAATGCCTTTTAAATGCTGTAACTGTACCAGCCTCCACCATTTCCTCTGGCAGCTCATTCCATACACTCACCACCCTCTGTGTGAAAAAGTTGCCCATTAGGTCCCTTTTATATCTTTCCCCTCTCACCCTAAACCTATGCCCTCCATTTCTGGACTTCCTCACCCTGTGGAAAAGGCCTTGTCTATTTATCCTCTCCATTCCAGTCATGATTTTATAAACCTCTATAAGGTCACCCCTCAGCCTCTGACGTTCCAGGGAAAACAGCCCCAGCCTATTCAGCTTCTCCCTGTAGCTCAAATCCATCCAACATCCTTGCAGATTATGGGTGGCACAGTGGCTCGCACTGCTACCTCACAGCACCAGAGACCCGGGTTCAATTCCCGACTCAGGCGACTCAGTGTGGAGTTTGCACATTCTCCCCGTGTCTGCGTGGGTTTCTTCCGGGTGATCCGGTTTCCTCCCACAGTCCAAAAATGTGCAGGTTAGGTGAATTGGCCATGCTAAATTGCCCGTAGTGTTAGGTAAAGGGGTAAATGTAGGGGTATGGGTGGGTTGCACTTCGGCGGGGCGGTGTGGACTTGTTGGGCCGAAGGGCCTGTTTCCACACTGTAAGTAATCTAATCTTTTCTAAAACCTTTCAAGTTTCACAACATCCTTCTGACAGGGAGGAGACTAGAATTGCACACAATATTCCAACAGTGGCCTAACCAATGTCCAAGGGTTGAATGGTCTACTCCTGCTCCTATTTCTTATGGCCTTATAACTTCCTGCAGGTTGCCTATTGAAGACACTCACCGTCCTGACTTAGAAATGCAACAATGTTCCTTCAGCGTCGGTGGGTCAAAATCCTGGCATTTCCTTCTTAACAGCATTGTGTGTTTACCTACAGCACATGGACTGCCGTGTTTCAAGAAGGCATTTTTTGAAGCGCAACTAGGAACAAGATATAAATGCTGGCCCAGCCAGCGATGCCCACGTCCTATGAACGAATAAAAAAAAAGACGTGAGGAAACAGTGGGGCGTTTCAAACACAAAACTGGTCAAAATATTTGAGAATTTGAAGCAAAACATGGGAAAATCAACGTCAATTAGGTTTAGCAAGAGATGTGTAAAGATACAAAAAAATCTATCACTATACATATTAAATGCAAGGAAATTAGTATTTGAAATGAGGTTCAACGTTAGACCATATTGATGATATTCTCTGCAACTTCTCCTGGTTATGGTCAGCCCAGCCTTCTTGTTATTGACTGTTCAGGTGCTATCACATGATGATCCAACCCCCTTTCTCTCTCTCTCTCTCTCAACGTACTGACGTGTCTTGGGAAGTTTTCAGTGTGATCCGGGAACTGCTTATACACGCACCGCACTCCTCTTCACAACGAGGTGCCAGTTTCTCCCCTTAAAAAGAAACGAACGTAACGGGGGGGGGAGAAAGCAAGTAAGCTACTTTTTTTCCCCCTCTCCTTACAATATCGAGATGGAAGGAAACGTCTATGGCGCAGCTAAAGCAGGAGGAGCGTTTGACTTAGAGAACTTTCTGAAGCAGCCTCAGACTATCACCCGGGTAGTGAGCTGGGTGAGTTGGACATGCGGGGGTGTGTGTGTGTGTGTGTGTGTCTGTTGTCGGTGCTTGCAGTCTGAGGTGTGGAGTACATTTTTGAAAACTTACCGACTTTTCCCCAACCCCTGCCCCCGGGCTATTTGTCAATTTCGGAAACTACAAAGTCAGGAAAAGGTAGAGGGAATCTGAAGTTTAAAATCCAGCTTTGCAAACTTCCCCATTCGCAGTTCTGGAGGAGAAATGGGGGTGGTGGGTCAGTTAGTTTTGCTTTGCGAAACTGTTTGCTTTACGTTGCAATCTACCTCCGTGTTTCCACCCTCCCCCCAAACTATCTCCAACCACTTCCGCATCGGCTGGTACTGGAGGAGTTGCAAGTCTTAGCTGGCTTTACAATCCGGAAAGTACTAACTATCCTGCTGTGACATTGGAGGGAGGGCTTGCAGAAAAGGGGAAGGGGGTTGGCATCGCTGCAGAGGCACAGGGTCCTTGACATCGGGCAAAAGAAAACACGAGAGCAGGGTTTTTAGAAGAATTTCCCTCCATCGTTATTCCCCTGTTTTACTGCTGAGATGAATTGGGATTTCAGAATGTCTCAGAAACATGGCTGCTGGTGCTCCCACTGGGAGTGATATCGCCCCCTGCACCAGCTCTGTCTCCTTTCACTTCATTTCTTCCTGCTGACACACAGACCTCAATTACATCGTTTCCTTTATCAAGAAAGTTTTCCTTCTAAAGACCTGTTGCTTCATTTATTGCCGAACAGCTAATGTTTACTTGCTGGGTTTTTTTTGGAAAAGGAGAATCTGTGACTCGATTTGGCTATTCCTTTACCAGTATGGTCGGGAGACGTTTGTACCTGTTTAACAGGGGGAATGACATGGCTTCTCTTCACGAGGTTAAAGTTGAAAACGATATTGCTAACGTTTAGAAGGCTGGTTTGTAAATGTTGCCCCTGTCCCTGACATTTTGAGACCTAATTTAATTATCTTTTAAAGGAGTATCTGGTTCAAGTTTAATATAATTTCAGATCTGTCTCAGTCCCTAATTAACCAATTTTTTTCCACTTTCTTCCCTGCTGTTAACAGACTGTTGAACAGAACCCTCCTTTATTAATGTTGATCCCTCCACAATTTCTCTCTGCAAGTATAACACTGAATTCTGTGCTTTGTTCTGCTTCCTGACGCACTTTGTATAGTATGATCTGCCTGTAGATCATGTGAAACACTTGGTACATGTGACAACAAAAATCAGATCTTAACATTGGACAAATACCAAGCAGTGAATGTCATTGTTCAGTAGGATTTCCTTTGGCCTCTGGTTTATGGTAGGTTTGTAGAACATTAATTTGTTTCTTTGGTGCCATGCTATAGTATAGCAGATTTCAAAATTTTGTCAAACAGTGGTTCTGGCTGTAGCTTGTTAGGATTTGCTCAGCTGTATTTCCATTTTATACAGTACAAGCAAAAGTCACAGAGACAACCTGTTGCTGCTGATGCATCTCCATAGCTTTGCACTGACCATCCAGAATCTACCTGCCTGGTTTGAGAATTGAGTTAAATGGTTACCTGTCCTTGCTGCATCTTTGACCAATCAGCATGTTCCCTCATACCGTATTAAACAGATGTCTCCCTCTCTTTTCAAGTCTGTTTCTTGCATCCTGGTTTTGAGTGCAAGATGAAACTCCAACTTTTTTGCCTTTTTTGTTTTAAGTATTGTCTAAATTGTTCTCGTTGTTCTACCTGAACGTGTCACTCCGAACCACCTTGTTACTCTGTAACCAAGCTGGATGTTATCTTTGTCTTTTTTCAGGTATCATGGTTGCTACAAAATGATGATGGATGATTTGTTTCTGATTGACTGATTTTGTTTGTTAATCCCGAACCTAGTCCTGGAGTCTGTTCCCTTATTTAACTAAACTTAAACTCGAATTACTTGGTCAGTTGCAATTTGAGAGATTGGTCACTATTATGCTTAATAATATGGTTACTGATTTACAAGTATAGTGACCAAGGATCATAGCCCTGGAGTGCCTCTAGACACAACTGAACTTTTAATTGCAACATGCTTTCATTTTCAGAAGAGATCTATCTGCAATCATCTTTTGGATGTAGTTTCAGTGGCTTTCTGGAGAGGAACTCTGGAATGTCACACTTGAAGGTGTCAGAAGTTTTAAGGGGGAAATGCACTCCAAAATGAATTGTAATCCCCTGTGAGTATCTCCAGGCTGTGAGCATGATGCGAGTAAAGGTGACATAGGCAGGAGACATCTTTGCGTTTACCCCTTTCAAGAATACACAACGACAGGGGTTTCATCAATAGCCTGTGTGTGCTTGTGATTTGAAGTGCTGGTGTGTACTAGCCAGTGCTTATGTGCTTGTGAGCTCTGAAAGTCACAATTGAAGAGTCATTCACTAGTCACTTCTTCATTGCAGGCAAAGGAAAACTTTTGTGCTTTTGACTATTGAATGCTAGTCAGTAAGCCAGCTCAAGAGGGAACAGGACAAAGAAATGTGAACTAACCTGCAAAGTCAATCATCTCAAATTGATTGCTCAGCTAACAACAGTTCCACTAGTAATTTAGTAAACTAACAAGGAACTGATTGTTATCTTTTAATTTTTTTATCTTTTCTTGGACTTATTTCTCAACACTTTTTTTTTTTCTCCTGTTTTTAGTAACTAATGAATGTGCACTTTTGTTGAGCCTTGTTTAAATTAGTTCCATGGGAATCCTTTTTAAATTAAGCTTGTTGAGACTGAGGGGCAGTGAATAAAGATGGGGACCGTTCAGCTGCCCTCATTTGGGACCTCTGATTTGGGGCATCCCCACCTGGATCTGGTAATTTTTTTTAAAAAATCATCCACACAAAAGGGGGTTGCTGATTTGGTGAGCAATATTGCCCATCCCTAATTGTCTAGAGGGCAGTTAAGAGTAAACCACATAGCTGCAGGTCTGAAATCACACATTGGCCAGACCAGCTAAAGGATAACGGATATCCTTCCCTAAAAGAAATTAGTGAACCAGATGGGTTTTTCCAACAATCGGCAATGGATTTGTGGTCATTAGAGTCTTAATTTCAGATTTTTATTGAATTCAGATTCCACCACCTGCCATGGTGGGATTCAATCCTGGATGCCCAGGACGTTACTTAGGTCCCTGGGCTAACAGTCCAGTGATAGTACTGCTAAACCACTATCTCCCCTTAAATTGGGAACCTTTATCCTGATACTGAAAGGAATCTTTTTAATTCAACTAGGTCTTTCTTCTATTCATGATCTCTGGATGAATAACTGAATAGTCGTTTGAGGAATTGCTGTAAGGTGGCTATGACATTACAGTTATTGTTTTGTAATGAGGAAGTGTATGATGCAGAGTATCTCCGTGTACAGCAACCCTTAAGTTTGAGTCCTTCCACCAGTCCTCCCATTTCTCCCACTCCTAGGAAAATATTATTGACTTGTATACAGGATGCAACCAAGTTGAACTTTTTTTTTAATCGTTAAAGTGTAGCCTATTCAATAGTTAATTCAATAATTGACTTTACTTTGTGATGCTGTACTAAATGGAAACCAAACTCCGTTTGAACTGAAACTAACCTAACTTTTTTGTTATAAAACTTTCCAGTAATAATCCAAAAGAGTAAGACTGTACAAAGAAATCTATTAAGACTTGTTGGGGAAAAATGTTGTTAGAACTGCTTGGACCTCCTGAGAGGTAGTTACATTGGCTTTAAGAACAGGAACATCTTTTTTTCTTGTTATAACCAATTTTACACACTGTCTTGTTGCAATGATAGATCTGTGTCTCGTTAGATATTTTGTTGCTTGTCATGCTGTAAGTTGACTTAAACAGTTGCCGATGTGTCATTTATTGTCGCTTCTATAGACAGTAGCTGCTGTCCGATCGGGCACGATAACTGTCTTTTGTTAATTATGTAAAATGATAACAACAAAGTTCTGAACTGACCCTTTCCTGTTTCTACCCGAATCTCCCAGTCCTTTCATTAGCAAGGATACGGCTGGGTTCTCTGTCTTGATGTAAGTTTTTAGTTTGTGCTGATTATGTCCCTATTAGTGTTTTACATTTCTTTTAACTCCTAGCTTCTCAACCATTGCTCCCTCTGTTCCATTACTGGCTGCTCATTAAACCCTGGTGGTCCTGAGCCTTGGAGCTTCCTACATAGTTCTAGATAGTTTGATTATGTATTTTAAAAGCAACAAACCTTGTCTTTGGCCCTCCAGACTGAATTCTCTAAACGTACTCTGTCCTGATCTTTAGTGTTCCACTCTTTTGATGCTAAGCAATTTGAGATGCATTCCTACATTTGAAGAGCACTTTAGGAGTAATAGGGCCCCTTAAAGATCAACAAGATCATCTACATGTGGAACTCACGAGATGGAGAGATACTAAACTAGTATTTCATATTAGTATTTACATTGGAGAAAGATATGGAGGCTGGGATAGTTAGACATAAATATTGATGTCTTGAAAACAGTCCACATTACAGAAGAGGGAGCTGCTGGGAGTCTTAAAAATGGATAAATCCTGGAACCTGATCAGGTTGTTTTTGGAAGTTAGGAAAGAAATTGCAGGGCCTCTATCAGAGGTATTTATCTACAGCCACAGGTGAGGTGCTGGAGGACTGGAGGGTATATAATGTTGTGCCTTCATTTAAGAAGGACTGCAAGGAGGAGCCTGGGAAGTATAGACTGGTGAGTCTGACATCATTGGTGGGCACCTTTTTAAATTGGAGGTGATTCAGGGAGAATTTATATGCATTTGGAGAGGCAGAGACTGATCTTAGGGATAGCCAGTATGGCTTTGTGCATGTGAAATTGTATCTGAAGCTTGACTTCTTGTTTTGAGGATGTGACCAAGAAGATAGGTGATGACTGAGCAGTGAATGGTGTCTGCATGGACTTTAGTAAAACATTTGACAAGATCCTGCATGTTGGACTGGTGGATAACAAAAGATCAATGGGATTCAAGGAGAGCTTGCCAATTGGGTACAAAATTGTCTTCTCGTTAGAAAACAGGGTAGGGGTGGAAGCTTGTTTTTCGGACTGGAGGCCTGTGACAGTGGTGTTCTGCAGGGATCGGTGCTGGGTCCACTGTTTTGTCATCTATATAAACACCTTGAATGAGAATATAAAAGGCAAAATTGATAGTATAGTGAGCATGAAGGTTATCTAAGATTACAAATAGATCTTGATCAATTGGGCCAATGAGCTGCGGTATGGCAAATGGAGTTTAACTTTGAATAAGTGCAAGGTGTTGCATTTTGGTAAGACGACCAAGGGCAAGACTTGTACAGTTAATGGTAGGGCACTGGGAAGCATTGTCAATTGGAGACTAGGGTTTCAGATACATAATTTTTTGAAAGTTGTGTAACAGGTAGATAGGGTGGTAAAGACAGCATTTAGCATGCTTACCTTCATTTTGAGTATAGGCGTTGGGACATATGGGATGGTGGTGATGCCTCTTAAGGGATATTGTCTACAGATCTGATTTTCCTGCTTTGGATGGATATTATTATATTGGAAAGGGTTCAGCAGAGATTATAAGAATGTTACTGGGAGTGGAGGGCTTAAGTTGTAGGGAAAAGCTGGGATTTCTTTCACCTGGAGAATAAAAGGTTGAGGGGTGACCTTATAGCAGTTCATAAAATCATGAGGGGCATGGATAAGGTGAATAGCAAAAGTATTTTCCCTCAGGTAAGGATGCTCAAGACTAAGGGGCATATTTTTAAGCTGAAAGAGGGAAGAGTCAAGAGGGACTGGAGAGGCCATCTTTTCACACAGAGGGTGATTTGTATGGAGAATGAACTGCCAGAAGAAATGTTGATGATGCAGGAACATTGATAATATTTTAAAAGACATTTGGACTGGTGCATGAACAGGAAAGGTTTAGAGGGATATGGGCCAAATGAAGGCAAATAGGACTAGATTAGTTTGGGAAACCTGGTTGGCAAGGGCCTGTGCTGTGTGACTGATTCCTATGAATGAAAATTTTGTTTTTGTGTGGAGTGGTGGTGATGAGGTTTGAATGTTTCCATTGAAGACTCCAAACCGTGTTTGGTTATAAATTGTGTGTAATAAACTTCAGTAAAAGTAAATGTTATAAATAAGCTCAAATTCAACTTAATTTACACTATATGGCAAGAAACTAAATCTCCTCTTCTTAAGTCCCATTGTTTACAATGAAGAAAGTGTTTACATTTATTCTGAGCCTTTCATGATTTCCACACTTCCAATGCTGTACTCTTGATGTAAGGTCTCTGGTGTGATGCAAGGAGACCTGGTTGTCAATGAGGACACAGCAGGAACAGCTTGGGCTGGTTTGGAATGTTGGTTTGGGAGCTACAGTGCCCAGGTGAGAAGGAAACGTGAGCTTCCATTTGGTCTCTTGTCTAAGAGACTTGCAGGTCAGAAAGTGCTGTGCTGCCTCAATACTGCTCTGGAAACATTAGCCGGGATTACATACTTGCGTCTCTAAATTGAAGCTTGAGCTCGCAACCTTTTGAGCCGGAAGCAAGAGCAATACAACAGAGACAAGGTTTGCGTTTGGCTTCAGGTCACCTGTTCTAATTTGGCCAGCACAACCTGCTTTGCTTTCATTGCTAGCTGTGCCAGCTATATTCCTGATAATGCAGGCACCGACTGCTCAACCTCCCACCCTGTAGAATCCACTCTTTCTGGCAACACATGTGAGCAAGGAGTCGTCAGCCATTCGGCCTCTCCACCGTTTACTAAGATCTGATTATAAACTCCATTCCATATTCTCATCCACCCCCATAACCTTTCACTTCTCGCTTACAATTAACTTCTGCCTTTGTCTTTAAAAATAACCAATTCTCTTTGTAAGAAGTTGGTGGAAGTGGAATCCCAAAGGGGTTCAACCCTTTTGAGAGAGAAGACCAATCTCTAATCTGGTTTAAGTGGGCGATCCCTTATTTTTAAATGATGACCATTTGTTTTAGATTTGTCTGTAAGAGTAAGTATCCTCTCCACCCTCTCCTTTGCCAGTACCCCTCCATCCTGGCTGCCTCTGCACTTTGAAACTGCTGTGAGTACAAGCCCTGCCTGTCCAGCCTATCCTCCTCATGCCTCCCTTTACCAGGTATTACTCTGGTAAATCTTCTGAATTGCTTCAATGTATTTACATCCCTTCTTTAAGGTAACCAGTACTGTACACAGCCTCCTGATGTGGCCTCACCAGTGTCTAGTATAACTTAGTCATAGAGATGTACAGCATGGAAACAGGCCCTTCAGTCCAACCCATCCATGCCGACCAGATATCCCAACCCAATCTAGACCTACCTGCCAGCACCTGACCCATATCCCTCCAAACCCTTCCTATTTATATACCCATTCAGATGCCTTTTTTTTTAATGTTGCAATTGACCCTGCCTTTACCACTTCTCTGGCAGCTCACTCCGTACACTCACCATCCTCTGCATTTTTAAAAAGTTGCCTTTCAGGTCCCTTTTTAAATCTTTCCCCTCTCACCTTCAACCTATGCCCTCTAGTTTTGGACTCCTACCTTCAGGGAAAGACCTTGGCTAGTCATCTTTTTCTGTGCTCCTTTACAGTCACCCTCCCAGCCTCCTATGCTCCAGGGAAAAAGTCATAGTATCTCATTACAATTCAAGCCTTCCAGTTCTGTAACATCCTTGTAAATCTTTTTCTGCACCCTTTCCAGTTTAATAACATCCTTCCTACAGCATGGTGATCAGAATTGTATGCAGTACTCCAAATATAGCTTTAACAATGTCTTGTACAGCTGTAACATGATGTCCCAACTCCTGTACTCAATGCAGTGACTGATGAAGGCAAGTGTGCCAAATACCACCTTCACCACCCTGTCTACTTGTGATGCCATTGTCAAGGAACTGTGTACCTGCACCCCTAGGTCTCTGTTTGACCACATTCTCTAGGGCTCTACAATTAATTGTGCAAGTCCTTCCTTGGTTTATCTTGCCAAAATGCAACACCTCACATTTAGCTGGGTAAAACTCCATCTGTCACTCCTTAGCCCAGTTGCTCGAGATCCCATTGTACTCTAAGATAACCTCCTTAATTGTCCACTACACCACCAATTTTGGTGTCATCTGCAAGTTAAATTGTATAAATGACTAACAATAGTGGTCCTAGCACCGATTCTTGTGGCACACTGCTGGTTACAGGTCTCTAGACTGAACAGCTTTCTACCACCACCATCTGTCTCCTACTGTCAAGCCAATTTTTGTATTCAATTGGCTAGCTCACCTTGGGTCATAATTTCTAAAATATAGTCCTGTGATCCAACCTTACTAACCAGTTTATCATCTGGACTTTAACAAGGCCTTATAGATTTATTAGAAATTCAGTCAAGACTCCAGCCTCGATCTCTGGGAAAATTTATAAATAGTCCATATTCAACGTTATTGGAATGCAAGCATCGTGTGTTTCTTGATGAATAAACAGTCATTGAGAAAGTGTTGCCAGTGCTGTGTAAACAAATACAGGGAGATGTCATGTGGAGTGTCTGGTTATCAAATTCAAACCTAAGTTTGTCAGGGTTGCCAACAATTCAAAGTTGTTTTGGATTCTTCAAGAATTAACGATTAATGCCTAGAGTATAGTTGCAAGTCAACCAGGAGAAACATCACCAGCACTTTATTTACAATTTCTCTTGATCTATAATTCTGTGAGAGATTACAAAAATTTTATATGACTGGATCTTGCAGTTGGTGAGAAATCATGTGATGAAACAGGCAGGGAATAACTCCAGCCAGATTTGGCAGCTTGCTGTTTCAGTGAAAAACAAATTGGATGCAAACATAAAACTAAGACCCATGACCTTTTTGAAACATTGAGCTCTGATTGTTGATCTAACCAAGAGTTTACTTGCTGAGTAATTGCTCAGTGAATAAAGGCTGTAGGTTTAGGGGTTTCGGGTAATGCCATAGATGTGGGGAAAGCTGGTTGATGCTGTTTGAATCATCAGATTCGGTAATGTTGTCTGCCCCAATTATAATGCACAATACTGTCTCAAACTTGAAGCATGCTGATCTTGCGTTATATGAGAACTTTGAAGTCTTATTGTGAACTGTAGTTGATTCTAATAGAATAATATTAATGTTTATTAAATTAAAATATTAGTGCTGTCCAATGATTCAGACTTGTTTCATGTGATTTATAACAACAAGCTATCCATGTCACAGGTTTGGAAAAGATATTTTCCTGCATGAATGTGATATATTCTCAAGTCAGTTTATTTTAAGAAAAACATCATATTCAAGTTATTTTAGCCCAAGTTATGGGGAAGCTGAATAAGCTGCAGCTTTTCCCTCGAGGCTAAGGAGTGACCTTTTTATAGAAGTTTATAAAATCACGAGGGGCATGGATATGATGAATAGCCAAGGTCTTTTTCCCAGGGTGGGGAGACCAAAACTAGAAGGTTTAAGGTGAGCGGGGAAATATTTTTAAAAAGAGACCTAAGGGGCAACATTTTCACGCAGAGAGTGATGCGTATATGGAGTGAGCTGCCAGAGGAAGTGGTGGAGGCTGGTACAATTACAGCATTTAAAAGGATCTGGATGGGTATATGAATAGGAAAGGATTGGAGGGATATGCTGGCAAATGGGACATGTCAGTTTGGGATGTCTAGTCAGAATGGATGAGTTAGACTGAAAGGTCTGTTTCTGTGCTCTGACTCTTCAGTACTGTGTTCTCCCTTTTTTTTATTGTTGTTTAAGTAGAAACCTGTTGGTGACTTAGAATCCAGTTTCCAGCAACCCTGCAGAGATCTTCCTTCACACACTAAATTAAGTAACCACTGCAGCTTGGCTTTCCAATCACGGATATTATCAAGGAGGTGCTGCTGGTCCATTCTCTCCACCTCCCTACTGATGAGCTTTTATCAAGCTGATGGCATTGTGTGACAGTCAGAAGCAACAAAAGACCCATCTTTGGATTTTTCCCAGAAATGACTTTTATTTTATATATTGTGAATTTTATGTAAAAGCAAGTTTACACTTTTAAAAAGTTTAAATGGATTTATTGACTAAGGTGGGT
The DNA here is from genome assembly GCF_037043375.1 of Chiloscyllium plagiosum. Taxonomy (NCBI): domain Eukaryota; kingdom Metazoa; phylum Chordata; class Chondrichthyes; order Orectolobiformes; family Hemiscylliidae; genus Chiloscyllium; species Chiloscyllium plagiosum. Next base: position 46,977,580 of record NW_028270163.1, on the reverse strand, counting down.
ACGCTACACAGCTTAAAAATCTAAAATTCTTGCATAGACCACCTGATCTGAATTAGCAGTTTTGTATTTAAATTCTTTAGGACATCTCCGACTCCTAGTCGTACAGTTGTGCTGCAGGGAGGCTCCTTGTTGATGCTTGATGCATCTTAAGTCAGCAGTTTCTCTTGGCTTATTTATCAATACCCTTCATAAAATTATAAATTTAAATAAGTTATTTGTCAGAGAGCTGCACAGCACATTGAGAATGGGGAGTGTAGTGCTAGTGTGCAAGCCTGCCACAGCTAGTAAACTTTGTACTCAGGAGTGCCCACTGCTGCCCCTGCCCAGATACTGATTTGGGATCCAGTGGAATCTGTGCAAATACAATTTGCTTCAGAATAAAACCTTTTTTTAGAAGCCCTGAAGTTTATCAAGCAGCAAGAGTCCTTGTGAATTCTGTTGTGATTGGTTGTGAGACGTGTCCGTTTTTAGAAAGGGCATTCAGCTTTGTAGCTGCAAGAGTGGAGTGGTCACATTTCCACAAGTATATAGTACTGTGGGTCTTGTATGTTGTTATTAAATTATTTAGGACATCTTGCAGCCATTTTGTCATATGTGCCTTTCTTTTACAGCACAATAATTTTGGATTTTCTTTTTTGCTTTCTTTCAGGTCTTTTCAATAATTGTATTTGGCTGCATCACAAGTGAGGGTTACATAAATTCACATCAATCTTCACAGCTGAAATGTATCTTCAATCAGAATGTGGATGCTTGTCATTATGGTGTAGGAATTGGAGTGATTGCATTTCTCATTTGTATAGTCTTCTTTGCTCTTGATGTCTACTTTCCTCAGATCAGCAATGCTGATCAACGCAAGCACATCGTTATGGCTGACCTTGGAATTTCAGGTAGAAAGTTATTTTTTAATCTAAATTTAAAATTAAAATAAATGCTGCCTGACCTGCTTTGTGACTGATCTCCAGCATCTGCAGTCCTCACTTTCTACCCATCAGGAATCTGTCAAAAGCCTTAAATATTCAAGGACTCTGCCCCAAACTCCATGACAAGGATTCTAAGATACTCAACCCTCAAAGTCCTCCTTATCTCGGTCTTAAATTGACACTCCTTTATTTCTCTCTGGTCCTAGACTCTCCCATGAGGGGAAGTATCCTCTTCCAGCATAAGCCCTTCAAGTCCCTTAAAAATCCTATGTTTCAAAGAGATCACCCCTCATTCTTCTTCACTCCAATGAATAGTCCCAATATGTTCAACCTTTTATTTGTCATGCAATTCTTCATACCAGAGGTCCTCCCGTTAAACGTTTTTTGAACACCTCCATTGAAATAATATCTTTCCTTTTTTGCACTTAGGGGACCAAAGTTGCACACAGTACTCCGGATGTGGTGCTGCTAACACCTTGTACATTTGCAGAATGACTCCCTAACACTTATACTCCACCTCCCTTGAAACAAGGATCAACGTTCCATTAGCTTTCCTGACCACCTGCTTCCCCTAGTGTGCTAGCTTTGTGTTTTGTGCACAAGTATCCCCAAGTCCCTTTTGCATTGCAGCTTTCTGCATCATAGAGTCATAGAGATGTACAGCATAGGAACAGACTCTTTGGTCCAACCTGTTTCATCCCTGGTTGTGCAACTGATTTTGTTCAGGCTGTGGTGCTGTACACGACAGCTTGTATCCTTTGAGAGAAAATCAACAATGCTAGTAAAAAGCAAAATACCGAGGATGCTGGACATCTGAAGTAACCACATGACTGCTAGAGGAACTCTGCAGGTCTGGCAGCATCTATGGAGAGAGTTTGAGTTAACGGCTTTGGGTCTAGTGTGAATCCATTATGCAGCGGTCTTCTGGGTGGTGGTATTTCACAGGCAATCTGACTTTGTTTTATAATTTTTTTTGTTGGTGTAGAAGATTTTTGTTATACTTATTGCTTGACTTAGTTATTTGCTGAAGTGCTGTTCTTCCTCTTTTTTTTCCCCTATGGTGGATTTAATGTTTATGCTGGAATGGTTATGTTGTGATACACTGTCTCTGTGGGCAGCTATTCTACCATTGTCTCCAATGACTAATACTTCCAGCCAAGCTACTGAACCTCTGCAACAAATCTTTGTAAACATCTTCTTACCTATCATCTCTTGACCTTTTTTTTGTTATTTCCAGTTCTTGGTTTGAAGGTTTAATAATTTAAAACTCAAAGGCTGAATGTTTATCCCATTGGCAGAACCTGTTATTTGATTTACTTTTTTCACCTGCTTTTCAAGTCTAAATTAACAAAAAAAAGTTTGAGATGGGTGTTGCTGGCTAAAGGCATTTAATGTCCAGAGGACAGTTGGGAATCAACCATATTACTGTGGGTCAGGAGTCCATAGCAGACCAGTAAGGATAGCAGATTTCCTTATTGTGAACCAGATGCATTTTTACAAAAGATGTGCAGGTTAGGTGGATTGGCCATGCTAAATTGCCCAGTGTCCTGGGATGTGCAGGTTAAGTGGATTAGCCTTGGGAAATGCAGGGTTTCAGGGATGGGGTTGCATCTGGGTGGGATACACTTTGGAATGTTGGTGTGGACTCAATGGGCCGAATGGCCTGCTTCCACAATGTCGGGATTCTGATTCTCAAAGAATCAAGTGTTTTTTTTTTTTTGAATTCAGATTTTTTTAAAAATTTAATTCAGATCTCACTATCTATCACGATGGGATTTGCATCCATGGCTCCAGAACTTTACTAGTCCAGTGACATAACCACAACTTCACCACCATCCCAATATCTGCCATTTGATGTTGTTGACTGGCAGCTCTGAACCTGACCTACTGAATCTGTAAGTAGGAGCTTGATTTTCCCCCAACCACATCCCTCTACCCAAAACAAAAAAAGTGGCCAAGAGTGGCTTGCAAATCCATCACTGCAAAACTGACTCCTAGCCGTACAATTGTGCTGCAGGGAGGTTCCTTGTTGATGCTTGATGCATCTTGAGTCAGCTGTTTCTCATGGCTTATTCGTCAATACCCTTCACAAAATTTATAAATAAAATAAAATAAATTTCAAACATTGCTTCCTGAATGTAAACCTCATGCAGTTTTGTATCAGAGTCTAGGGTGTCCCAAGTCTGACTCTTTGAGCTTTGCTTGACTATGATCTTGAGGAAGTAATGAGGTTAGTTACCAACTAGCTACATGCGGTTTCTTGTTTTCAGTCATCTGCTGCATGACATTGCACGGAAATCAAACCAAATATTAATATCATGATCTGGGTGAGAGCAAAAGACGGTCAGTCCATCTAACCTATACTGTTCTTGGGATTTGGATTTTTTTGAAAAATCTACCTTCCTGCTCATAATCCTCCGCTTGCTGGAAGTGGATTTACCAATTATTTATTTTAAAATATTGTTTATTTCCTTAATTCTGGGTCCTAATGAATAGTCTTAAATCCACTTTCTCTGTATCAGTGAAACACTTTTTGTTTAAAAAGAGATCATACCCTAGCTATCCTCCCCTGCCAATCCTTCAAATTTCTTTTCCATATAAACAGTCTTTCCTATAGCTTATCTCCCTCAGCATCTGAATCAGTCTCATAACACTGACCTTGTTCCAATAAACCTACCATTCCTCCAAGCAATGCTGAACTCTGCTTCAGCACAGCCTCACCAAGACCTGATGCAGCTTCAGCAGCCCCTCCTTAGACTTGCAGGTCACAGCCCCAGCCGTTCCTGCAGTCTGCAAGCACTGATCCTACCTCTAGCCAATCCCACAAAACGCTCCAACCCGTTCCTGCTGTTGCCTCGTGTACATCACCATTTCACACACACACTTTATAGTCTTGCTGCCATCTGCTGCTGTGAATTACACTTGCCTCACCTCTAAAATTCAATAAGGTGTTCTGCAGCAGGTAGCTTTACCACTTGACATAGTCAAACTCCAGACTACCAGCACCTCACCTGTGACTATCAATGATACAAATATCTCCGCAAGGGGCCTGGCAATCACTTCCCTAGCTTGCCACAGAGTTCTATGGTACACCTGATCAGGTCCTGGGGATTTATCCACTTGTATACGTTGCAAGACATCCCTCTGTAATATGGACATTTTTCAAGATGTCACCATCTATTTCCCTACATTCTATATCTTCGATGTCCTTCTCACAGTAAACATTGATGCAAAGTATTTGTTTAGTATCTTCCCCCAGCTCCTGCGGCTCCACACAAAGGCCTTGCTGATCTTTGAGGGGCCCTATTCTCTCCCTAGTTGCTCTTTTGCCCTTAATATATTTGTAAAAACCCTTCGGATTCTCATTAACTCTATTTGCCAAAACTATCTTATGGCCATTTTATTATCCTTCTGATTTCCCTCTTAAGTATACACCTACTGCCATTACTCCTGTAAGAATTCACTTAATCTATCTTGTCTATACCTGACATATGCTTCCTTCTTTTTCTTTACCAAATCCTCAATTTCTTTAGTCATCCAGCATTCCTTATACCTACCAGCCTTTCCTTTCACCCTAACAGGACTATACTGTCTCTGGATTCTCATTATCTCATTTACAACATAGAACATAGAACATAGAACAGTACAGCACAGAACAGGCCCTTCAGCCCACAATGTTGTGCCGACCACTGATCCTCATGTATGCACCCTCAAATTTCTGTGACAATATGCATGTCCAGTAGTCTCTTAAATGTCCCCAATGACCTTGCTTCCACAATTGCTGCTGGCAACACATTCCATGCTCTCTCAATTCTGTGTAAAGAACCCACCTCTGACATCCCCTCTAATCTTTCCTCCAACCAGCTTAAAACTATGACCCCTCGTGTTAGTCATTTCTGCCCTGGGAAATAGTCTTAGAGTCGATAGCCAATCTATGCCTCTCATTATCTTGTATACCTCAATTAGGTCCCCTCTTTTCCTCCTTTTCTCCAATGAAAAAAGTCTGAGCTCAGTCAACCTCTCCTCATAAGGTAAGCCCTCCAGTCCAGGCAGCATCCTGGTAAGCCTCCTCTGAACCCTCTCCAAAGTATCCACATTTTTCCTATAATAGGGCGACCAGAACTGGACACAGTATTCCAAGTGCGGTCTAACCAAAGTTTTATAGAGCTGCAACAAGATCTCATGACGATTAAACTCAATCCCCCTGTTAATGAAAGCCAAAACACCATATGCTTTCTTAACAACCCTGTCCACTTGGGTGGCCATTTTAAGGGATCTGTGTACCTGCACCCCAAGATCCCTCTGTTCCTCCACATCGCCAAGAATCCTATCCTTAATCCTGTACTCAGCTTTCAAATTCGACCTTCCAAAATGCATCACCTCGCATTTATCCAGGTTGAACTCCATCTGCCACCTCTCAGCCCATCTCTGCATCCTGTCAATGTCCTGCTGCAGCCTACAACCGCCCTCTATACTGTCAACGACACCTCCAACCTTTGCGGCATCTCCAAACTTGCTGACCCATCCTTCAATCCCCTCATCCAAGTCATTAATAAAAATTACAAACAATAGAGGTCCAAGGACAGAGCCTTGTGGAATACCACTCACCACAGACTTCCAGGCAGAATATTTTCCTTCTACCACTCGCTGTCTTCTGTTGGCAGCCAATTCTGTATCCAGACAGCTATGTTCCCCTGAATCCCATTCCTCCTGACCTTCTGAATGAGCCTACCATGGGCAACCTTATCAAATGCCTTGCTGAAGTCCATATACACCGCATCCACAGCTCGACCCTCATCAACTTTTCTAGTCACATCCTCAAAGAACTTGATAAGGTTTGTGAGGCATGACCTGCCCCTCTCAAAGCCGTGTTGACTGCATTTAATCAAGCCATGCTCTTCCAGGTGGTCATAAATCCTATGCCTCAGAATCCTTTCTAACACCTTGCAGACGACAGACGTGAGACTCACTGGTCTGTAATTGCCGGGGATTTCCCTATTTCCTTTGCCTCTCTCCAGTCCTCAGGTACGACTCCAGTGGAGAGCGAGGATGAAAAGATCTTCACAAGTGGCGAAGCAATTGCATTTCTCATTTCCCAAAGCAGCCGAGGACAAATCTGGTCCGGGCCTGGCGACTTGTCAATCTTAATGTTTGACAAAATTTTCAGCACATCAGCTTCCTCTATCTCTATCCATTCCAGCATGCACACCTGCTCTTCAAAGGTTTCATTCACTACAAAGTTTGTTTCTTTCATAAAGACAGAAGCAAAAAACTCATTTAGGGCTTCCCCTACCTCCTCAGACTCCACACACAAATTCCCTATGCTATCCCTGATTGGCCCTACTCTTTCTTTGACCATTCTCTTATTCCTCACATAAGTGTAAAATGCCTTTGTGTTCTCTCTAATCCGTTCTGCCAAGCCTTTCCCGTGCCCCCTCCTGGCTCTCCTCAGACCATTTTTGAGCTCCTTCCTCGCCTGCCTGTAATCCTGTAGAGCTGAGCTTGACCCTAGCTACCTCCACCTTACGTAAGCTGCCTTTTTCCTTTTGACGAGAAGCTCCACCGCTCTCGTCATCCAAGGTTCCTTTATCTTACCACTTGCCTGTCTCAGAGGGACATATTTATTCATCACTTGCAACAACTGTTTCTTAAACAGTCTCCACATGTCTATAGTGCCTTTACCATGGAACAATTGCTCCCAATCCATGCTTCCTAACTCATGTCTAATCGCATCATAGTTTCCTCTTCCCTAATTAAATATCCTCCCATTTTGCCTAATCGTCTCCTTCTCCATAGCTATGTAGAATGTGAGGCAGTTGTGGTCACTATCACCAAAATGCTCTCCCACCACAAGATCTAATACCTACCCCGGCTCGTTTCCGAGCTCTAAGTCTAGAATGGCCTCTCCCTTCGTTGGCCTGCTAACGTACTGAGTTAGGAAACCCTCCTGAACACACCTTACAAAAACAGCTCCATTCAAATCTTCTGCTTGAAGGAGGTTCCAATCAATATTGGGAAAGTTAAAGTCACCCATTACAACAACCCTACTACGTCCACACTTTTCCAAAATCTGCTAACCTATGCTTTCTTCTATCTCCCTGCTGCTATTGGGGGGCCTGTAGTAAACCCCTAATGAGGTGACTGCTCCCTTGCTGTTCCTAATTTCCACCCATACTGACTCGGTAGGCAGATCTTCAACAATGGAAGCTTCTGTAGCTGTGACACCCTCTCTGATTATTAGTGCTACACCCCCTCCTCTTTTTTTTTTTCCCCCCTCCCTATTCTTTTTAAATGCTCTAAACCCTGGAACATCCAGCAACCATTCCTGCCCCTGAGAAACCCATGTCTCTGTTATGGCCACAACATCATAGCACCAGGTACTGATTCATGCTCTAAGTTTGTCACTTTTATTCCTGATACTCCTTGCGTTAAAGCAAACACACTTTAACTGATACCTTGGTTCCTTGCCAGGAAATTCCTTCCCACTAGCTGGTCTACCTCTTGCTATTGCCTCATCTGCATCAACTCTCACCTCCTGTATACAGCTCCAGTTCCCAACCCCCGCCATACTAGTTAAACCTACTCGAGCAAACCTTCCACCCAGGACATTGGTCCCCTTCCAGTTCAGATGCAACCTGTCCTTTTTGTACAGGTCCCACCTTCCCCAGAAGGCATCCCAATTATCTACATATCTGAAAACACACCATTCTGCTTTATCACTGTTGGCCACAGAAATGTCTGTCTGTGCCTCTGACTAGAGAGTCCCTATTGCAATTGATCGCTTAGAACCTGATGCACCCCTCATTGCATTAGAGCCAGTCTCGATACCAGAAACTTGGCTGTTCATGCTACAGTCCCCTGAGAATCCATCAACCCCCTACATTTTCTAAAACAGCATGCTTGTTCGAAATCTGGTTAGCCACAGAAGATTCCTGCACTACCTGCCTACCTCTGAGTTGACCCATGTATGTAGCTGTATCTGCATCTTTTTTCCTTCCTATAACTGCCTTCCCTCACACTGTCTTTCCTCTTGTAAATTCCTCATTGCCTCTAACTGTCGCTCTAACTGATCCAGTTGTTCTGATTAGGATTCACAACCAATGGCATTTACTACAGATATAATCCTTAGTAACCCATAAACTCTCCCTAACCTCCCACGTCCGACAAGAAGAGCATTTGATTCTGCTAGGGGCCATTTTTGCTTCTTACAATCTGCAGACCCAGAAATTAGCAGTCTTATTCCTCTACAAAAACTGCTCCAGAGTAACTTAATACTTTATGACTTATGCTTCTTGATTAAACTTAAAAATATATCTCAAAACATAATCAAGAAAGCACCCACTCTACTGCAAACTTTCTGTAAGGCCTCACTTAAAACTGCGCACTTATCTGTTTCTGTGATGAGACCTCTCCCAAGCAGGTCCCTTCAAGATCCATTGTGAATTTTACCGTTTGTTAATTTTCCCAGATGCACGCTAATGTCCAGCGATACATGAATTTAACAGCAAAGGCAGTAACTGTGTGTGTGTGTCCGTGGTGCTGCCTTTATCTGTTCCCCTCCCTTTTAAAAGTGCTGTTGTTTTGGAGAAAAAAGTCAAAGCAAGGTGTGAACCCCTAATTACATTGCATGTATCGGAGTAAGAGGTCTATTGTTGACCATTTGTTCAATTTAAATTTTTTTTTTTTGCACCAATCTCCAGTTGTCTGTTTAATGCCTGCACTGGTGCTGGTTTGTGAGTAGTTGCTAATAAGTTGACCTGCTGGTGCTGTTGTCCTCACAGGCTGCTGGACCTTCCTGTGGTTTATTGGCTTTTGTTTCCTCACCAATCAATGGGTGTCAACAACTATTACCCCAGCTGTAGGTGCGGATAGTGCACGGGCTGCCATCGCCTTTACCTTCTTCTCCATTTTCAGCTGGGTAAGTACTAGAGCTTGTTCTTACTGTGGTTTTCTTCATCTATGCCTTAGGGGCAACTTTTTCACACAGGGTGGCACATGTATGGTATGAGCTGCCAGAGGAAGTGGTGGAGGCTGGCACAATTAGAGCATTTAAAAGGCATCTGCATTGGTATATGAGTAAGAAGGGTTTAGAGGGATACGGGCCAAGTGCTGGCAGGTGGGACTAGATTAAGTTGGGATATCTTGTCAGTATGGACAAGTTGGACTGAAGGGAATGTTTCCACGCTACGTATGACTATTGAAATAGACATGTAGAGACTATTTTAACACAAACGTACCACATCCTTTGGGATTCTTTCCTCCTCCCCAGGATAAGGTTTGTATAAATATTTTTGCAGTTCTTCAGGGGAAGAGAAATGTGGAGATGGGTTCAACTAAGGCATTTGAAGACATTGGATGATTATTTGGTTAAAAAATAGTAATGTGCAAGGGTATGGGGAAGGAGCAGGCAAGTGATGCTGGGTAATGATGAGCCAGTGTAGGCATGATGGGTCAAATAGCCTCATTCTGAGTTGTAAAATTGCTGTCGTTCTGAAGATGATGTAATCAGAATGGGGCTGCTAAAATGTTTAGTTGGATTTTTCAATAGAGAAATAAAACAATTGAATTAAGATAGTCTGTGTTCATTATAATTGTTTGTGGTGTTTTCTTGAAATTGAATGCACACCACTCGTGAGTAGCACGGTGGCACAGTGGTTAGCACTGATGTCTCAGTGCCAGGTTCAATTCCCACCTCGGGCAACTGTCTGTGTCGAGTTTGCACATTCTCCCCGTGACTGCGTGGGTTTCCTCTGGGTGTCCGGTTTCCTCCCATGGTCCAAAAATATGCAGGTTAGGTGAATTGGCCATGCTAAATTGCCCGTAGTGTGGTTGGGTGAAGGGGTAAATGTAGGGGATTGGGTCTGGGTGGGTTGCTTTTTGGAGGGTTGGTGTGGACTTGTTGGGCCGAAGGGCCTGTTTCCTGTAATCTAACACCACTCGGATATTGATATTTTACCAGCTTCCTAAAAGCTAAAAAGGAAACAATTATTTAATTAGGCAGACTTTTCAATTCATCAGTTGCTCATTCAGTGCATCAGGTTAAATAATTACTGCTCGTCCTTTTAAATAATTTTTTTTAAGAGTCTGTTAGAAAAATAATCCATGTTAGGCAAAGTGAGTTTATCTCTGGAGATCAAGCTACTTCCCAAGTCAACTGCTTTGTATTGATTTACAGTAACAGTCTGAATTGCTTGAATACTTCCTGATGCTGCTAATTGAGGTCAAGAGACCCATGTTTGTGTGTGGGTTGGATCGTTAAATGCCTGTGAACTGAAACAATTAGTTTCATCAAACACCAATCCATAAGTTAAACTGTCACATCTACTATGTTGATTCCTTCTCAATCTAAGTTAAGGGTGGCAGCAATACTAAAATTGGCTTAAAGACCAGAAAATTGCCATTTATTTAAGTAGAGAAGAGTTCTGATCAACCTCTCACTACTTTTTGAGAAGCTAAAGAGTAGATCAGGATAATAAAGAATTGCCTTATTTAATTACACAATTGTTTCAAAAAGTTCCTCTTATGCTCTTCAAGGGTCTTGTAAGGTATCCAGGTGGTAGACTAATGAGTAAAGTTAGATCACATGGGGTTCAGTTTGCCAATTGGATACAAAATTCTCTTAATGGTAAGAGACAGGGTGGTAGTGGACACTTGTCTTTCAGACTGGAGGCCAGGATATTGTTGGGAATGGAAGGTTTGAATTATAAAACAGGAGGTTTTTTTTTCGTTAGAGCATAGGAGGTTGATAGGTGACTTTTTATAGAGGTTCAGAAAATTCATGAAGTATAGATAAGGTGAATAACCAGGCTCTTTTCCATAGGATTGGAAAGTTCAAAACCAGGGGTTATACGTTTAAAGTGAGAGGTGAAAGTTTTTAAAAAGATTACAAAGGACAGCACTTTTCCACCACTTCCTCTGGCAGTTCGTTCCACACATGAACTGTGTAAACAGGTACAGTTAAACGTTTAGACATCTGGATAAGTACATGAATATGAAAGGTTTGGAGGGATTTGGGCCGAGCATAGGCAGGTGGAACTAGTTTAGTTTTTAGGAACATGGTTGGTGGAGACAGGTTAGACCAAAGGGTCTGTTTCTATTCTGTATGACTCTGTGCATGAAATAGCAACTCCTCAAAATCTTGGCCTAATCTTGTGATTTGTCTCTTTGTACCCCACCTCACCACAAAATTCATAATCAATGGCCATAGTTTCATACAAAATCTAAAGGTGCTTACAGGTGTAACATGACAGGCAGGTTGTCTGATCTCCAGTGATTGCAAGTGGCTATCACGTTCACTTCAGTAATAGAAGGTATAAGCTTTTACCTGTATTTGGGGTGGACCAATTGTTAAAGTGGCCTAAAATTGTTATCCCTGTTAAAGTTCTTCGAAACTTCAGAGTTTCTTGCATTTAAGTGTATGCCCCCTAGTTCTGGATTCCCCAACCGCAGGGGAAAGACTTTGTCCATGTCCCTCATAATTTTGTAAACCCCTCGGCCTCCGACACTCCAGGGAAAACAGCCCCAGCCTGTTCAGCCTCTTCCTATAGCTCAGATCCTTCAACCCTGACAACATCCTTGTAAATCTTTTCTGAACCCTTTCAAGTTTCACAACATCTTTCCGATAGGAAGGAGACCAAAATTGCACACAATATTCCAGCAGGTTAGAGATACCTTCTTCTTTCAGCTTGTTTTGTTTCTGCAGTCAGAAATCTGTACTGTTTGAAAAAGCTCTTGAAATATAAGCTGACAATTAGTTGATGGAGTTTGATAGCTGGTATTCCATATTTTATACTACAAGCATCTGACAGTCCTGTGTAGCACTTTCTCACCATTGATATCTCTAAGTGATGCTTAGGTTGAAAAATGTTAATTGCTCTCAAGTATTGACATCGAAACATTAGCAATTATTATGTAATAAATGTTCCCATTTAATATGGGAATGAGAACAGAGATAATGATTATTTAGGGTGGAATCTCCACACTTGGAGAGAATGCTATCACTTTTTTTTTTCCTTTTTTTTTCCTTTCCAAGTCTCTTTCCACCTTTTTTGGATTGGGAGTGGTTACCATCATTTTGTTGTCACTAAGTCAAAATCCTAGAAACTCCTCTGTACCAGTCTTGTGGCTGTACATGGACCACGACATGGATGTGGTGTTTCAAGAAGACGGCTCTTTTCTGGCTTCGAGAGGGCAATTGGAAATGGACATAAAATGCTGGTTTTTGCCAGTGACCGTCATTGCAAGAATTTTTAAAATATAAATGTCATTAACTAGCTTTATTACATAACCAAGAATAGAAGGGCACCTGGACTGGTACACCAGCTGTTCTGTTTTGTGCAGGATAGTGAAAATTAAGTGTGTGCAATCCTGGGTGTGACTTATATACAGGAAATGTGACTCACACTTCATTGAATTTCCTATGCCACACATCCAGGCTCAGCTATAAATCTTGATGTGTCATACAATGTAGGGTTGATATAGTTCCTGATCTTAACTCTTGACATTACCTTCTGTTTAGGGATTGCTATCTTGTTTTGCCTACAAGAGGTATCGCATGGGTGTAGAGGACTTCAATGAGAAGTATGTGGATCCATCAAACGATTACCCTCCGTATCCCAATGTTACTGACAACTACCAGCAGCCGCCATTTGGTAACACTGCCCGGTCGGAATCTGAGGATTACAAGCCACCTACATACTAAACCAAAGTGAGCAGTTCTGCCTGCAGCTCCTGGAGTGTGAGGCAAACTGAACCATACAATGGCAAGCAGGAAGAGACATTTGCTGTTACAATAATAGTCTTTGTTTTCAATCTCGCTTTACCCTGTCACCTCTCTTCTTTTCCCAGCTATAATGCCCTGGCTCCTTGATAGGAAACCTGGTAGCATACCTTCTATGACACCACTGGCCACCAGAAGTCTGTGTGTGTTGCAACCTCACTGGGTCGCTTTCACTTCCTCACTATGAAGCGATGGTAAGTCTCTGCTTGGCATCTGTAAGCAGCAGTGCACTCCTGAAAGGGAGAGTGTCGTAAAGAGCGACCTTTGACGCCACCCCACTTCCCTCCCAGCTCTTTCCTTTCCACTTCTTCTCAAAGTTAACCTTTCAATTTGAGATCCTGTTCATCCAAACACCAAGCTGTTGCAAGTTTCAGTTTCCAGTGTCACTCTTTCAACCTCACTGTTTAAATGTTATCATTTGTGATAATATCATACGCTAAAATGATCTTTTAAATGTATTCCGAACCATTTTTACAGCTATTAACTAGGTAACCATTCTTGGTTTTTAATTGATTGCAGGACACTTTCTTCACGTAATTTACAAGCACCTATCAGTTTGTTCCTATATATGTTGTAAAACCTAACCTTTCACTGTTGGGACTCTGATACTCCTTCCCATATGCATAGTACATTTCCTCATTGATTGCGTTGGTTTGGGAACTCGCTGGTCAGAACCCTGCCTCTAATTTTGGCAAAGGCATCATCAGCAAAAGCTGTTTGTAGAAAATCACCTTGTTCCTGTGCTGCCTGAGCCCCCAGGAGAACCACAGCTTGATATAGTCCCGTTTGCTTGAAACCATTTTAATTCTATCTCTACTTCAATCAATATGTCTCTAGCACTGTCCATTAGATCCTCCTCTGAAGCCCTACCCAAAAACCTTTCCTGAACAATGTGTTTTTGTTAGTAAAGTGCACCAGGTCACCATGCACTGACAATTTAAAGGTTGCATCGGAGTGGTTTGAGCCACAGTGCCAGGCAAACACTAGAGCTGCCCACAATTGCTGAACGTGACTTGCATTTGTAAAAGGGGAGGTTGGCAGCAGCAGAATAGACAGAAAGTAAAGAGGGCACACATGAAGTAAATAGTGGGTGTGAGCTCAAGATAAAACCTTTTTAGTACAACATTAAATATCCCAATCACAGAATAGCATCAGAAAATATCACCATTCAGCTGAAGGGAATTATTTCAGTTTGAAGCATTACAGGGTGATGAAAAATGTATTTGAGTAAGTGCAGGCCTGTGAAAATTAATGGATGATTTATGGCACGAGTACAAGATGAACAAGTGAATTGTGTATAAACTGTGCTCCAATTTTAACTAGTTGAGAATGACAAAAGTTGAGTTATGATGACAAGATTGGAAGTTAGATTTATGATAACCTGAATGCAAAGATTTAAGTGAAATACTGTCTCTGGTGAAGTGAATTTAAATCTGTTCATCAACCGCATATAAATTTCATTGCTGTTCTAAGGGAAGGATTTCAATGTATTAAACTCCCACCTCCCACTGTATCTGTTCTGAGTAGAAACATTTATGCAGATTCTTAACTGAGTCTGACACTCTTGAAGTTCAGCATTAGATTTTTGAACTTGTGGAGATTTCAGATGTTTGCAGCCAGGGATTGGTTAGGAAATATTTTGTACCTTTTTACATTTACTATGGTCCATATGCTCATCACCCAGTGTTTTTCCACAACTTTAAAAAGACCGATTCTGATCATTTCATTGCTTTTAGCCAAGACCCTAGAATAAATTTTTCCATTGGCTTTTCCTGATTGGCGTAGGTAACTTTTGATGGAACCCCTACAGATATAGTGAACAACATCTTCCTTGTATATCACAGGGTTGCAACAGTGTTTGGGAGAAACTGCCCATTCCAGGCATGTTTTGTCACTCAATAACACAGTCCCTGCACTTTGAGCTTGTAAAAAGACTCCATTTCATGTCTGCATTGAATCCATAAATATCCAGCAAAATCAGTTGGATACAGTTTGAAGCCTTTGTGACCTTTTTGAATGATTGCTCTATTTAATTGCAAGTGGCCGTAGGACATGTTTTAAGGTAATGAGGTAGAAGTTGGACCAATCAATTGAATCACGTCATTGATTGATAAACTTGTGCGTTTCTGGTAAAATAAATCTAATAGAATAGTTAAATATCAATATAATGCCAATTTATAATGTTTATAGGATATGAAGCATACTATTGTGCTTTACATCCCTGTGCTCCCTTAGGAGATGATTCCTCAGGAATTGGTCTCCCATTTATTCCGATAAGCTACACATCCCTGGGACAGACACTAGGCTGAGCCAAACTTGAACTAGTCTTTATGCAAACTGTTCAATACTTGTTCTCTTTTTGCAGGGAGGTTTGAACAGCTTGTCATCCACTGTTTGTGGTTCACAGTTTGTCACCTGCAATAGTAACCTTAAAGCATTCCTGGAACAAGGGAGCTCGCCAAATGCTGGGTGTGAACTAATTGATCCCACACTGATCTTTTCTGGTTACATTGTTTGTAGCAGGTTTTTTATTTCATATTAGGGTGTATAAATGAATATAACCTGTGCATTTGAAATTACATACTGCAAGGAATTTACTTGAAATTTGTCTGGATTTCTTCATTTCAGACATGGTGATATGTTTATAAACATCTAAATTAGGCCAGACTCAGACTATAGAAATACTGTTTACAGATGTTACATAGAACCTAAAACTGAGTAAGTAATCCAAGCTGCGCGCACAGTTCAGATTAAAATAACCCAGGAGAGTGAACTGTTGTGATTTAAAAACAGGGACAAGCTGATGACATTGAACATCTGCTTTGGGTGGTTAAATTACATAAGTGTCAATGGTTGTATTCAATCACTAAGTCAGAGTTACAGGATTGGAGATGGGACAAGACGTTCTGGGCATGTCTGTTATTGTGAAGGCATTAAATCATGGCATCATACTTTTCAGGGAAGATTTCTAAGATCAGATGGCATTTTTAAATTTTTTTTTTTGAAGTGTTCCTCCTGGTGTTGTGGCCAATTTGATTTTACTCTACAACTGATCACTAAAACAGAAAATTATGGTTTTGGGAGTTTTTGCAATGCTTGTATTGACTTGATGAAAGGCACTAAAAATACTTATTGTAATTCATCTGATTTGATACAAGTCTCAAATCAGACATTTTGGGAGTATGAGGTGCCAGAGGGGAGAGATCCATTGTTCTTGTGACAGGTGAAACCGCTCCGGTGCATTGTGTGGTATACAGTCATGATCTTGAGATTTTCATTTGCATTAGGAGCAAAGCTTATTTATTTGTGACTATTTCCACTAGGTTAGAATGTCTGTCTGTAATCTCCTCCACCCCAATAGTTTGGATCCAGGTTTTTTTGTTGCAATCAGTTTGAATATTTAAAAAAGATGCTTTCCAATTGCCTTAATGCATTCTGAATAAAAGCAAAGATCTTCAGATGCTGGAAATCTGAAATTAAAAACAGTGCTGGAGAAACTCAGCTGGTCTGCCATCCTCTGAAAAGAGAGAGTTAAAGTTCTGAGTTCAGTGTGATTTTTTTTTTTTGAGGTGTTCTGAAGACTTGTATCGGACTCTAAATGTTTAGTTTCTCTGTCCAGAGATTCTACCACTCCTGCTGAGTTTCACCAGCATTTTTTGTTTTAATTAATGTTCGTTGGGCTGACTGGACAATATATATTCATCAATGAAAAGAACAAATTTAGCAACTTTCAGAATTGAATCATCTTGTTCCAAAGCTGGACTTCTGCAATTTTTTTAAATAAAAAAGGCAGGAAATGCACAGCACAGTCAGAATCTGAGCAGCTGCCTAACGGGCTCATGGTGTGGATGAAAGTCTCCTGAATCAGCGTGGTTAACATTTCGCTTTCCTGCTATGCTCCTGTATTATTTTTAAAATCTCTACTTGGAGCTTTCTATATTTTGTGCAAAGATGCTTTTCCAAAAGCATTAGACCAATGGTAGGAACTTTGGGGAGGAAAAGTGTCTGGAGCGCACACGTCCCTAACCGAATTATAGCTGTAATAAACTCTTCAGGGCTGTCCCTTCAGTGCTGAGGAGTTGGAAGAAGTTATTTAACTCTGTATTAAAATTAAGATCTACATCATTTCTGGAATCCACAAATAAATTGTTGCTTAAGTTAGATTTGTTTTCTTTTATATTCTGTAATTTGTCTAATAACCAAAATCACTCTTATTTGGTAAAAGGAATCCTTTGTATTCTTTATAAACTACTGAAATAGGTTTTTTTTTAAAAAGATAGATTAATATGATGTAGCTTTTGGTTCATTGTGGCTTCTATTGATTTGAATGTTAAATTTAAAAACTTGGCAAAAATTGCACTGAGAGTGTTGCATATTAACTGGCAATTTGGTGCAAGATGTCTGCAGGACAGGTGGAGCTGTGCAGATTTTTGGCATTATTTCAGCATTCAAGTTGAGGTACTGTCTGGATTGGACATGTCTGTTGTCAGGTGCAAGTAGAAACCACCCCCTCCACTGTGTGGTACTGTGACCAGTTTGGCACTAGGAACATATCACGCCAAATCACAGCAGCACAGCATGTGCTCCTATTGTACTGTGGTGTGCAGAGCTGTAGCACAGTATGTAAGCTGGTGCCAGTTGTCAGTTTTTAATCTATTAATTTTCACCTGAATCCACTGTGTAAAGACTCCAACTGCACCAAGCTCGAATGAACACTTTGCTTTAATATTGATGCACTGCTCAGTTAAAGAATGGTTGAACAGCAACTTAAGATCTGCACTAGGAGATAGCTTTTATTGAAATGGGAATTTTCCAGGTTAATTCTCAAATTCATAAAATTAGGGATCTTCTTTTAAGGTATTAGCAATATGCTTGGTCTATATTCATTTGGTACAGATGCCTTTTTGTACCGGACTTGTTAATTACAATTGAAAAGTGCCAAATGATGGAAAGTCAATTTCACACAGTTTCTGGGTAAGTGTTCTGACTTGTTCCCACCCTCTTTTTTTTTTTTTGTTTTGAGGGCTATGTGTTTTTCTTATGACAAGCCTGAGTTCCTAATTCTGATCACTATCCACTGATTTCCCCACCTAGTTACTGATAAAGCCCACTTTGGGAAAAATATGGTTTAGCTGTGATGTCCTTAGAATATTGAAACCTATGGATTGATACATAACAGGAGTTAGTGCCTTCAGAAGAAAAAAATATTTTTCCTTCACTTTGCCAAGATGGAAGATTATTGCTTTTTAATTGTTGAGGTAATAGGGATAGCAATTGGTTGGGTATTTGAAGAATGAGCTTTTATTTTAAAATCATGTGGACTGTACATTCAACAACCAAAGATTTTATTTTGTACTGCGAAAGCAAAAGAAACTGCTGTGAACCTTTGAACATTTTATACCTGGTTCTCCTGCTGTGGCTTCAAATGCCTTTTGTCATTAATATTGATTTGTATTGGAGCTTACATAGGCATTTTTCACTGGACTGAAGCTTTCAAATAAAGTTATTGATTATAATGCTCAATCCACTGTACAAATAAACACTTTTTTCAAAAGTAGTGACTGGTGTCGGCTGACATTTTGTTACAGAAGAGTCTAATAATCTTGTCTTTAGATAAGATCAAGTATCTGTAGTTATGCAGAAAATACTTTAAACTTTGAATGTAGGATGTTCAATTCACTGATCGCTTCAGAGTATCCTACACTACAGATAAAGACTGCAGTAGGACTCCCTGACAGGAAGGAACAGTGATGTATTTCTAAGTCAGGTTGGTTGAATGAGGAGAACTTGCAACTGGTGGTTTCTTTTCCTTCACCTGTTGCCCTTCCATGTGGTATAGGTCATTTAATCTGAAAAGCAAATGTAAGGGATCTTGGTGCCTTGCTAGACCACAAGGCAGAAGCTGTTTTTTTTTGGATCAGGGAGTGGTAGATGATCACAGTTGATCATTCAACTCCTCCCTGTTTCCACTTGCTCCCTATACTGTATAACCTAGACTTCTCCTTGGAGAAGTCAGAGTTAATGCTTTGGGTTCCGTGACCCATCTTCATTTCTTTTAATTGCTTTCTATGGCAAGCCAAGACAAAGTTCTGTAAGCTTTCAAGTAGGCTGAGAAGTCATGATGCTGAACCTTGGTCACAAAATTTGATTTCTGAGGAGACTGGAAAACTTGGCTATGGTTTGAAACAGTTGCTTCCATAGTCAAATTAAATACTATCTCTGGTAACGACCATCCTCTAAAAGCCAGGATCAACAAAATTTTAAACATAGACTGCAGTTTCTGTTTAAATTGCAAACTATGTACATGGCAAGTATAATGAAAGTAGATCATGTGAATTGATTCAGTAGTTCACTCTCCTATAGAGAGATCAGCCTCTGTCAGGACTGTTCTCCTTGCTAAGAAGTTGAGCACCTCCCCTCAGACCTGCTGTCCCCAGCTCACAGCAGAACACAACTGGAGTTCCACATTTCAAAACAGCAATGCATGCAAAATTACCTCCACTCTTCTTTGGTGTGGACTGTAATGTTATCATAAAATGAGATAACATCAGCAACTAATTGCTTACTTCTTGGTATCTGGATCTAGCCTCTATCACCCTAAATCTACATCACCCAACTCAGCAACTTTTGTATCTTTGTATGTGCTTTCCACTTGTATTCAATCTGATTAGAAGTTATGATTTCAATTGTAAATTGTCTTCATTTCTTCTGAGATCCGTTTCTATTTTCTGTTTCTCTAATCAGTTATGGGAATGTTGAAAAGAAACATTTTGTAGAATAGCTTCAGGCAGGACCAACAGACAATATTCACTTTGGTTTCCATTTATTTTACAATATTTAAAATAAACCAATGTAACTAGATGACAGCCCTTGGATTTAAAATGAATTGATGTATTTGAGCACTCTGATCACCAAAATATCACCATCCATTCTAATGGCAGTGAAGATTGATCAATAGTTGTATGGCAGTTGAGATTGATCAAATGATTTTAAATTAATGGGGGTTTTTGTTTAAGTTAGTTCCAGTATCAATTACTCAGTTTAAAAATAAATAGTGACTAATAATAAACAAGGTTCATTTTTCCATCCCCCTCTGTTCTATTCCAGTGTTAATGATAACAGTATCCACCTTTAGCTAGCTGCAAAGTTAATTATTTGCAACAAAATGAGTTGTCACAGTAGCCTGCATTGAAATACCAATTAAAGAACACATCAGGGACTGACAAATTTTCTGTTACTGTTTCAGAGCCAGTAATTGAGGATTGTGGGTATTGAACTATGCTGAAAAGCTCCTGTGTGGTCCTTTGATTAAGACATAGCACTCAATTAGAAAAAGCTATTTAAAAATGTATGCTGATATTTATTTTTTAAAATAATGAAGTACATTAGGTACTACATCTTTGGGAGGGGATAGAGGTGGATGTATTTTCATGGATTCGGTTCACTTTTGTGATTGCTAGAAGGCATGTTTGTATTGGACAGGAGATGAAAGGTTAATTCAGTTTGGTTGTTGGCTCGTATGAAAAATATGCAAGGTTCGAGAGTACTGAACCAGTCCCGCTGCCACAGTCAAAATGCAACAGAAGTTCCAACAGGGCTTTTTGCATCATTTGAAATAGTGCAGCTAATTTCAATTTGCAAATGAGAGAAAACTGACTGTTAGCAGACCCAACAGCATTACGAAAACTCCTCTGTCTCCAACTGAAAGTACAAGTGTAGAAGAAAGAATGGACTAGCCTTGACTGTAACGTGTCCGACCACCTTAATGAGTTGCCCAGAATTGCATGAGGACAAAACACTGGAGATTACACTCAATATTGGTCAACACCTTAGAAGCAGGAGAGAAAATTTGCAAGGGTGGGGCACGTCAGGGAATGGAGCATTAACTTCAGACCTGCAGATTTTCAAAGAGTTTTCTTGGTGATTTGCCCTGTTCCCTACAAGCAAGTTGCTTTGAAGCAATGAACTGGCGTGCATCCTCTTGCCTGCTGTTCTCCTTGTCACTGTTGACACATGACTGATTGTCATTTGCAAAATAGCAGCGCCGACAGGTTGCTCGGTACATGTCTGTTCCACCAATCACTTCAACCTGTCAAGACAAAAGAAGGTATTACATTAAATCATAAAGGGGAGAAAAAGGAGTCCAAAAGAACTGCATTCAGGTAACATCTTGCAGCAGAAATAATTTGTTATTTTAAAATGTCACACCCATTCTGTTAGAATATGGAGTTGACTGTTCAACTCCTCCCTGTGCCATAATTCCAATGGACCATTTGCTGATTTCTATCACTCAATCCATTTGAGCTCCTACAGAATAAAATCCATCCTTCAATCGACTCAGTATCTAATAACCTTTGCCTGAAAGTCTGAAGAGATTCTTTTATTTAGCTTTGGCTCAGTTCATGGTACTTTCGCCTCTGTGTTGCACTGGGATTTGAAACTCACAAACCTTCATTTCAAAGAGCAAGCGGCTGTCCTGTGGGGATATCAAACAGAGTCCCCTTGCCTGCTTTCTCCGGTGGATGCAAAAGATCCCATGAAGCTATCTGGAAGGGTAGCAGGGCTTCTAGCTCCCTGGCCAATATGTATACCTCAACTTTACCATGAAAAATAGATTATCTAGCTAGAGTTTGCAGTGCTCAAAATGTCTGTCCCCTCCATCAGAACAATCAGCACATTTCAGAAGTACCTTCATTGACTGTAAAATGCTTGGAATCACCTTAGTCATGAAAAGGTGCTACACAAATGTAAGTCTTTTCCCAATTTCGTCCTCCTTCATGCTGCAAGTTTTGACCTTGACACATTAACAGCAAGCATTCCCTTTCTTTGTTATCCATTGGCTGACCGATTCAGGTGAGAGTTCATCAAGCTCTCCTGAACCAGGAGCTGCAATCACTGCTTCAAACTCAGCCAGCAGGAAGCCAATGGGAGTCGACGATTTCTCCAGACCTGCTCGCCAACAGGAAAGTCACATTCGTTGACTTCTTTTCTCCCATCTCAAACATGTTAACCCTCCAATCAAACTCTTGAATGTCTCTGGCACACACCTGTTCTATTCCAACTCTGATTGCTTGTTCACCCCTCGTTAAATTCTTGCTTTGGTACTAAAACCAGTTTTATTTTTCCTCCCATTACGCCATTCAAAATATCTTGACACAGTTTCCCTGTACTAAAGATGCTATGCCAACAACTTATACAATATTTTAGAGGAGCTAACAGTTCACCCAAAGAAAAAGTTAAATGAAACCTGTTTAGATAGAATATTTCAGTTTATGTAGTTAAAGCTTCTACTCATAGATCACCTCTATGTCAGAGTGTTTATGGCTGCACTAGTTTCCTTTCTCTCTCTGTTACAAGTAATTGGCTAGTCAACTGACACTTGACTGAATTGCCAAATGGCTGAATAAATTGTCACTAAATCTCTTAAAGCCCCTACAATGGCTCAGTGAGTCTGAACAATCTGAAATCAAACCTTAGAGACCAAAGAGTGCAATATCTGTACCAAAACAACAGATCTCAGCTGAAGAGTTAAGGGAATCCGGGACTAGAATTGCACTGCTGGGATACAGGAGACAATACTCACTCACCTGGATTGTGAACAATGCTGTGATCATACTTGGAACCCCCTATTACTATAAATAACAAGTGGCCAATTGGCAAGATGATAGATGACACCTGGCAGTTCCCTCTATAGTGGGATAGTTCTCTCAGGAAGGGAAGAGAACAAAGTACAGATTAAGAAAGTGGGAGATAGACAAACACAAACCTCTTTTTCACTCCCCAGCCTCTTGGTATAAGCAGCTTCCCTGTAGCACTCCATGCACACAGCGCTCAGTTTCACTACACTCTCCGCCAGGGGAACAAGATTCAGAATGTTGCCAAAAGCCTGGAGAAACAAATAGAATTGCTCAGACTCTAAAAGGGGAAATAATTAATAGGATTTTGCTCTTTCACATACTGTTGCTGTGCCACATCAAACTGACCTTGTGCCATTTGAAGTGACAAATTAGTTATTTCTCGCTGCCACACAGCAATAATGCTGCTTCCTTACTCTCACTGCAATCAGGAAAGACAACTCCCAGTTAATTCCAGAAGTTGAGAATTGCAGGGCAAGGAGACAGGCATACATGTGGTAGAGAAGATTTACCAGGATTGTACTGAGAGGATTCAACCATAAAGGAACCTCAATTATTTGAATATTAATTATCCGAAGGAGATCTCAAGATCCCAATAGAAACATTAAATTAAAGGGGGTGTTCAGTGTTGGGGGGAGGTCAGGAGTGGGGGCAGACGGACGTGGTGTTGGATGGGGTTTGGGGGTGGGGGGGGCGTTGCGGCTCGTGCGCGATGTGCTGCTGCCCAGTCTCCTGAATGGGGAGCAGACTTAACAGAAAACTCTGAGACCTAGAGGAAAGGTATTGAATCAGTTAACCGAATAATCAAATATCTGAACAGAATAGTGCCCGCCCATCTCGTTCCAATAATAGAGGTTCCTCTGTACATGGGAAGACTTTGTCAAGTTGGAACTATACTCTCCTGCGTTAACAGTTTTCAAGGGATCCTTAAGCAATGATGTATTCAGATAGAATAGATGGGAGTGTCAGAAAGGTCAACCACTGGAGGTCACAGTTTTGAGGGTGTTCCAGAAAATCTGATGGAAAGAAAAGGAAACGACTTTGATGGTGCAAGTTTTTGATGACCTGGAATACACTGCTGGAAAGGTGGGGAAGCAACATCAAATGAATTGGCTAAATTGTTACGGCCCAGACTCTTACCCAGTCCTCCACCGGTCACAATAAAGTTTGAGCATATGTTATATCAGACTGCATAAAACTCAGGATGGGAAACAAGTCAGATTGCCCTAAGTAACAAGCGATGAACTAATCTAATAAAAATCAGAATAATAAAGATTAACTAAACATTTAAATTCCAAACATATACAACAACCCTTCTTGAAAAATAACACACCTAAACCATGTCAATGTGGGGGGAGAATTAAAATAACACACTGCAGTGTTATTTTAAAATACTTTGACTACGTTAGAATTAATTTCAGAGATGAATCATTCAAATTGTTCCAAATGCTGATCTGTAGCCAAAGTCACTTTCCACACAAGCTACTGACATTTGAAACTCTTCCTGGATCAGTTCTGGTTGGCTGAATTCACTTTATCTGGACAGAGTGAGGGTACATTCTGAAGTCTCCTGAAGGAACTATTCACTTGTGGCAATGAGATCTTTGAAAACTAACTGGAATTTTGAGGAGAGGAGCTTCGAGTAGAGAGATTGAGTGCAAGTCTGTGAGCAAGAGGAGTTGTCATACTTTTGTTCAAATCCAACTTCTTTACTGTAACCATTAGCTGGATCAAGTGACCTTTCAGAAAGCACTGCAGACTGTCACTTCAGCTGAGCAGCTTGTTACTCTTTCCCATAAAAGCAACATTTTCCCCAGCTAAAGATAATATGTCCAGTCAATGACATTCAGGATGAACATTTTAGAGAACACAGTCCCATAATAATAGACCCAAAGAAAAGTGCAGGGATATTGGGAATAAGTAGAGGAGCGATAGGTCATTTGGAAAGCTGGCAGCTGTGATGGACTGTCAGGGCAGCATGATTCTGTATTTGTCACTTCACCACCACTTGTTCTGATTTGGAGGTACTGGTGTTGGACTGGGGTGGACCAAGTTAAAAATCACACAACTCCAAAAGCTAGTGCTTCCAAATAAACCTGTTGGACTATAACCTGGTGTTGTGTGATTTTTAACTAAACACTTGTTCTGAACATTTTAAATGAGATGCAGGTCACTGCCCCTCCCACCCACTTCAATATTGATGGGGAGGAGCTGGTGTTGCACAAAGCTAAAAATCACAATACCAGGTTATAGTCCAACAGGTTTATGTGGAAACACTAGCTTTTGTAGCGCCCTAAAAGCTAGTGCTTCCAAATAAACCTGTTGGGACTGTAACCTAGTATTGTGTGATTTTTAACTCACTTCAACATTACTATTCCTGCACCAGTGATCAATGATAGTACCTCTAGTGATAAATCTATCCTCTGTGCAAAAGTCCGTGTGGGAGGGGAACTGCTCTTTGCTTAAAAGCGTGGGGAAGGTCAGGAACTCAACAGAAATTCTTAAGTGGTTATGCAATCTATTTCAGATGAAAGCATTGCTTCTTTGTCCAAGGTAAAAAAAAATTAATGGCAGTTTGTTAGTTATAAAAGAAGTGGCTATACAATTGGATACACATCACACAACTCCAACAGGATACACTCATTTGGCTGCACTATGTACAGTTGTTCTTTTTCCTCATGGGCTCCACTCACTTTCCTTTGGAAAGTTCCATCCAATGCTGCCACAATCACAGTTTTTCCCTTGTTAGCCATTTCCTCAGCAAATTCGACACAGTCTGGAAACTAGAGAGAGAGAGGCAGCTTCAGCACCATGTTCTGAAATAGCACCTTTCTTCAGATTCACAAGGTATTGAGCAACATAATCAACACTAACTCGCATTTACAATAATAAGAAAGCATCACTGGAACACATCCTCTGACACTTTACAGAAGGGCAATCAATTCTAATTTGTCAGCCTTTAAATCCATGAATCTCCTACAGAGTTATGAAGGGACATTATTAATAACTCAGTAAGCAAATGTACTGCCTAGTGTTGTACTGAACCAGCAAGAGTAGGGAGAGTCCAAGTTTGATTCACGAGAATGGTCCCAGGAATGAAAAGCTTAACATATGAGGAATGCTTGATGACTTTGGGTTTATACTCAATGGAGTTTAGAAGGATGAGGGGGGATCTAATTGAAACATACAGAATATTGAATAGCCTGCACAAAGTAGATGTTGGGAAGAGGTTTTCATTGGTCAGACAGACGAGGACCCAAGGGCACAGCCTTAGAGTAAAGGGGAGACCTTTTAGAATGGAGATAAGGGGAAACCTCTTCAGGCAGAGAGTGGTGAATCTATGGAGCTGCTTGCTCCAGAAGGCCCTGGAGGCCAGGTCATTGAGTATATTTAAGACTGAGAGAGATCGGTTCTTGAGTATCAAAGGAGATCAAGGCTTATGGGGAGAAAGCGGGAGAATGGGGTCAAGAAACATATCAGCTATGATTGAACAGCAGACTTGATGGGCTGAATGGCCTAATTTCTGCTCCAAGTCTATGGTCTTATGATTCTTGTTCTGTAATGAGTTATTTAATCTAAGCTATGGAAAGTGTGCAATAGCTTCAGCATCCCAACTAGAGAGTTCTGGGAAGGGATGGTGATGGGTCAAAGGTAAAGAAACCATGTCAAGTGCACTGCTGGGAACAGTCTGTTGGTGGATATCAGTTGAGAAAAGCATTGGATTATCTAGTGCTATTTTATAGAGGAGGAGGAGCCCAGTGTTCATTACCATCAGGTTTATACTTGGGAAAGACACCAGGAAGGCTACTGAACCACATTTCTGTACAGGAGAGCACCCTGAAAAGCTTTACAATTCCTTCAAGTTCTTGAAAGCAGCAAATGTTTTACTGTCCAAGATTAGTCAATTAAAAGAGGGATTTATCCAGGTATTAGCATTCAGTGCAAAGACTCAGACCAGCTTGGATTTCTCAGTACTGTGCACACATTTCAAGTAAATCAACCGCAATGGGCTACACTTACAAACTGTCCTTCATCAATTCCAATAACTGCAGATTTCAATGCTTCTTGAGTAATCTCGCTCAGCTTTGTGGCAGGAACTGCTTGCATTGTAAACCTGGGAGATAAAAGAACAAAACATCAGCAGCTTTTATAAATGAAAGTCTAGGAATAATGGAACATCACATCAATAACTTCATTTCTGGACCCCACTGAGTACATGCCATTAAAGAGGACGGCAAATTACAAAAGTGTGCAATCAGCTCACAGAAATCCGTTCAAAACTTAGAGCCTTCCTCAGTTTGGCTTACAGCAGGGTAAAACAAAATAGGCAGAGAATGTGCAGCTTGCCATTTTCTGCAATTGTACTGAACTATTAAGTGTGTTTTACACAGAGATAAACAATTGGAAACTGTAACATATGAGGCCTGCACACTATCGATGGTTCCAATACTCTGCACATATACCACCATTTGGAAGCATAAGTGTCACTGACTGCTCACTACTGAACCCAAGAGTTACTTGGCAACCTTTCGAAGGCTGAGGGATTTGAGGTGGTGAGTTGAAAGACAATGCAGACGTTATCTGAGGCTGCTGAATTCAAACATAATGAGGTCAGCCTCAAAAGAGAAAGCTGCTGTCACACAGGGAGGATGTAAACACAAAAAAAAACTCAAGGCACTGAAGAGAATAGAAAGATTATTTTGTAGTCATGGGAGTTGTGAATGGTGCACTGTCTCATGGTCAGCCTGAATGAGGGAAATCAAAGAACACACGGGCACAAGAACGTCATTCAATATTGCAGCAGGAAATATATGATATCCATTGATTCCTTTAACCACAACTCCTCCTTGAAATCATGCAATGGCCTCAATTGCTTTCTGTAATGGTGAATTCCACAGGCTCACCACCATCTGAGAGAAGAAATTTCTCCTCATCTCAATCTTATGTTGTTTATCCTGTATCCGAGACTGTGATCCCTGGTTCTGGACTCCTGGCCATTAGGAACAACCTTCCTCTATCTACCGTCTAGTCCTGTTGAGAATTTTTAAGTTTCTACAAGATCCCCCATATTATTCGGAGCTCCACTGATTAGATCCTAACCAATTTAACTTCTCATGTGTCAGTCTTGCTATCCCAGAAATCCACTCTGATGAGAAGCATTGTTTGACGATCATGATAAAGAGATAGGGGTACACTTGTAGACTGGAAAGTTCAATGAGATAAGACGCACGATACAAGTCAACCATACAGCAGAGTTGCCAAAAAGGATAACAGGAATGAGAAACCATTGAATGGATGTATGGATGGAATGCCAAATAAATATATTATTGCCCAGGCAAAAAGGGAGTGCACCAAAAGTTAGTTTTCTTGGATAAAGTAAATTAAAGCTGAGATTAAATTTAGAAGGCAGCTGTAGACTAGCATTTAACAGAAAAGCAACAGAATGTAGTACTTGGAAGTAAAATGTTTATAAAGGGTTTTCTCCAAGACAGAGGAGTCCAAAATTAGATGCAACGGTTTTAAGGTGAGAGGGGAAAGATTTAAAAGGGACCGAGGGGGCAACTGTTTCACACAGAGGGTGGTGCATGTATGGAACAAGCTGCCAGAGAAAGTCTTGAATGTGCATACAATTACAACATTTAAACGTCTTCTGCTGCATGGATAGATAAGAAGGGCTTAGAGCAAATACTGGCAAATGAGACTAGATCAATTTAAGATATCTCGTCGGCACAGACAAATTGGACCAAAAGTTCTATTTCTGTGCTGCACAACTCTATCACTCTAAAGCCGAATAACCAATAATTGTAAATTGAAACAAACAAGCAAAAACAGAAATTGCTGGAGAAATGGCAGAGAGGAAACAAAGTTAACAATGAATCATAGAGATACGTAGGACAGAAACAGTGCCTTCAGTTAAACTCGTTCATGCAGAACAGATCTCCTAAATCAATTTCATTGCATTTGCCAGCACTTACCCATCCTGTGACCCTTCTTCAGAAGAAAATTAATTTTCAAGACCTTGAAAGAGAAGGAGGTAGAGTAAGGAAGGGAATTGCAGGATCAGGAAACAGAAGGTATGGTCACTTACAATGGAACCAAAGGAGGAACAGACAACTGAGTTCTGCATTGTGCGTGGAGAAGTGGCCAGGATTTGGTAGCAAGTAGAGGGGAGAGATTTTAGAGCTATAGGATACTAACGGTGGAGAGGAGAGGGCATTAAGAGACTTGAATGCATGAAAATACATATCAAGAGTGAACAACAATAGAGAACAAAAAAAAACAAATTAGGTTAGTTCGGACATGGCTGAAGGTTAACTGGGAACAGAGGATGTGATATAACAAATAGATTTTGGACTAGCTGAAGTTTGAAATGTAGATAACCGGAGACCAGCTGAGGTACCAGTAGAAAAGACAATCATGGAGGTGACAAACACACAGACACCACCTCAGCTTGACAAGGGGTCACTGGACCCAAAGCATTGACTCAGCTCTCTACCCCTAGATGCCGCCAGATCTGCTGAGTTTCTCTAGCAGTTTCTGTTTTTGTTTCATCACTGTGGTGTAAAATTCCAAGCAGTGGAATGTGGTGAAACGGTTAAAAATTATGTCCCAATACATGTGTGAATCTAACCGGAATGGAGGTGTTGCTTAGTCCCGTGTGAATCTTATTACACACCTCCCCGTGTGAATCTTCTTATCTGTATGTAACCAGAATGGAATGTGTTTTTTAGCCTTGCTCTGCTGTTCACATGAATGTTTATATCTGGAAAAGAGTATATCAGCTGGAAAAGTCTCCAGTTCGGTGAGTCTGCTCCGGGGTTACGTTTAACCGCCGAGCGTGGGTTGTTGGCAACCGCTCTACGAGAACTGACGGCTCCCAGTTCCGGTAACATGTAGAGTGAGTATAAGCCAGACCCGTTGTGGCGACGCTGCGGGGAATAAAATGCCCATATTCTAGCAGACTCGCCTCTTGGTCGTTTGTTCTGTGTCAGACTACTCTCCTACGAACCTGACCTTGAGAATTTTTTAAAACATTTGGCGTAGTCGAGCAGGGTCAATCGCAATTGAGGAGAGATTTTGATACAGAACAATGTTTTGGAAAAAGACTAAGAAACCAGAAGAACAAACTGTGGAGGTCCCGACCGTCCCGGGATGGCATGGATGTGGGCATGTACGTGGCAGTTTGTTTGAGAGAGGATCCCAGTCCTGCCGAAGAACCCCTTGCCTGGGGTACAGCGGAGGATGTGGGCATGTCCAAAAAGCTGAAGCGGAGTTAACAGAATTGAATGGGATTGAACTGAACTGAACTGAGTGGAACTGAAGTGAATCAAATTGAACGGAACAAAATGGAACTGAGCTAAATTGAATTGAAATGGACGGAACTGAATTGAACACAATTGAATTGAACTGAACAGACCTGAACTGAGCTGAATTGAACTACACTGAATTGACTGAACTGAAATTAACTGAAACGAATTGAACTGAATTAAGCATAATGTAACACATGTATTGGGCCAAGCAGTGGAATGTGGTGTAAAATTCCAAGCAGTGGAATGTGGTGAAACGGTTAAAAATTATGTCCCAATACATGTGTGAATCTAACCGGAATGGAGGTGTTGCTTAGTCCCGTGTGAATCTTATTACACACCTCCCCGTGTGAATCTTCTTATCTGTATGTAACCAGAATGGAATGTGTTTTTTAGCCTTGCTCTGCTGTTCACATGAATGTTTATATCTGGAAAAGAGTATATCAGCTGGAAAAGTCTCCAGTTCGGTGAGTCTGCTCCGGGGTTACGTTTAACCGCCGAGCGTGGGTTGTTGGCAACCGCTCTACGAGAACTGACGGCTCCCAGTTCCGGTAACATGTAGAGTGAGTATAAGCCAGACCCGTTGTGGCGACGCTGCGGGGAATAAAATGCCCATATTCTAGCAGACTCGCCTCTTGGTCGTTTGTTCTGTGTCAGACTACTCTCCTACGAACCTGACCTTGAGAATTTTTTAAAACAATCACCTCAGTGGCATGTCTGCAACATGCAAACCAATCAGAAGCTTGGTTTACGGATGAACAGTGCAGTAAGTTTCTGAATGACCTGCCTGAAGCAGACAACAGCTGGAAGGAGAGAATTGAACCATTAGCAATGATACAGAGGTTGTGGACAAAAGTGATCACTTTGATCTCAATGTCAAACTGCAAGGGATTGCATAACCCAAATTCCAATCTTGGTTGGAGCAGCCCCAGGTCAGAGGTGACACAATATGGTCGCACATTGCCACATCTCTAATTACTGCACTAACAGAATTAGCTTACTTGATCCAGTGAGCTCTCAAGTTAGCACAATTATAGCTTTGAGAAGGAGGTAACCCAAGGGAACAGGGTTTATTTTGAACAAAGAATTGTACAAACCAACATAGAAGGAGTTCTGTACAAACAGCAGTTGCAGATGTGAGAAAGAGACAGTTTGATAAATGTCTGAGAACAGATAGCCTGAAGTTTTTAGCAAGCATTAAAAGAAAAATAGATCCCATAATAACTGAGACAAATGATTAAGAGTGGGATTATGTTTTTACAAAACATAGATCAGACAAGTTCATTGAGCTGTGAAAGCAATTTAGTTTTAGTCTTATTAAATGAAAAAGATGTTGTTTTATTAGGTAAAAGAATTAGTCAGAGTAGGGGCAGTAAATGTCGTTTCAGAAGACAGCATGGGACTAGAATGTGTTATAACACAGTTGCAAGATAGAAGAGCAATGTGTACCTGACTCTCCAAGGTCAGGTGCTCACAAATAATTTGCTGAAGAGTACTAACAACAGGTGTAAACATAAAACTTTAAATGTAACTTTATCTCATAACTAATATTATGAATCTTTTAGCAATTAGTAAGAACTAACCCCTTTTTGTATCTCCTGTGATTAGGACAGTAGGGAGTATAAGATGAGTAACAGAATTTGATAGGGATAGCAAGAAATAAAATGAATAACAGAATCCAAGCAACCCTTGGGGACAAGCAGGTCTGGGAAATGTCTGAAAGAGAGTATAACCATTAACTTTGGAATGTGAATTAATGGGATACATTGTAAGATTCCAAGGCCTGATGATTACAATAATTGGTAAACATCATGAGGACATGGGAAACCTAGGGCTGTCCATCATTGGTCAGGTATTTCACAGGATTGGATGTATAGATTAAAGGAGAAGGAACAAGGACAATATTGCATGTAATTATTGTAATGAGAAATATATAAAAATGCTGTATCTTACTGGAGAAACGAGAGCCTCATTGACTTCTCTTCTGATCGGAGGAGTAGTTAAAAAGGTGACTGAGTACATGTTGAAGGCCAGATTCAGACTGGTCTCTAACCTTTCCCACACGTTTGGTAAAGACCTCAAATAAAGATCAATTGTACTTCTGAACACAGAATTCGAGACAGGTATTTGGCATCTCTCCCCAACGGATGGTATTGCCAAGGGGCAGAGTGTAGATGAAGAGAAGGTGGCTTCAGAGAGCTGTGTGAGTTGGGAATAGAAACC